>NC_139839.1:10781532-11326532 GCF_963691815.1 Echiichthys vipera | reverse complement strand
CATTTTGATCTCAACCACACACCCGTTAAGTTTCACTTACTGTGTCTTGAACAGTTGTGATCCTATCACCAAAACTGGCCATGGGCGTGGAGTGTGTGTGTGACACCTAACAAAATACTCAAAACCGTCTCCAGGGCCCCATTTTGACGCACACACATTTAGACACACAGACACAGACTCACAAGGTGACAACAATACCAGCCTCGCTGTCACTGCTGGTAAAAATGAACTTGTTTCTCCTACAGGAGGGAGATGTTGAGAGCAGAGCTGGACAGGTGAGACGTCATGCCTCCTTCTCTAGCAGGGACTCTGAAAAAACTGAACAACAGGCCGCCATCAAAAGACACGCCTCCAGTGAGTCTACTTTCATTTCATAATTGATTAGACTGGCTACCTAAAAATGATATGATAGAAAATGTGGCTGAAAAGTGACGTTACATCTGGCTTCCCCTGATCATGAATGTGGTGAAAAGTAAAAGTTTGTCAAAGTGGATAGTTAGAAGCTCAATTACATTTTTTTCTCCTTATAAAATTGCACCAGCATTTATTTTCTGCTATGTACTCTGTTAGATGTAAATCAGTATGGACGGTATGGGAAGACGCGAGCAGAGGAGGACGCCAGGCGGTACCTGACTCAGAAGGAGGAGCTGGAGAAGCAAAAGGAAGAGCTCAGACAGGCACTGATTGCCCTTCGCAGGGAGAAGAGGGAGTTGAAGGAGGAGATAAAGAGTGTAACAGGTCAGAGACAAACCACACACACGGCACTGTTTAGACTTCAGCTTTGTAGCCGCACTAACGCGTTTGTTTGTGTGTCTGTGTGTGTCTGTGTGTGTGTTTGCAGGTCATGGTGTTGAACAGCGGTTAGCCACGCTGGAGACGCTGTGTAAACAGAAAGAGGAGGAGAGGGTGGAGCTGGAGCTCAGACTGACAGAGGTCAAAGAAAACCTGAAGAAATCATTGGCTAGAGGAGCACTGGGTCCGCCCACTGACACCAAGATCAGCGTCAAGGTAGGCAGCTACAGCAGAGACGCTCTCCTGTATCATTCTTATAGGAAACTGAAGAGGCATTCAATTATTTCATACTGTATATTTGTCCTGTCCTTTGCCAGATGTCAGATTCTTAAGTGCGCTTATGTGGCAGACATGTGTCACATCACTGGATTTTATTACTAAATCTCTTTAAATTGGTTTCATACTAAGGTTTCAGACATACTTAAAAACCTTACATACTGTTTTAGCTACTAAATTGTATGTTCATATGTAATTTTGGACACAAACCCAAGACAGTTTTACCCAGAATCTTAAAATATTTCTTGACATTTGTGTTTGTGTGTGCAGGCACAGGGCAGTAAGGTTGAAAAGGTTTACAATGAGACTGTGCCGATCAACTCAGCAACAGAGCTTCGTAAACGCCCCCCGTCTCTTTACGCCTCCTCTAAGGGGAACGTGATGCAGAAGGCAAAGGTAGGGTGTGTGTGTGTGTGTGTGTGTGTGTGTGTGTGTGTGTGTGTGTGTGTGTGTGTGTGTGTGTGTGTGTGTGTGTGTGTGTGTGTGTGTGTGTGTGTGTGTGTGTGTGTGTGTGTGTGTGTTAGTGTGCGTGCGTGCGTGCGTGCGTGCGTGCGTGCGTGTGTGTGTCAGCTACAGCAGAAATGCTTTCCTAACTTGTTGCTGTGTCCTGATTTCAGGAGTGGGAGTCAAAGAAGGGGACCTAGACGGAAGATAAATGGATCGACAGATTAATTCATGGAGAGAGAAAACTGAGCTGTGACTGGAGGATGTGTAAAAGAAGAAACAGACGAAGACATCTGGCACTGAGAAGAACAAGAAGAGCAAGAAGACGAAGAAGAAGAGAAAGGGGGAAAAGGACTTATTGACACGATCTTCCCTCAAGTAGAGGAGGCACACTGTAAATACGACAGACTTTACTGATGTACCAGTACAGTATTAATGTGGATCACTATGAACATGAAAGATATATGTTTGTGTGAGTTTGCATGTGTGTTTACATTTGCACAAGGCTGCAAAAAGTGAAAAATGTGATGATTTCATAGAAATACTTCGCAAAGGGAGAGTGGTTCATCAACACTGTGAGTTCAGAGTTACAGGCAACACTTCCACTGATTTTATTCCTTTTTTTACAGGATACTTGTCAATATAAAAAATGAAAAACTAAAGTAAATAAATCCATAGTATTACCTTAAGTTATCTTTATTAGTGAGAGAAGTATCCCACATCTTGTGAGGTCTATTTAAACCCTTATGAAAGCATATTGAGTATGACACTGTTTCTGAAACAAATTCAGAGTAAACGTTTATTATTGCAATGTGAAGCCATTGGTTTATAGCCATTATATATATTTGTTTTCATATTTGCCTTTTGCACTTTATCTTGTTGTATTTTGTGATTACACAAATGTGATGGAAATTAGCACCCCACTTCAGAATCGCGAGGACAAATGCCTGTGTCTGCTTTCATCACAGAAATATGAACAAACACACACATGTTGGAGTAAATGATTACCTTATCCAGAAACTTTGTTTTTGTGCCTTTGTCCAAGTTTACTGTAAGAAACCAGCAGTAGAAATACAACTCTGAACTACAAGCGCCATCTAGTGGTGATTGTATAAGATTGTTAAGGTGTCCAAATTTCACACTTTTGCCATTACTGTATAAACTAATTCAGATATTGTTTTTTTGCTGACTAATACAATATGATCCAAAACTTTTAAAGTTTTCTGATCTGTTCATAGAGCTGCCTCATTATATTCTGCAGTCTTAACTTTTTTGCAGTGGTGGAATATATGAGTACATTTACTCAAGTACTTCAGTACAAATTTGAGGTACTTGTACTTAACTCAAATCATTTCTTTTCATGCTACCTCTACTCCACTCCATTTCAGAGTGAAATATTGTATTTTGTATTCCACTTCATTTATCTGAAAGCTTTAGTTCCTAGTTACTTTACAAATTAGGATGTTTGTACATTAAACATATGTAGTTGGTTGCTACCGAACAATATATAGGCCTGAAATAATTGGCTGAATAAGCAATTAGTCGATTCTTATTGAAACTATTTTTGATACTTTCAGTCAAATTTCATACAAAAAATATGTTTCCAGCTTCTCAAACATGAGGATTTTCCTGCATTGAATACTTTTAATTCCAATACCTTATTACATGTACCTGACTTTTAGTGAAAGATTCAATATGGAGAATGAGCAGAACACCTCCCTCTAGTGTCTCAAGATCATGGTCGCAAATACAAAAAATAATTCCAGCAGTCGGGTTGCCAGGTTCGTTGCCGAGTATGTCAAGCGATCAGCCTGTGTCATGTCAAGGGATGAAGCATACAGGATAACGACTAATTTGGACTAATCAATACATTTTTCAACAGTATTTGACGTGACCTTCAACGGGAAGTCTCTCTTTGAGTGGTGTGTAATATATTAGCTAGCACTCAACTCAAAATTATTCTGTATTAGTATTAGTCTGTAGCCTGATCGGCGTGAGCAGAGCAGCAGCTTCCACAGCAGTGAGAGTGAGGCTGATGGCAGATGGAGAGATGGAGAGATGGAGAGACTGAGGTTTGCAATAAGATATCTGTCAGGCAGTAGCGTGGGGATATTGAATATAGAGGGATGGGTAAACTGACAAATACAGAGTTGAACCTCCTACAGTAGCTGGACCAAACAACAGACAACCCTGGCAACCCGCAATGCCGGCCACTATTGGCTGGTACAAATTAAACAGAACGTGACAGGAAGTTATTGTCAAAGCCTTCAAAAATAAATAAATATTAATTCAGACTAAATAATTTTTTTATGGAAAAGCAATACTTTCATCCTGTATCCCTCAAAACGCCCCATGGGTGTGTTATTAAAATAAATATATATAAATACATATTCAACCTTTAAGTAACATTAGTTAAATGTGAAGTGAATGTTTAACACTGTGGCCGGGTGGGGCCCTACAGACGCGTGCTGCACCTCTCACAGACAGCAGGTGGGGGCCTACCCCCGTGTGTGGCACACGGCAGAGCAAACGGGGTTTGACCGCAGTGGGAATGTTTGGCTAGAAAGTTCATACGCAACAAATGGGCGGCTGTGGCTTGGTGGCAGAGTGGGTCGTCCTCTGTTCGAGAGATTGGTGGTTCGATCCACATCTCCCCCCGGTCCACATGTCGAAGTGTCCTTGGGAAAGACACTGAACCCTGAATTGCAGATTAGATGGTATGTAGATGTCCACTGCCATCAGTGTGAATGTCTGTGTGAATGGGTGATTGTGACAGACACTGTGAAGCGCCTTGAGTAGTCATATGACTAGAAAGGCGCTATATAAGTACAAGTCCATTTACCATGTGTTGTAGCTTTTCCGCATTGACAAAAACACGTTATTCATTTTGAAAGAGAATGCATAAATATTTATTCTATGGACCTTAATGTTTTCCCTACCTATCCCAAAGCAATTTCAGCTGGGACTGGTCCAGCCTGGTCAGATGCGTACATGAACTGATGAAGCCTCTTGGATGAGAGGTGAAACGTCTTCCCAGACAAACAACCAGTCCAGTTGTTTTTTACTGAAATTGCTTTGGGGATAACGATGACCTGAACGAATGAGAACATTCACAGGTTTCCCTACTTCCAAACGCTCGAGTCTGGAGTAGTTATGATTGTTTGAATCACCCTAACATTATATATGAACCTGCTCAGTCTGAAGGATTATATGGACATTGAAGAAGTTTGGTGGATCGTTTAAAGAGCTGTAAAGACCAAGCAGCGTAAGTACTTTTTAAATACATACCTTTCCAGTGTGAACACATTACATCCTCAAAAAACGCTTAGAATTTCGGAAATGACCCAAGGTGCTGCTGCATCGCTCTCTATGAATGAAAACAGAATCATACTTGAAAAATAAAAGTGTCAGCTCACAAAAGCTAAACAAAAGAAATGTTGCCTACCTCATCTCTTGTGGTAGGATACTTTCGATGTTGTTTTCCCAGAAACTGAAATGCATTCGAGCAGGATTTCCGTCACCTTCCAGTACAATGGAAGTGGATGCAATCTCAGTATTAAAAATAAATCGGCTATAAATCACTTAGCTATAAATCACTTGAATCAATACTTCCTCTGTATGATAAGTCGCCATTAATACGTTTTCATAATTCAAAATTAAATTGCATTCAACTGCATTGTAGTGAGGGGGTGGCAGAAATGTCAGGAGGGGACCACAATGATCTACAGATTTCAATTATAAATCGAAAATCTATCTACATGAGTTTTCAATTCATATGATCCATCCATCTTCAACCGCTTGTCCCTATCGGGGTCGAGGGGAGGCTGGAGCCGAGAACAGCTGACATCGGGCGTGAGGCGGGGTAAATGCAGGGCGCAGACAAACAACCATTCACACATACGGGCAATTTAGAGTCATCAATTAACCTAACACCTGCGCGTATTTGGACTGTGGGAGGAAGCCGGAGAACCTGGAGAAATCCCATGCAGACACGGGGAGAACATACCAACTCCACACAGAAGGGCCCCAGACGGGATTCGTACCGGGACCCTTTTGCTGTGAGGCGACCGTGCTAACCACCGGCCCAGAATTCAAATGATCACAACCATAAATACATTCTTTGAGTTTGACCATATGGCCTAAGTATAATAGCTTACATTAAAAAACAATCAATTAATATATGACTCTCTAATCATCTGGGCTCAAAGCATTCACCATTACTTCAGTATTGTGGGGGGGGGGGGGGGGTCATCACAATAAGACACTGAGTTCTTTAGAAATAGTTTATTTAGTGCATTTCTAGTTTGTCCAAAGCAGGAACCAAAATATTAAGTTAATCTGTGCTCCCATTGGTCCAGGTGGTTCTGGTTCTGGTCCAACACCATTGGTCCATTCATGTTCTGGTGCAATACTATTGGTCCAGCAGCAGTGTTCCAACACCCTCCCATTGGTTCACTAGTGTTCTGGTATGACACTATTGGCTCACTAGTGCTCTCTTTAGGTCAGGAACACGTAAGACCAGAAAAAAACAGACCTTCGGCATGCTGCTACTGAGCAGAGGTCCACAAGCTTCCATGCAACAACAAACAAACAAACAAACGGCAAGGGACAACAACAACAAACGTAAAGATAAACAACAGCATTGCTTGTAAGAAGTAAGCATGGAAGCATATACAGTAAACCTTATTTTAACCTGCTAAAGCCCTCAGGAGGTTTGTCTGATATACAACAGATCTTAAAAAGTTAAAATCCCCCCCCACCCCACCCCACCCTCAGACACATGCGTGCGCACACACACTCGTTCTCGCTTGCCCACACACACGCACACGCACACTCCTAATGCAAGCGCAGTGTGAACCTGACCACTCACACACTCTCTCACACACACAGGCGCACCTGCATGCAAACGAATGGTCGGTCCTCATACGTGTACAAGGAATACGTTCGTCAATTTTAAAAATATGACTTAACCCCATGAGCTCTGTGTAAACATAGCATACGGTAGAATAGATAAAGACTTCCTTCCTTCCTTTGTCACTCTAACTTTCTTGCCAGTTTTCCTTTTCACTGCAGTAACTTTAGTTAGTTAATACTTGGGCTCTTTGGTTCTCTGTAACAGTCTGTTTATCTGACTATGTGACTGACTGACTCTCTCTATCCCTCTTTTCGCACTCCTTCTCCCTCCCTTGTTGTCTCTGGTTATGCTATAGCGGGGAAGAGAAGTCAAGGGGAGAGATTCACAGGTCCTGTCCCTCTGCAGAGCCAGACGGATTGATTGTCCTTGATATTATTTACATCACAGTCAGTCACAGTGGGCTCCGCTTATTGGAAGAACACGCTCTCGTCCTCCTTCGTTTTTCTCCTCGCCAGCCTGATGTGTGGGCATGTCGGCCTGAGATCTGTGTGCGTGTGTGTGCTTGTATGTCTGTGGGTGTGTGTGTGTTTGTGTGTTTGTGAGGTGTGAGGGGTCAGGGGCTAGGATAAGTCATTGTTGCTGGGCGACTTCCCTCCACCGTTCAGTAGGGCCGACGCGCTTCGACTCTTGGTCGGTGTGCCGCTGCCTGACCGTGAGAGTTCTGTCAGGTCGTGGAGGGAGGGCTCCCTATACATGGCCACTACAAACACACACACACACACACACACACACACACACACACACACACACACACACACACACACACACACACACACACACACACACACACACACACACACACACACACACACACACACACACACACAGAAGACAAGAATAATTAGTTAAACTATTAATTAAGTTGTTGGTCTAGCTGAATAACTCATTTTTGACATGCAGTGGCGTGCACCGGGGGGGCCCAATTGTTGAAAAATGCGTGCTAAAGTGTCCTCTAGGAGCCAAAACACATGTTAAAGTGCCCTCTTGGAAGCCAAAATGCGTGCTAAAGTGTCCTCTAGGAGCCAAAACACATGTTAAAGTGCCCTCTTGGAAGCCAAAATGCCTGCTAAAGTGTCCTCTAGGAGCCAAAACACATGTTAAAGTGCCCTCTTGGAAGCCAAAATGTGCATAAAAATGCCCTCTTGGAGCCAAAATCAGTGCTTAAGTGCCCTCTAGGGGCCAAAATCCGCATTAAGTTCCCTCTTAGGAGCTGAAATTGGTGCTAAAGTGCCCTCTTCGGTGGCGAGGACGCGCTATATGTGCCCTTTTTTTTCCTTTTCGCTCTGCCCTTCAAAAAGTCTGTGCACGCCACTGTTGATATGCATGTCGTTCAGTCAGGTCCATTCATTTCCCCTGAACATAAGTAACCTGCTTTTATTTGACAGTAATTCAGACTTTACTGCCAAATAGGAATTCCTGCAATGTTAAGCTGTAATGTAATGATCCATGAAAATATAAGTATTGATTATCCTTAGTCTTTAACAATTATGAAAACACAATTATTCTTCATATTTTTCCCCTTAAACCTGCAAAAGCTAAATTTGCATGCAGCAGGTACAATCAGTAATGCATCATGGACAATAGATCACCTCAGAAGACAATGGCCCATGTACATCCAGCAGGTACGGAGCAACATTATCATCTTTTTGGAGTTGTGTTTATGCCCAATATTCACTCTCCTTTTCAGTTTTGTTGTGCTCTCCACTAATCTGGCTCTTTAGCTGCTAAAGGTTGTATTGTGGTCACCAGTTAGTCGCCATCTTTGTCTGTCTGTCTGTTTGGTGATGGACAGGTCGCATTAAGTTGGGTTTAAGAACTTTTTTACTGAAAAGAGCTTTCACAATAGTGAAGTCATGTGAACCATTGTTAATATGAAAGTAACGATCAAAGGAGCAGTGTGTAGGATTAATTGACATTTAGCGGTGAAGTTGTAGATTGCAACCAGCTGAATGCTGCTCTGCTAGTGAAAGGCCCATTTAGGGTTACTGTGGGAACATGGCGGTGCAACATGGCGGTGCAACATGGCGGGCTCATTCTATGCTAATGCAAACATGGTTCTTAGTTTCAGGTGATTATGCACAAATTAAAACGGAATTTTTCATATTATATTTGGATCATGTACGAATCAGAGTCGAAGTGTGTTGACTGTGGTGAATTGTGTTATTATGTTGCCAAGGAGACTGTCAATCAAATTTGATCGAAGCACACCTGCAGAGTCCCGATGAAGCAGATTAGTTTATGTTAATTTATAAACAATAATTAAGGATGCGTTTCCAAACATAACGTTGATTGTTGCTCATTTAAACATGAATATTTTACGATCCCCTCCAGATATGTTGTAAAGGACCGGAAAACCAATGTTTTCAGTCGGCTTCCTACTTTGAATGGTGGGATCCTAGATGAATGCATTGTTTTCTGCCAACCTTGGCACAGTTTTGGTTATTTCACATGAGATATTTCAGTATTTCTGTTTTTGCCAATGCTTTTCACGCTGGTTTGAGATGAACATGGCTCAGTTGGACAAATGTGATGTCACATATTCTATTGTATAAGGCTTCGATCAGACGTAGCAGGGTTTTTTTTTTGCAAATTGCAAAAAAGTGAAGTGCACCGCGCTGCTTTTTTAATAAAATGAAAAGAAGAAAAAAACAGCTTTCTGGGACTTTTAAAAAAAGTTGTTGCTAGGTTACTGCGATCTCCACCACCTGTCCACATCTCAATTCATCTTGTTAGACAATGAGGGGAAGATAACATGCAAATGATGTTGGCCGCTTTTCTGCTCTGTTAACTTTTCTTTTTTTTTTTACTCGAGGCGTTCAGGGTGATCCTGCAAAAACATACATTTTACAGAGGGTCATATTCGGACTGGATAAATATTACCTGTGGTATTTTTTATCATTTTATCACCCTACTTTTTACTGACATTCTCCAGAATAATTACTGACTTGGCGGATTTGGACGGGACTAAAACCTCTGGTGAGAATTAACCTACCCTACGTCCCCACGTAAAACTAATCCCTTCTCAATAGGGCTTATGACATACATTTACTTGTTTTTAATATTTTTTTGGATCAGTAAACTACTACCCTTTCCCATTATTTAAAATCTTCCTCCTCTACTGAAAAGTCCATTTTCTGTATGCATCCTGGAAGTTGCAGGTTTCTATCACATGGCTGTAAGTTGAATATTGGACCACGATTGGCTTCCAAACTAGCTGTGGTGTCACAAAATCCTGCTTTTATGTACACATCTTAAAAGTGAGATTAAAAGGGAGCACAGAGAAACTTTCCCTCTTCAGCAAAATAATGTGAAAACAGCTTTCTAGTGTCAAACTCTGTAATGTTACAGGGAAGTTCTTTTCAAATCAGGTTTTCTGCTGCTTTAAAATAGTTTAAAGTTAAGAAATAGTACAATTTCATAATTCAGCAATTCAGTTCAACTCATATTCAATTATGTTGCTGCTTGTGAGACATTGTGCTACTTTAGTGCACTTCACTCCCTCATTTGCATTACCTTTGAGTGGTTTTGGGATGAAGTGTGCTGCGGCCTTGTTCTTCTTGACATGGTTGCCCTTCATGATTCCACCCTCCTTGTTGAGTCCCAGGTACCAGGCCCGACCTGAGGCCTGCTGCCGGTACAGCATGGAGGAGTAGGTGACGTAGTAATTCTCAAACACCGACTCCTTGAACTTACACTCCGGGGTAAAATGTTCCTGAGGGGACAGTGTGACAGATATTAGAGCAAATCATAAAAGAATGAAGACAAAAGGTAATTAATGGGGGGGGCTAGCTGCAGAGAAGGAGCCGAGTCACAGAAGGTGTGAGTGAGGACAACTCCATTAAAAAGTGTTCAATCATTCCTGCACATTAGCATCAGTTGGTCCTCTATTTGAATCATTATCTCGGCCGGGCGGTACTCTCCGAGAACGAACTGCACCAACTTAGGACAGCTGACATTTGCATTTCCTTATTCCTGCGTATCCATGGTAACCAGCTACTCCCTTGAATACCAACCATCCCACCGAGAGAAAGATGGAGCCCAGGTTGCCGGGGGAAACGGATGGATACAGAAAGAGTGCTCTTCCTCTCTGTCATCTATTAATGTTTTAATTGAGTTTTGTGAACTTATGACCTTCAAATAGATTCAGTATGAACTGTGCTTTGTTTGTATACTTATATCTACTATCTATACATAATTTATGTGTTTGTGTATTTAATATCAGTTGAGAAGATGAAACAAGTGATATGAGTCCAAGACTGGACATGATGGGCCAGATATTGAGGTGGTCTACGTGACTGCACAAGCGTAGCAGCTTGGCTGTTATTACTTCTAGGTTTGGGCCATTTTTCTATTTCCTCTGTTGGTATTCATCTTTTAGTCTCCCAGGCTAGTTTAGACTTTTGGAAGTGTGTGTTGTTGATTCTTTTTTGTTATTGCATCTATACCGCCCACCATCACTGCTCAAGAGGTAAAGTGAGGCACTTAATGCACTGCGCTGCAGCCAACACTGCCTTCTGAATCTGATTGGTCTGAGGAAATATATGCACAGTGAGTGTGTGTGATCCATGTGTAAATGTAGCTGGAGAAGGCAAAAAAAAAACAAATTTCAGAATCTGTGCATAAATGGCCAAAAAGCAATCTTCCTATCAAAGAACGACTGGAGGGAGATGAATAAAAGGAGGCTGGAGGGTGATCTGAAATCAATCCTATGAAGCCACGATATCAGCAGATAGATAAGGGAGGCTCAGCTACTGGATTATAACACCCAGTTGCAGCTTATTCACAAGGCAACACTGAAGCTGTAGTATTGATGTGGTGATAGGACGATAATGAGACTGGTCACATTGAGAGCTGCTGCTTCATTACTCAACCTGACCCAAAGAAGACATTTCATTCCCTAATGGTCTGTAGTAATGATGGCGATGGTGATGACGCCGTGTGTCTGTGAGTGATTGGTGACCTACAGAGGTGTAGAGAAAGCCTTCATTGTTCATTGCCAGATAGAGTTTGGTCTGGACGCCCTGGATGGCCACCACCCGAAGCCCCACCGGGATCAGGTTGAAAACAGCTATATATGCACACATAAACCAACACAAGTACACACACACACACACACACACACACACACACACACACACACACAGCAAACAAACGAACACTCAGACAGTGAACATGGAGGGAAACAGAGAGAAAAATCATCAATATCAATGCAGCATCTGTTATGATGACACCTCCATTTTGCCTCAGAGAAGCTATTTTACAAGGTCAGTCAGGCGCTAAGGCCACTGAATGACTTTAATGATTTAGCGGGCGATATTGAGCGTCGGTTGAAAAGGTTGGAATTAGAGTTTGGAAAACATTTGTCACTTTTCAGCTATTTCTACTATTATAAATGAAACTCTTACTATCGAAGCTACAACTTCTACAAAAAAGCAGATAATCTGTCAACACTGTTTTCCAGTAGTTGTTTTAATAATTTGGTTCATGATATATTGCAGTGTTGACCATGTCTTGAAATGGCTTGTTTTGTTCGAGCAGTACATTAAATCCACAGTGATTAGTGTGGTGCCTGTTGGGAACAAGCTGATTGCTTGGCCTTCATTATTCAGCTTTTCTTGAGACCTGCTCATCCAGATAACCTCACGTTGCACACTGCGTTTCCCTGGGTGATAAACCTGCCGATCCATACTGTAGGAGCATCTCCTGCTAGACTATACGTGTCATTTTCTAACAGCTAGCAATCTGGGATGGGGCTATGTCCAATCTGGGATGGGGCTATGTCCAGGAAACAAAAGTGTTACATCAATCATGCATGAAATGTTTCTTTGCTATAATGTAACATCTCTAGTTCCAAGTCCATTTTGTTCACCCGTGAACCGCCCCATTAATGACTGTTTTGATTCTGTATTTTTCAATAATCCCCTAGCTATAGTAGAGAATAGAATAGAGAATATTATAGATCCAACTGACAGAAGGGAGGGACTCAGAAGAGGTTGCAACTATAAATCTGCCTGCACCTTCAGCACCATGAATGAACCTTAGAAAGCCATGAGTATAGATTCTAACCTGTACAAACCTCAGTCAGATAAAGGATCAACGAGTCTGGCGGACGAGACAACTAAACAACCCCTCTGCCCCTGCACTCTCTCTGCTACTCACCTACTCCCTCCCTTATCCCTCTCTTCATCTGTTCTTGAATAAACTGTTGCGAGCGACGGAGAGCAAGCTGTACCCGGGACGCTGTTTGGCGTTGTAATAATAAAAAAGTGCTCCTGTCTCAATACACCAGTGACAGAGTGTCCTTCCCTTTTAGTCAGATATAAATCAAGAAGCATAAAAAGGAGCAAGCAATGATTTAAACTGTTGTTGAATCATTTTCTATCAACCAATAATTAACTAATTGAGCGACCATTTCATCTTCTGAGGCAGTTCCAACTTTTGAACATGTAAAGAGGAGATTCCCAGGCATGTTGACACTGTTAGGTTCAAGGTGCTTTGACAATGGTTATTTGTGTGAGTTTGACAGCCCGATTGATAAATATTATCACCTTAAACAATGTTAAGCTGTTTGTAATGTATCAAGAGTGTGGAACCTAGTTGGTATGATATTAAAGCACAGACTGTCTGATCTGTAAAAGTGTTTACATGTGTGTGTTATGAACAGATCAAGCGTCTACAGATGCAACAAAATGATTAAAAGCTTCTTTATATACACAGTTTTGGGTATATCGATACTATTTTTGTCATATTGGTTGTTGTTTCTCCACTGGTGTATTAAGTAGGCTCAAGAAAAACATGTTTCTACATTAAAAGGCTCTCTAGTAAGGACATAATTATTCCCTGTCGTTTGTGTGCCAGGCCCTTATTTTAATTACTCTCATTTAGCCAACCATGTTCTTTCTTTGAGTACATTGAAACGTGGATTACATGGATTATCCACCGAAACCCAGTCACGGTCGACTGATTTCACACGGGTTGGCCGTTAACATGATGTTTACACCATGTAATCATCTAATTAAAGCACATGCTACCTTTTTTGTAGCCTTATCTTTCTCTTTGGGACACACAGCAGTTGATGGACTGAGAAGTGGCAGCAGAGATTAATGCCCAGTGCCGGCGACATCGGCCGTGCACAAGGCAGAAAGTGATTGCCGTCTGAACCAAAACAGCAGAATTGAATTAGCCATATCAATCACGCGTTGTAGCCTACGTGTGTTTTCTTGTGTTGAGAAAAGAGCAAGCAAGAGAGTATTTGTTCACTGAATCACTTTAGTCTATCTTTTACAATGGCCATCCCGTGGATATTTAATCGATTTATTTAACCAGGAAACATTTAACATCGATCGACGGCCACGATACCATCGGACGTGGAGGAAAAGCAGCCTCCAGTTTCCTAATTTAATCAGCACTTGTCAAGTTGCTGAGATTAAATCCTCACATCAGACAGATTTTCGCAGAATTAAGTTTATCATTAAATTGGATTTCAACTGATTTTGATAACACCAAAGTAGGTATATGGGAATGAAATCAAATCAGACCTTGCTAGCTGTTAATTGTTAATGTTGCAACGTTGTATGGATTATCAAGATCAAAAGAAAGCATGGTTTCAGTCTCTACTGTACATTACTCATTTTCAATGTACTTCTCCATAGCAGGACAGTAAAGCAGTTAACATGCATTTGTAATACTATATTTATAATTTCACTGCTGCCACACACCAATGTGACACACATTTAACTAAAGTTCTCTAAAGCTGATTTTAGAGCTGAAATGATGCGTTGCTCATAATAATATCATATGAATTGCCTGGTTCAGTTTCTCAAATGTGATGGTTTGATGTTTTTCTTTGTCACATTTGAATGTCCTTGGGTTAAAGCAAGCATTTTGAACATTTGGCCTCTGGGAAACTATGATTTCCATTTTTCACTATTTTCTGACATTTAAAAGTCAACAAAAACAACAATGAATCAATTAGTCGAGAAAGCTATCGACAGATCGATCTACAATGGAAATAGCTGATTTTTGAAACAGAAGGGAAATGAAAAAAATCAGAAGATATGGAAACATTTGGATCGCATGCAGTTAGACTCACCATAGGTGCTGTCTTCATCCTTTGTTCCATCAATGGTGCCATCAGGCTGCATCTGCAGCTGGAAGCCCTGGCGACTGGAAAGCCTGGTCACAATGCCCTTTAACTGGGGCTCTGAGAGGAGCAGAGAAGAGGGGACACATTAACTGTAATCCTTCCTTATCACTGTCATGTCATCACATGTATCAGTCTTCTCCAAGAAGCCAGAAGTATCAGATGTTTATAATTCCAATTACTGGGCCTCAAGGGCCCAGTGTCGATCCCTGGCCCTTGTACTTTGCATGCATACAAGTCAAAGAACAACTGACAAGGTAACAAAATAGGAGTAGCTCAAGCTCTGTTTAAATTGGGACCCTAATGAGCTCTCCATGCTGTTACAACACTTTGCTGCAGGACGACACAAAGTTATTCACGTGATGTTTGTAGTGTCATGCAACAGGATTAATTCCTGAGCCCCTGCCAGGAGTAAACTATTAGGACCAGCCTCAGTGATGAGAGAAAATGGTGTTGGTTGGTGGTGATGATGATGTAAATGACGCTGGTGAAGATGGTTGAGGTGGTGGTGGTGGTGGAGCCCGTGGCTTTCCCACTTTTCTCGCCCCAGCTCTCTGACCTGGTGGTCGCCTTCTCTTCCGTTTCTTCCTTGATCCAAACAATTTGACACGCGAGAACACGTTCAGCTTGCTTGGCTTCTCGTTTGTGCCTTGATTGTTGCTCGGGCTGCCGCTGCCGCGGCAGGCATTCGCCTTCTCCCGCTCCCTTGCCTGCCGCTTCTGGCGGATCAGGGAGCTGGCGATAGCCGCTGCCCGGGACATGTTCCCACAGTGGAGTGAAACAAAGATATGCGTCCCGTTAAGGAGGGGTGGAGGGTGCTCGCGGATAACGCGGTGGGGGTGTGTGGGAAGCGGGGAGGGAGTCTACACCACCCACGGCTCAGTTCGCATCACACACCGTCCGCAGAATCCTCCATCGGTGCGTCCGGGCGCTTCATGGAAGTCGTCAAACAAATCCAGTAATGTGCCAGTGAGTGAGTGTCAACGACGCCGCCTCACGTCCCCCAAAGGGTCCGAGTGGCCAAAGCTGTGTGAGTGATTCCCCCTAAGGTGATTCTTCTGGCTGTCCCGAGAGAACGTGAAGGAGGAAGAGGGCGTGCGTGAGGATCCAGTCCGGGTCCGAGAGGCGAATCAACAGCTTATAAACCGGTGTGAACGACACCGGGGGTTGTTGTTGATGCTCACTGCAGCTGCTGCTTCCTCCTCTGCTGCTGCCGCTGCCGCTGCTGCTGCTGCTGCTCTGCACCGCTCCCCGGGCGATGCTCCGCTCCTCGACACTGTCCGTGACAGAAATGCAGCAACCGGAATGTTTGTCAATGAAACAGCTCGGGGCTGGCTCAGTGGGAAAGGGATCATGATGCAGCCGTGCCGTTCATAAAACTGCTGCAGCCCTGCCCGCCCCGAGGAAGAAGAACATGGAGGGGGGTGGAGGAGGAAGAGGAGGGTGGGGGGTGCATGCGTGTACGTGCATGCGTGTGTGTCTCTGTTAGAAAGGGGTCGGACGGCGTTGGGTTGATAAGGGGCGTTTGGGGCAGCTCTTCCTCACAGGGCACCTGTAGCCCTGAACCCCACGTGGCATGATATTTGCATGTTACACTGAATACTGATGTGTGATAGGAAGGGAGATTGAGAGGGAGAGGGAGAGGAGTGGAGGCTGTAATATAGGAGAGGAGGAGTGAGAATAGCGATAAGAGGAGACAGACAGGTGAATTAATGAGAGGAGAAATAATGGAAAAGGGGGGCGGAAGAAAGAAAACGAGATAGTGTTTGTGTGAGTGTGTGTGTGTGTGTGTGTGTGTGTGTGTGTGCGTGTGTGTGTGTGTGTGTGTGTGTGTGTGTGTGTGTGTGTGTGTGTGTGTGTGTGTGTGTGTGAGAGAGGCTTGTAGAAAATGCACAACCTTCAAATGGATTGGGAAAAGGGAAAGATGAATGAAGGGAGGCAAAAGAGTGAGAGAGAGATATGCAGTGAATGGGGGAGAGGGTATGGGCTGGAGAGAAAAGAAATCTATTATATGAGAAGGCACAGAGAAATAAAGTACAATATGAGAAATAAAAGGTAAATGAAGTGAAGGGACAGTACTGGAAGAGAGAGAGAGAGAGACCCGGTGAGTGTGTGAGAGACAAAGTGGATAAAGGAGGGGCTCTCATCTTATTTTGGTGCAGAGGTTCACCACTGCTGAAAGGCTGCAGCTTGCAAGAATGAGGTGAATAACGGAGACAGCACTTGAGTCCTGGATGAGTGCGTTCCCTTTTGGCATTTGCACCAGGGCAGAGGCACACACAGAGCAGCAATCAGCCAATTTGTGCATGTCGACTGGCCGCAGGCGAGCCCCTGCAGGGAAAAACAGATGCACAGCTGTCAGCGGTAGATACAGCTGCAACGGCGCATGGCAACTGCAACTCCAACTGGTGTTTTTTGAAGAAGACGAGGCGGTCGGACAAAGAGCCGACTGACTCACAGCGGAGGTCGACCTGTGGCACCTGGCGCCGAGCAGCATGCAGGCAGAGCCAATGCACACTGTTTGCCAGTGGAAAAGGCAGTGAAAAATCGATGGCTGGAAAGAGGATGTGGTGCGCAGTAAATTTCATGACTGAAGGAGGAGGGGAAACTCTGTATGCTGTAGCCCAAGCCAGTGGGTGGAGGAGAAAGTGATGGACTGTGGACAGAAACTGGGGTCAGGACCTGGTCACTGAAGTGGAGCATTGAGCCTGTCTTTGACTGAAGCAGTTGAGGTTACACCTATGACATCCTGGTTAGGTAAGACCCTTATAAATGTAAAGATAAATATAGTTTAGGCGTTACCGCACAGCTCAACCCACATGCTGTGCATTCCCCTGAGAGAAACGACACTTCGGCCATAAAAAGATTTCATAACCAATTGTGTGGTGTCATCTAAAAACATTAAAATATGAGGGCAAACACACACAACCACTGTAATGAAATGGCTGAAAGCTAGGCCTTCATCTTTCATTTATGAGCTCCTTGCTTTTAAACCCACACCACGTGCCCCTAAAAGCAAAAGCCGCACAAAGGAGAAGTAACAGAATGCAACGCTACAAGCTGCAGGACAAACATATCTGATACAAGGTGACGCTGAAGAACTTAAACATTACCAGTTCTCACCCTTTAGCCCAAAAAATAAGTTAAAATGTTACAGAAAACACGTCAAATCAATGGAAACAAATAATCAGTCAATAAATAAACAGCCAAATTACACACAGGGAAGAATCAGTGCCGCTTTTTTTTTTCTAGGATGAAAAAAACGTCAGTTAAATTAACGGATATCGTTGAATAGTTACGGAATAAACAAAGTCTGCATCGCTTGTATCACAGTTACACAATCAAATGACAGTAGGGGATTTAAAAAGATACATTTGAGCTGTTGAATGGAGTCTTTTTGAAGTGTGTAAACTTCTAAAAGGTTTTGTTAGAGCTCTGTAACGCCCCCTACAGACTGGAGAGGGTTGGAGAAGAGGGAGTTTATCGAGCATTGTTATTTTACAGCTAATATTCAGAGAGAGCCCTTATGTGTGTGTGATTCTCTGTCTAACCATGAATGCCAGTTAGAGTATAATCATAAACCCAGCAGCATGCGGCAGTATTCATAAGAGTTAAACACTTTGCAACAAACCGCTGAGGCCTTGTTGAAGGTAGACCATCAAAAGCAGCAGTGAACAGTATGATACATGTTTATAACAAATGTATGCATCTGTTAAAGAGCTATACATTAGTTAAGGTCAAATTGTAAATTACTAGATATGAGCTTAGATTGTGGATATCGTATTATGGCTTAAGTGTTCTTTTCTTGGTTTTAAGGGCTGCATTAGTGAAGTAATTATCTGAACTTATAGGTCTATTCTAAATGTTAAAGACACAGTACAAAACCCAAGTAAACATATACAGACAGCATCAACACCTGACCAGTATTCAGGTCAAGTAGGACTTCCACTCACCCGCATGCAAAAGAGAAATGGCTGAAGGCATGAAGGAGTACTGTGATTTCTGTTGGTTGTTACAGGAGGAAATCTGAGCTGAGAGCCTGAAGGCAGAAACTGGAACTCTGCGAGGGTGAGAGCTGTTGGAAAGGACGGCTCTGGCTTCCCTTAATATCTACCTAGAAAATAGGTCAGATATTGTGTTCTGGTGAACCCCCAAAACGCTCATATTAACAATGCTGGTTAGAGCATTTTTGGAGTATTATTATATCCACATTACTGATGATTATTCATGAAAAATGTCACTGTAAATATTTTGTGAAAGCACAAATTATTGCGATACTTGAACTTCTCCATATCCCAGTCCTATTATTAAAAAGTTATTTTGGTTCTTCTTATTTTTGTAAATGAGGTAAGAAACCGCACTGCAGGCCTGCGTGGATTATGATAGTAAAGGGATAGTGCAGAGAGCTGAGACTTTTGATTCAGGGTCTCTTCAGGTTGGTGTAAACTCATGTGTTCTGTACTATTATAAAAAGTTGTAGTTGGGAAATCCGCCCTGTGATCGGGCCAGGACACAGATACAAGTTCAGGATCTCAATTCCTGAAATGCGTTAAAGATGAATTTATTCTCATGGACGCAAAGGATACAATACCCATAGTCTAAATTACAACACCATGCATTATGAATGTGTAAACGAGTGCTTGTATCTAATAATAACATGGTGTTGTTTGGAGAGAGCAGTCCCCGCCAGCAGAAGGGCGCGCCCGGCGCTGCTTTCAGCACCACGGACAGCGCTTCAAGTTTTAATTGAGTTTCAAACACACGCGTCACTTTAGTTTATACCAAAAACGATGGACTTATTTCAAACGCAACTTTATAAAATCGAAAATTAAATATCTTGATCATATGTTAGGGTCGAGAAAACAACTATATCTGCAACATGGACAAGAGCACCAAGGTAGACACTTCTGTTGACCTCCCTTCTCCCCTACAACATCCCGTTCCCAAAGCTTTTTGTACACAGATGGCCAAGTTGCGCTAATATTCCTGCAGCTTCCTGTCTAATAATTTTATAGCCGGATAACTATAGCCCGGGTCAAATAAATCTCGTTATTTCAGATCGTTTCTGAGGTCCTACCTGAGGTCGATCGGCGGAGAGGGAAACTCATGCTGCGCCCGTGGAGCTCCGGAGCCTTGTGCTCATGGTTTTCTCGCACTTCCTGTTGTGCGCTGCTCGACGAAAAGAGGAGGAATTACCGAAGTTCAAACCAGAGAATTCTCCACGGCATTGGATCCATTAAGGCCGCGCACATGGCGTTGACGGGAGATCATTACAGAACATTAGAGGCCATTAAGCCGTTGGAACCGGTCATTAAAGATTCATCTCAAGGCCCCGCTGATCTGGCACAATAAGAGAAGGAGTGAGCCAGGAGGCCGTTCCCAAATCCAAGGATCTGTCGAGGTGTGTGTGTGTGTGTGTGTGTGTGTGTGTGTGTGTGTGTGTGTGTGTGTGTGTGTGTGAGAGAGAGAGAGAGCATTACTGTACTTCTAACTTTAACCACTCCATGAGACCATACATTTAATCCAAGAACTCAAATAGCCATGTACAGTATCTCCTCACCAGATTACATTTTTCTAGTGTTTCAAGACCCTTTTAAATGTACTCTGTTGCACAGTGCTCTATAGACCGCCTTAGTTTAGCACTGCAACTAAGGATTATTTTCATCATAAAATAATCTGCTGATATACAATGTAATAAAATAGTAAAAAAAAAAAGCCTCACAATTTCTTAAGGTGAAATTCCGGGGTAAAATCTTCCCAAGGTCTTTTTCAGCAAAGACAATCATCAAATAAGCCATCCAGACGATTTTTTCGTTTAACAACTATTAACGGAGCAATCCGGAAGAGTCGCCGACAGTGGAATGCGGCTAACAGTGATTAGCCTGGGGCAACACGATAAACGCATTAAAACGTCTTTTTTAACCACTAATACTGCTCAAGATAACTTCAAACCTCTGCAGTAGCATGAGAAGAGTCCCTTCACATTGACCGAAGCACCAATGGGCTCCTTCCTTTTGGATTGACTTTGGTAACTGACTTGAATGGACTTTACTACGAGAGGAGCTGGTACCGGGGTCGAGAGGTAAATCTTTCAAAACACTCTTTTAATAAACTCCAGGTTCACTAACTACGTTGTTGGTGCTTTAGTTAATGTGAAAAGACTCTTATCATGCTACTGCAGAGGTTTGCCGTTATCTTGAGCAGTATTGGTGGTTAAAAGAAGTCATTTAAATTCCTTCACCATGCTGCCCTGAGCGAATCAGGGTTTTAGCCGCATCTAGCTGTTAGGGACTGTTAGCGACTCAGCTGTAAATCTCCGTTAATAGTTGTTACACGAAAAAAATGTCTAGATGGCTTATTAGATATTTGCTTTGGATGATTTAAGGCCGGAATTTCACTTTAAGGCCCAAGGTCACGTCATCATTGCATGTTTTCCACAGCCAACAGTCCAACTTATACCAACTTCTATTCTGTGTAATATTGAATAGGACAAAGAAAATCAGCCTTTTTTCACAACTTGCTGAGAGAGGGAATGTTTGCTACTGATCGGTTTTAAAAAAAAGTTGCTAATTATTTTCCTGCTAACTAATCAGTTCAGTGACTAATCATTTTAGCTCTAACTCGGTTTAAGAAAACTGCGATAGAGCTCTGTAAAAGCTGCAACACCTAAAGTGTCTCTGTAAAGTGTTGCCTTGGTGATTGTGATTCGTTGCACTCACCGCCTCAACTGGAGCCTCAAGATGCTTTCACACTGGATTAAGTTGATTTTACAACCTTAAAGCTACTTTAGGGGGAAACTGCATGTTAAGACTCTAATCATGAACAAATAAATTATAAACCTCATCTAACACCTTAGAAAAAACAGAGAACCAGCTAAATGTCCGTGATTTGAATTATTTTTTAAAATAGACACAAACCCACACAGTGGGAAAGCAGACAGAAACACACACGCCTAATGGCTTTGCACTATCTCTGTGGTTCTGTGGGCTGTCCTCACTGCACACAATCATAGCACATTACTGTATAGTAACCACACTCATCACAATGCTGCCAGTCCAGGATTACAGAGTCTACACAGCCACCAATAACTCTATATTATAAGCCCATTACGATGTTGTGCTGTTACAGTGCTTCCTGTGAAGCAGCCTGTAAAAGTGTGTGTGTGTGTGTGTGTGTGTGTTTGTGTGTGTGTGTGTGTGTGTGTGTGTGTGTGTGTGTGTGTGTGTGTGTGTGTGTGTGTGTGTGTGTGTGTGTGTGTGTGTGTGTGTGTGTGTGTGTGTGTGTGTGTGTGTGTTTTACAGGAGCCTATAAAAGAAGCTGAAGGCAGTGAAGCAGGATGTTGCTGAAGAAAATGCACACTCGGCAGCTTTAAAAGTAAAGCTAATAAAAAAAAAAAAGAAACTTATCGGAAAAACGTATCTCTGAAAGAAATGTTCTTATTATAATTTTCCAAATCTTTGTGAGGCAACAAAAAAAAAACAATTTCAGGGAAACAATTTTATTGTCGTTCGTGCCCACATAATTGTATCATAATGCTGTGGCTGCCTGTGATGAGGAAATAACTCCATTAGGTCAAGCACAGAGATTGGCTGGGTCACTTGCTTGGTCTCCGTTCAGATTTATGTATTTATTTTTATTCTTTATTGCCGCCATTTGTCTCGGCTCTACTCGATTACTATTCTAGCTTCGAACAAAGACAGCACACACCTCCTCAAAATAGCTTTGTAGCCTTGGCCTGAAATAGCAAACCACAAAGACGCCAGCAGGTACAAATGCAAAGGTTCCTGAGCCAACAGCCTGGGCGGGTAGCCAGTAGCAATCACCGTTTTAAAAAAAAACTTTATTAAGTTTCCCATCAGATTTTTGGAGAGCATCAGCTGTCATTCACTACTCGTGATTCACACTATCGGCCACAAGAGGGCGCCATATTATCATGTTTCAGAAAAGAGGAGATTGTGGTAAAGGTGTGTGTGTGGCTTGAATGGGTAGAATCTGTTTCTGTATCTGAGCCAACAGATGTTTCTTCCTTTCTCACGTGCACCATACAGTCTGCAACAAAACCAAGCTTATTGTGTTTGGCAACAAAGAGAATGAGTATCAAAAAACAACTCTATCGTCTGGTCCCAAAACCCAAAGAACAAGATCAGAATCTTGGCGTTCAAATAGACTCGGATCTCACTTTCACCAGCCATATCAAAGCAAACACAGCTGATAAAACAGCCTTTTATCATCTCAGAAATAGAGCCAGAATCCAGGGTTTGGTATCCCAAAATATCCAAAGGAAGCTCATCCATGCTTTCATTTCCAGTAGGGTGGTGTTATCGTAATGCTCTCTTGACTGCTCTTCCCAAAGGAACCATTAAGCAGCTGCAGCTCATTCAGAATGCTGCTGCAAGAGTTTTAACCACGACCCCGAGAACCGAGCACATGACTCCTGTTTTTAAATATTTACACTGGCTTCCAGTTGCTTACAGGGGCACCAAATGTAGCAATTTTTAAATCCAGGTTAAAAACATTTCTCTTTTCACGTGCCTCTGGCTGAGCTGTAGAAAAAAGCTTATTACCACTGCTATTAATATCTAAATAGAACTAGGCCTGATAATTCAATATTATAATTCATTGTCTTTCAATGGAATCATATCATGATGAAATCATATACTAAGTAAGGAGTTAGTATGTAATCACATAGTACATACACAAATTTCTGAGTATTTTGAAGGAATATATTTGAATATTGCAGTTCAGTTTTCATATCCACTGTTTGTGTGCATGCATGTAAGCAAAGCAAGTTTACACCTATACATATAATATAAATTGAAAATGTTGTGTTGATTTTGCACTAAAGTTTTAATAAAATGAGAAACTCAGAACTCTACATTATGGCTCTACCATATAGAATTGGCTATTTTTAGTATAGTTTAGTTTAGCTATATTTAGTGAATTACCAGAAAACATGCTATATTCGGACATGTATTGTTATACCGCACCGTCAAGCCCTAAAGAGTACTATCATAATAAAGAGCCTGATTGCTGCCACACTAATGTCACTACAATCTCTTCTAATGATAATGATTATCTCATCTCATCTTCAGCCTCTTATCCGGGGGCGGGTGGCGGGGGCAGCAGCTCTAGCAGGGGACCCCAAACTTCCCTTTCACGGGCCACATTAACCAGCTCTAACTGGGGGATCCCGAGGCGTTCCCAGGCCAATACATTTGTTTTATTGCCAAACGTTTATTTCACTGTATAAAAAACAATCATAGTAATCGGAATAATCTAAGTATAGCTGTTTTTAGATGGGTAAACATTTAAAACTGTAATCAGACTTGCTGGCTGGATTGTCTGACTACACAGAAAGAGTTCTGTTGCATTGAGAGCTCCATCACGTCCCGGTCACATGTTTATTTCATCCTTACTCTCAAACTGCCAGGAGTCCAATAACAGGCCTCATCTACTTTGGCATATGTCAGGGAAAATGTGGACTAGTTTGTCACAACTAAAGCCCTGTTCAGACGGGATAAATTTTACGTGGGGATGTGGGGTAAAATATTGTTTACGTCTTCAATATAAATGGCCAATTTGCACGGGATTAACAATATCACAAAACTAACTAAACACAAAACTAAAGGACGGAATAGGAAGTTAACCCTTTAAGGTTCGCACCAAGAAAAAAGCAAAGGAAAAATGATTTCTTTGCATTTTTTATTCAATTATGATATGAACAATATGAACAATAACAACAATCAATAGTTGTTTTTAAACTACACCCTATAGTATTTCAGATACAATCCTCTACCAGTTGAGATGTCTGTTCATAATAAAAGAACAACATTCAGAACAAGTCGCATTGAGAGTGCTTCTTCAAGTGCCTCCGTGCTCAAAAAAATGTGGAAACTACATATTAACAGAATATGACCTAATAACTACATGAATTTTACAGAGGGTCATATTCAGACAGAACTACACAGTGAGAAAACTAATCCCGTCCAAAAGAACCTCTGCTATGAAATGTTTCCACTGTTTTCCTGACCTCACACATTGTACTCACAAATTATAGCACCATGGCGAGATAAAGCTGTTTTTCCTCTCTTCGTGACCATTAAGAACCAACAAAGGAAATGTATTGATTCTATTTGTTGGTTTCTTATGAAATTATTACTACTTGCTCACGTGAAAGTCATTAGTTTTGCAAATATTTGGTTATAAACAAAGTTGGGGAGTCAGGGGATCGCCACAATTCTCCAAGTGTTGTGCTTATTAGTGCTTTTATTTCTGGACTACATGCTGACATCACTACATCAGTGAAAAATCAGATGTGGTTCAGCGATGGGCCTTAATGTTGACCCCTGCTGCCGTATTGCTGGGTCACAATCAGGGTTAATTAACTATAGTGTCTCAAGGGTGAATGTGTGTGTGTGTGTGTGTGTGTGTGTGTGTGTGTGTGTGTGTGTGTGTGTGTGTGTGTGTGTGTGTGTGTGTGTGTCTGTGTGTGTGTGTGTGTGTGTGTGTGTGCGTGAGTGTGTGTGTGTGTGTGTGCGTGTGTATGCAGACGTACACATGAAAGTAGTTTTAATCCACATTTATAAGCCTAATCTCTTAGAGAACAAGATGTTAATGAGTTCTTGTTCTGCCCAAACGTAATCCTTAATGCCACTCTTCTTATATAAAGAACAGAACAAGGTGACATATAACGCTGCGTGTCTGTCCACCCGTGGGAGAGTGAATCACTGCTGAAGATATAAAAAGCACATCAGACGTGAAGTACTTCTGTGATTGCAAGAGCAAACATTGCAGCTAACCTTTGACTCTGTTATGTTGTGCTGCTTTAAACTATACAGTGTAAGAGTTTCATTGAAGAAAAAATGAATTGTATCGTTATTTTGGAAAGTGTTGACTTACATACTGTTTATTGTAACTTTCATCATTAAAAACTAGATTAAAAAGTCATAATCTATTCCAGCCATTTGGGAGTGATGCTCCTTTAGCTCAAGCTCACTACACTGAGCAATCTATAGAGACACAAAGTAATGAAATGCTTCAACAAATACTGCTGTACTTACTTTTTCTGTTTTATTGATACGACTATGGTTTGTGGTGAAGTTGTACTGCAAAATATTATACCAAAATGTCATATATTGGGCACCACAATGTTTGGCATCACAAAGGCAGAATTTATTTTAGGTTAATTAGACTATGTTGTATTTTAATCCCTTCCAATGCACAGCTAATATTCTTGTTCTTTTCTCGCGGTGGATATATCATCTTATAAAGTACCCCTTCTTGTTTATTGGCTTGTTTTTATTGCTTTTTGTCTTTATTGATGTGTTTGCTTTGTATCCATTTTAAAGGTGCTTTATGAGCTAAGGATGCCATAAATAAGGTTTATTACTATTCTGCCAGCAGGCGTTAGTTTCAATCGGGCAATCTGTTGCTATAGCAACCCCTGCTGCCACAGTTCCGTAGCAGCTGAAGTCAAACTGTCAGTTCTGTGACCGCGTTGCCAGAAGGTAGGCCTGCTTGTCCTTTTTTCTGTTGTGTGACGGCAGATTTCTTATTTTTTTGACTGTTTTTCTGTGATGCTGCCGAGCTCTACTCTGAAGACCCTTTAGGTTTGTGAATGTGCGCTATAGACCTTTTCAAACATGTAAACATCAACATTCTCAATGTGTCCCAGTTTATTTCCTGTTGCTGTGTATTTGAATGACATCAGCTGACAGGAAGTTAACAAGGACCAAGGCTGTTGCCTAGCAATGGAATTCAATTCAATTCAATTCAGTTCAATTCAATTTTATTCATAGTGCCAAATCATAACAAAAGTTATCTCAGGACACTTTACAGAGTAGGTATAGACCACACTCTGTGACTTATGTATGATTTACATAGACGCAACAATTCCCCCGTAGAGCACGGTGGCAACGAAAACCTTCCCTATAACAGGCATTCCATTAAAAAGAGCTGTAATCTTTAACCAGGATCTTGTCAAGTACCATTTTTTCCAATTATCCCTTTTATGCTAGGCACAACTTTTAGCAAACACATATTTTGATGCTATTTTTAAGCTTGTGGACTCTGTAGTGTAGTGTAGATCATACTGTTACTGTTACACCTCCTACTGGGACTTGTCTTGATCTTTTACTGCTGATACTTGTAACACATTTGACAACTATTTAAAGGTTGAATATGTAGAATCTTTATTAAAAGCTATATTTAAAAAAATATTAATAAACTCATGGGGCGTTTTTAGGGTTACAGAATTACTTTTCCATAAAAAAATTATATTTAGTCAGAACTAATATTCAAAACATTTTTTGAGGGGTTTGACAATGACTTTCTATCACTTTCTGTTGACATTGTAGCAGCCGGCATTGCGGGTTGCCAGTTGTCTGTTGTTTGGTGCAGCTACATTAGGCTGGCACTGGGTGAAATGGAGTTTGCCAATTCTGCAGCTGCTTATTTGTCCCAGCAGCTGAGAGACCGGAGACTAAACTAGAGTCAATATAGGCCAAGCATTCACTGGATGGACTGAGATTAAGGAGTTCAACGGCATTAAAACGCACGCCCAAATCACTATGTTTCTCCTTGGTCGGTAAACTAACTTTCATGTTTACTTTGCTGTAACGACTAACGTTAACTGTCAGTTAAACTCCTCTGCAATACTTGTTGTTATGGTGTGATTTGCCGGAGGGGACGGGCTAAAACAGGCTCAAAATGACTCGGGTCTCCTTTAGGCTACTGGACCGGGTCTGACCAACCTGGCAACTTGAGTGGTGAAATTATTTTCTGTTGTTGCGACTACAATCTTGAGACACTAGATGGCGGTGTTCTGCTCATCCTCCATATTCAACCTTTAATCTATAGACCTTTTAATGGAATGCTATTGCTAGGCAACAGCCTTGGTCCTGGTTTACTTCCTGTCAGCTGATGTCATTCACTGCCTCAGGAAATAAACTGGGACACAAAGGTGTATACTTTTGTGAATCCATTCCTTGTTTGTTTCATTTTTGCCTTCCTTTTGTCTAACTCTCACTTATGGAATCTCATTGTTTTCTGATTCATAATCACCAGGCCTATCATTTCATTTTCAACCTAATTCACATTTGTGTCCAGTATAAATCTAAAAGGTCAGCTGCTGTCTTCAGATTTTATTGGACATTTTTGTCTCATAACTCTGCACCTACATGCACAGTGAGGACAGAAGATGTGTGATTAATTAAACTCCTTCTGCAGTCATAATAAATGGCTTACTGAATCAACTAACCTCTGCCTGAGATCATTGCAAAGACAGCCAATGTGAAGAAACATCAATTACAATTTTAGATTTTTAGGGGGAAACAGCCATAATATTATTTATAGAATAAGAATACTCTTAAAAACCAAGATTATGGACAAGGAGAACCCCTACACGCTGCATCTCTCTGCTTTTTTTTAAATGTATTTTTTATGAATGAATAACGGGTGTCATGCATTACCCGGGCAACTCCCTTTTTTGTTTCCATGGCGATGATAGTTTCCCAGTTTCCATTGCGGTGTATTGCGCGCTGATTTTATTGCTGTCCCCGGGGGGGAGAAAATGGATTCTCGCGTGTGTGTGTGTGTGTGTGTGTGTGTGTGTGTGTGTGTGTGTGTGTGTGTGTGTGTGTGTGTGTGTGTGTGTGTGTGTGTGTGTGTCGGACGCTGAAATTACATTTGAGACCCCCAAACCCTTCTGTGGCGGAGAAAAAAGCAGCCTGTGTCAGTGATTTTATAATATCGACACACTGTATATTAGATGATCTTGAGCACAACACGCATGGTTTATGGGTCACCTCCTGTTTGTGGTAATAAAGCGGTTAGAACACAACATAAACATAATTTATAATACATACAATTACATTTTCTGGATATGTTTTTAACGGCCTGATTTTTAAATATACGTTCAGCGATATTTTAAAGTAGTCCCATCTATTGTTTTCTGTACTGGGATGTGGGGACAAAAGAATAAGTAGGGAGCATGCTGATCTCAGCATTATCCCTCTTTTGAGCTCACAATAAGGAAAGAAAAGAAAAAAACGCGTAAGATTGTAAGCCTCCTTGTATCGGACTCGGGTTCATCATCACTCACCTTTGGCGGCATGGTCTTTATCCTCTTTGCTTTTCGATTTTCCGCTCATGGAGCTCCACCGCTGCTGCTGCTGCTGCAGCTGGTTGTTGAATCAAACTTCAGGTGAGAGATGCAGGATCTCGTTTTTACTTTCTCATCCTCGTCAGATTTCTTTCCTCCACACACACGCAGGTAGCGCTCCAACTCTCCAAAGCCGTGCGTCCTCTCTCTCTCTCTCTCTCTCTCTCTCTCTCTCTCACTCTCTCTCTCTCTCTCTCTCTCTCTCTCTCTCTCTCTCTCTCTCTCTCTCTCTCTCTCTTTCTCTCTCTCTCTCCACCTCTCTCCACCACAGCCCGACTCTTATCTGAGGACCCGTGCCACACACCAGCAGGAGCGCTCCTAAACGTGCGCGCGCAAAAACTGCACTCGCACGCGCACATTGAGAGACAAAGAAAGTGTCCCAAATATGTGCGAACCTATGAAAACACACACCCTATAAGAACTATTTAAGAATTAAAGGTAACCCACCACTTTCTATTAGGGCTCCATGTAAAGGGCTTAAATGCGGTAACTAATGGCTTTATTAATGGTTGATACATAACTCACTAATGCTTTATAGATTATTAGTTATAATCCATTAATAAGAAAGACCTTTGCCTTGCGAGGTTGTGGAAAATCCGACTGACAACTGTTTCTGATGGCATAGTAGAAAGTGTGAAAGGCATTTCCACTGTTTATTAATGACTTTAATAACATTTGTATGACTGACTGTTGTGAGTGAGACACCCATGGAAATAATTTACTAATGTCTAATAATCTTGTGAGTCATTAATGACTTAGCGAGTCTTACTAAGATCCGATTGGCATTGTTCTTTTAAATGGCCTTTAACTGATTAGCATTAGTAGACTAACCCTTAATAAAGCTGTTATTTACATCATATAAACCTTGCTTCTCTTAATGTTTGTTAGAAAGTGTTACTGAATTGATTATTGATTGATTATAACAATTATAAACCCATAACATTGCAGCCATTCTAAGTCCCTTTCTAAATACCGAGGTAGAATTAAACCGATACTGCTGCACATTTTAGCTGACCTAAAGAAGCTCACTATTCATGAGGTTGTCTTCAGTCCGATAAATGCACATTAACCTGCAAATTCAGCAGTCTAACACTATGCAAATGTCTCAGTTCATTGATCATTTAATCAATTGGTGCTATAAAATGGCTTTTTTTTTACAGAGGCAGGAGTGGGATACACTTACACTTTGGGTGTGTCGGTGTGTTTCAGATGATCTAAAGTCTCTTTCAACATTTGTATAAAACAGCTTCATGCTTATTGTTTTTCTGAGATCAAAATGGTAATACAGTACAAATCTCTTTATTGACTCGTGTCACCATTATTCACATTAGAGACTGAAAAACCTGCAACTTCTCTTCTCTACCCTGCACCATAGGCTTTGGCTGCAAGTGATGCATAGATAGATTACTGAATCAGCCTACCGGTCACAGGCCCAGGGCCCTCAAAGTTAGGGGTCCTGACTCGTAAAATGTTGCAGAAAAAACACAAAATGACCCAAAGCGATCCTATGACCACAAATATAAATGACCTGGAAAGGACCACAGAAAGACAAAAAATAACTAAAGGGAAGCAAAACATCCACAAAGACATGCTAAATGACATAAAACAAACACAAAACGGCCACATAGAGACAAAAATGATGACAGACACACAAAATGTTTAAAAATAGATGCAAAAACACCACAGAAAGATGCAAAGTAATTACAATGACATACACAACAACTAAAAATTAACCTAAAAGGACCGCAAAGACACCCAAAATTACTACAAAATAACTCAAAGTTGACTCTTTGAATTTCGGTGTCTTGTTCTTACGTACGTTTCTTAAGAGTGCTTTCGAACACTCAAAATGAATACAAACTAAGAATATGAATCCCAGAAATCAGTGGGTACTAACAAAGTAAGAACCACGATAAGAAGGAATTTGTTCGTATATCGCTTCCTGCGTAAGGCTCATGGTTTCAGATGACCAGTCTTTCTGACTCTTGTATAACAGATCTGTGACGTCAAGTTGTTGTGGCTTTTTTACCTACTAAATGAATCATTAGATCACAGCACAGCTGGCCCTCTACCAGAGCCTCCCCTGGAGGATTACTGTTCTGGCACCAGCTGCTCTATTAGAGCAAAAAGTGCCACATATGACTGCTCCTGTTCTTAACAGCAGAACCCAGTCTGCATAAAATACTCCCGGAAAAGTAGGATCCATGCAAACCGACGAGGCCCTCATTGACAACTTAGTAAGTGACTATATTTACTTTTAAATACAGTTTGTATAGAAGGTGATGAGCTTTTTAACTCTACAGGAAATAATGCATATAATTAATTCAATCACACCAAGTCAGATTATGACAGAGGAAGTGTCAAGCATAGAACCGCCTCTGAAATATGTCCTTGTCATTGGTGAAATATCCCTCTTTCCTATTAGCCTAATCCTCCACACGGCCGAAAACGCTGAGCTAATTTAGAAAAACCTGTCAAAGCCATAAGGTACATAAGTCACATTTTTGCTCTGTAACTTGCCAGCCATCATAATTGCTCTGCACTGTGAGCTGCTACGGTCGGCTGTACACCACTCTGTGTTGACGAGGGAGACGTTGACCTCGTTGAGTCACAGGCTAAAAAAAACAGTTGTGTGATTATGCTGGGAAGGAGAAAGGACATTTCTTTATTGATTTAGGACGGGGGGACATGAAAGGTTATTGACTTGATCCCGGGCCTGCATCCCGAGTCGTCATCACTGCACCATTTCTGCATTTACACCACCTAGCTCAACAATTATGATGACCTAAGGGAGCACTGTCAAACAAGTCAACAGCCATGCAGACAAAATGAAAACATGTAATACATATTAAATGATGCTTGCAACAAAAAGATATACAACACCAATCACAATAATTCAATTAATATTGAGTTTCAAAACTTGCCATGTACTTTTATTGTCGGCCGTGATTTGAGACACACTTTCACTTCCTATATGCAGAAAATTAAAGTCATTAGTTATGCCTGTTTTTACTTCAGATGATTTTTTACTTCATTAGCTTACGGGCTGCTCACAGTAAAGACAGTCAGATTATATAAATGTTGCTTATGTTTGATAAACAGTCATGTAACAATACACAGTCTGGATGGGATTCTGCACACTGGTGACAAGCTTTCCCATCAGCATCTCCTCCTGGTTTTAACCCACTTTGCTCTGCACTTTTTTCCTGCTTCTCTCTGTGTATTTACATGTGAGATTCTTGACGTTAGCAGCCCCCTCCTCCACTGCCGAGCTACTGCTCACAGCACCGACAAATCTGGTCCCAGGACACTAATCAGAAGGGAGTGATTTTAATCATGATTTTTACCAAATGGGCTGTTGTTATCTTTCCTTACACTTTTTACCTGCTGTAAAACCTATACTTTGCAAGTGGGATGAGTTTAATGGCTTACTTAAATCGCCTTAAAAAAGAGGGATTCAACCCTTGCATTTAAATCACCCTCAGCCAATAAGTCACCACAAGGCCGCTATTGCCAAGGAGCTTCTGGCTCAAGGCCAACTGACCCAACTGTCAGTCAAAGTGATTTGTCCACAGCCACACCCTGTGTAACCCAATCTAATCAAACAGCCTTCACTCCTCAAGATCAAGCTTAGGAGTTTGGGTGTTCTTTGCTGCAGTGAGTAAATTGCCGCACCAGTTAAAAAGTTATATTTTCAGTCTCTTCTATTGTATTTTAAATGGCTTTATGCTGATTTTCCTGCTGGAATTTACAGTAACATGTGTCCCCTAAAATAGTGATACGGTTTAAAATCTGCACACATTAGTCTTTAGTCGTGCCTGCACGTGTATGTATTTGCATTTTTGGAAAGTGAGGAGATTGTGGCCAGTCAACACTTCTTCAAAAGGCCATTTGAAAATTAAAACTTGAGAGTTGAAGTAAGACTGTGAAGTGAGAGAAAATGATGCTTAACAGAGCCACTGTTGCCATAAGTGATAACTATGTCATAACTCTAAATGCAACAGGAGCACAAACCAGTGATTAGTCAAAAAAGTCAGTGATTTGTCTCTTATAGAGCAATATCTATCCATTAAGCTAACATTAGCCATCATAAGCTACTGCAGAATAAATAAGGCTGTGACAGCAAAACCTTACATACGTGTGTGTTTAAATGCTCATAAATTCTGCTTTTTCTATGTAAAAGGAAGAATATATGTTGAAACACCTTAGTGACAGATAGTCTCTCTGAAACTCTTTAGGGATAGAATTAGATATAGGTTATGGTTATTAAAGGTGAAGGACTGTGTGTGTGTGTGTGTGTGTGTGTGTGTGTGTGTGTGTGTGTGTGTGTGTGTGTGTGTGTGTGTGTGTGTGTGTGTGTGTGTGTGTGTGTGTTGATGTTGCTCAATTTCAATCCTACATGACTGATATCTGCTTTTCAGACTTTGTCACTTTAATACCTCTTTCTTCTATAGAAGTTTGAAATCTCACACTTTTTCCCCATTTCTCTCTTTCACCCTCACAAACACACACAAATGTGAACAAACACAAACACACACACACACACACAGACACACACAGACACACACACACACACACACACACACACACACACACACAAGCGCGCGCGCGTGCCGCAGTCTCCCAGGTGAGTAAACAGTGTGTTTCTGTACTTTGGAGCGGTGGATTTGTCTCTCATGCTCTGATTTTAGGCTCAGGCTCTACAGTCAAAAGCGGACAGACAACCGACAACGACAAAATGGCCGGAGTTTGTTTACTGGCTTTTATTGCTGGTTTACTGCTTCAAGTGTATGGAGATGCTGCTGACATCAAACAGGAAAACGCAGGTAAACGACAGAGAAGCAGGTGCAGGTCAAGGAGGCCGCCAAACGTCAGAGATGTCAAATTAAAGGAAGAGGCTCGAGGTCAAGTGGTCATTTAAAGTCTGTGACGCCACTAAAAAAAGGCATACCCTGTAGTTTTGAAAGGTGTATGTAAAAAACGTTGTGGTTTTGGCCATTGGAATCCGGTGTAACCACTGTGGATTTAACAATGACTCAAGCTGCTGTTCTCCACGATGGAGGAACTACATTTCACTGACATTTTAAGTCTACAAAGAGGGAGTGTTTGACTCAACAAAAGAGTAGGAGTCTGATTTAGTTTCTCCTCTCAAGCTCCTGAGAGAGCAAGTGCTATATGCATTTTGACAGGAGTATTAATGTATAGTAAGGTTGATCAATATTTCCAAAAACTAAGATATCTGTCTTATACAAAGGGAGAGGCATAAGTGAGGCTTAGATACTGGTGATATAGCATACAAATGCCCTCTTCATACATGCATGGGTGAAAGGGACAGGCACATGCTGGTGTAAAAGTAAGTTATTGTAGTTTGGCCAAATTATTTGGTTGCACAGACGTGATACACATCTTTGTTTTATTCAGTTTGACTTTCTCACTTTCTTGTGACATCTATCTCAGCTGTCCATCGTGAATAATTGTCCACAAATTTGCGTATAAAACATAAAAAAAGGCATTCCATGTACCTCGAGAACTGAAGTTTTTTTCTGTAATAGTGATATCTTTCTCTATACCCATGGGCACATTGCAAACATGAGCAGCTAATGGATAGTTCTGCAATTTGACTTTGTGAACCCCTGACATCGCCTAAAAACAAAGTTTTTATGGGCTGTTGCTAGAGAATAATGTCAGTGCTAATAATAATAATAATAATAATAATAACAATGATAATGGATTGGATTTATATAGCGCCTTTCTCAGTAATCAAGGCGCGTTACAGAGTCCAGGTTCCATTTATTCACACAGACATACATGGTGGTGGTTAACTACGGTAGTAGTCAAAGCTGCCCTGGGGCAGACTGTTTCGATAATTTTACTCTTTGTCTGCTGTTGCCTTTTTTAGGAGCTGTGTTTGTGTCTCAGCAGGCCGCAGACACTGTGCTGCGTCGCCTGCGCAGGTACAACAGCGGCCATTTTGAAGAACTTAAAAAAGACAACCTGGAACGGGAGTGTATAGAGGAAACCTGCACGATGGAGGAGGCCAGGGAAGTGTTCGAAGATGATGACAAAACTGTAGGTGCACACACACACACACACACACACACACACACACACACACACACACACACGATCCAATCTCCCACTGAAATCTTAGGTGAAATCTGAGTTTTCTCATTATTTCTATTTCAGATGGCATTCTGGGCCGGCTACATCGGTAAGACAGGCGAAGGTTGTTCAAGTTCATACAGTAATTTTGAATTCAAAGCACCGTCAACCCCTGTCTGTGTGTGTATGTGTGTGTGTGTTTCATATTGTGTGTAGATGGTGACCAGTGTAAGCCACCCCCCTGCCAAAATGGAGGTATGTGCGAAGACGGAATCAGCTCATATGTGTGCTGGTGCAAACCAAACTTCGGCGGCAAGAACTGTGAGATCGGTGAGTGACAGACTGGATAAAAACTTAAACAAAGGTCTTTGTTTTTGCTAACTTATAATTATTTCATCAGCGTGGGTGCTAAGATGATTAACAGCAACACACGCAAGATGAATTCTGCTTTCCCGCCTCTTTCCAGAGATCACCAAGCAGTGTTCAGTCAGCAACGGTGGATGTTCCCATTTCTGTGCAATGAAGGCAGAGATAACTTTGTGTCAGTGTGCCTCTGGTTACAAACTCGGGCCAGACAAGAGGAGCTGTGAACCAGCAGGTAAAGTAAAATGATACATTCAGCAAAGTTGTTCAGGTGTTTTGGTTATATCTTTAGAAGTTCATTTTGCATTTGTCTATTATTTTTGTATGTCTCAACACAGCCCTGATTCAGTGCATAGCTTATGAAATATAATGCCCAAACATATAATATATATACTGGATCCCCACTGTATACATTTTTATATTAAATCACACTTGTCTCATGAAATCCTACTGTCATAAAGATGCTGTACATAAACCTCCTCACCCACAGACAGGCACGAACCAGAACTTCAGTGTGATTTATAAACTGTCTTTTAAACAGCAATAAGACAGAAAGCTGGACTCTTCATGTTACTCTCCTTCTCCCTTTGGTCTCCATTAAGAGATTGCGGAGTGCCTCGTAAGCTGTGCGTTACAGTTTACAGCTGTCAAATAAAGTTCTTAATTTATGTGCGTTGTTGACAGGGTGAACACTCTGGGGAGAGAGCCACACGGAAAAACAGCATTTATATATATATATATATATATATATATATATATATATATATATATATATGAGGAGCTCTTTTCCAAAACACTATAAATCCATTTTAATAGTTTTCAGGGAAATTACATTTTTTACCTAGACCCACACATTTGGTTAATTTTCAATTTATCTTGTCAAAATGGTTTATGGCTCAGTCTGAACATGTTGAACTGACAGACCAAACAAAAATCTCTCCCGCTTCAGAGCGCCGCCATGTTGGATCGCATAGAACGCTCACTGAATTCTGATTGGTCGAGAGGACGTATCACATTTAGGCTAAAAATAGGTTTGGCGCTGGTTGTGGTTTAGAAAGGAACTGCATCTTGAGACCATTTTAAACAAGGAAAAATAGCGATTTGGCATGAAACATTGATGAAGCAGTGAAAAGGTTCTGTATACAGCAAAGTGGCATGACAAACTAATTTTTTTAAAATTTGGCTTTTATCTCGTTTTGGAAAGAGCTCTTCATATATATATATATATATATATATATACATATTTATATATATACCTTCTTTGTTTTTGCCTTTATTCCCTCTCAGGGCAATTCAGCTGTGGTCGTGTGAACATTTCCTCCACCGCCGTCACAAGGACCATCATAACCCCACGGTCATCAAGCACAATGAACAGCTCTGGAGGAAAACACAATTCCAGCGACACCCCAGAGGAGGTCTTCTATGACGACGATATAACACTGGAATATGATTACTACGACCTCCATGGAAATGATTCAGACCCTTCCAACATCTCTGTGGACTCTGCGGTAAAAATACGATCAGTGAGATCTGATTCAAGCGTCCCAGTAAATCCAGCGGAGGTTGTCAAGAACATTGGGGAGGCCAGCAGTGTCACTGAAAAACCCGCAATGAAGCTGCCTTACTGGGCTTTCTACCCCACACTCCCCACCATAACAGCAGAAGAAAACACTGACCAGAGGATTGTGGGAGGCGACGAGGCCAAGCCTGGAGAGATACCTTGGCAGGTACTGCATTGTGGGATGCAGAACAAAGAGATGGAAATGAGTTGAAGGCAAATGGATGATATTCACAGTTGGGATGCAGTTAGGCAGCCAAGTTTTCATTTTATTCTTTCCAGGGAGGTAAAAAAGAGGAAATACTAAAAAGCTTCCTTCCTGGGATTCCTGCACATGCTTACTAGTGCAGATCTTTGTCTCTTTCCACTCCAGCATTTCCAGGTCACTGGTTCAGGAAGTAATCATAGCAAAGAGGATGGGGTATAAAGAAGGAAAAGAATGGAGTCAGAATTAAGAAAATGAATGGGTCAAATTCTTTTCTGACATTATTGTTTTTTAATTCTTAATATGGGTCGCCTACAAACAGTAAACAATATTATATCGATTGGTTATGTGTTTTACTTCCTTGTTTTGAAATGTATAATGATTCCCAATCTACTCTACAACATACCTCTTATAAGTCTGGAGAAAACAAAAAAGGAGAGAAAAAAAAAGGGACATAGCCGGCTGTTAACTAGTTGCTTCTGGATTTTTGAGGTCTAGATTTACGTCACACATGAGTTTGATAAGTCAGAGATCTGGATGGGCAAGATTACATCTCATGTGAACATTTAACAACAAACCTCCTTGGTAAAGTAAAAGGGCGTAGTGCCGTATTCAACAACAGCCTTTGCAAACACATGATGTGGAATTTAACTTGTACACGTGTATTCCTAGGCCTGCTAAAAGGGCCTTTTAAAGGGACATTCCCTATTTAAAATTCTTGGGGATAAGGGGGGCATAAGAGGCATCTGGGCATAAGGGGTTTGAAAGATGAGGGCATTATCCAAGCAGAAAACTCTGCAAAGTATGCTGTTGAGTTGCATTATGGGACATGTAGGATGCGGGGGGTTTTGGAGCTCATTTCTGCTCCACCAATTTTGACCATTCTTGATTTAATCCATTTCTCAAATGCAAAGCGATTAAATAATAGACTACAGTGGTGATGAGAGACGGCGGATGGAGAAGAAAAAATGAAAACGTTCAGAAGTTTGGAAGGATACAAGGAGCCATCATGTGCTGTGATGCTTCTCTGTCATTATGTGCTTATTGTGTGTGTGTGTGTGTGTGTGTGTGTGTGTGTGTGTGTGTGTGTGTGTGTGTGTGTGTGTGTGTGTGTGTGTGTGTGTGTGTGTGTGTGTGTGTGTGTGTGTTTGCAGGTTGCCCTGATGTCTCATTCAGTCGTCCTTCAAAGAGCGGAGCCTTTCTGTGGAGGATCTCTGCTCAGTGAATTTTGGGTCATCACTGCAGCCCATTGTCTGACAAACCCTGCTGTCATACAGCGGGGTTTCTTCGTCAGATTGGGTAGGAAAAACAACTCTTAAGGGACTGTTTCGGTTATTTGCATGCTTTATCTCAATATCTACAACTACCGTTGACTATTTTCCAAAGCATAAGTTTTCTATCCTCCAGGCGACCATTGGTTACAGTTAATTTGTGAGGAAATAACTTGCAGATACATGACACTTGTTTGAGATAGACAATGCAGCAGTGAACTCTGCTTGTATCAATGCTTTTTATTACTGTGTGGTAATGCAGTACGGTCTTTGTTGATGGTGCATTCACTGAATCTCTTCACATTTGAGATTTAAGATCAGAAGATGCTAGACCCATCACATTGCATATAAATTAATCTATGCTTCTAGGTGAACATGATGTCACCCAGCATGAGGGTCCAGAGCGAGACCATGTTGTGGCAGAGCAGCATATCCACCACATGTACGATAACAAGAAGTCACCGTATAACCATGATATTGCACTTCTGAAGCTCGCCAACCCAGTGGAACTGTCCAACCAACGGCGTCCCATCTGCCTGGGCCCCAAAGACTTTATAGAGAATCTACTGAGGGAATCTAGCGGCTCTTTGGTGAGCGGCTGGGGCCGGCTTAAGTTCCGAGGCCTAGAGTCCACCAAGCTTCAGAAGCTGGAGGTCCCCTACGTAGAACGCACTTTGTGTAAACAGAGCAGTCGGGACCACGTCACGCGCTTTATGTTCTGTGCTGGCTTCCGGAATGAACAGAAGGATTCATGCCAGGGGGACAGCGGGGGGCCACACGTTACCAATTACGAAGGCACTTGGTTCCTGACAGGCATCGTCAGCTGGGGGGAGGAGTGTGCCAAGGACGGGAAATATGGCATCTACACTCGAGTGTCCCGGTACTACCCATGGATCAGTCAGAGAACAGGGATCAAAATTATCAACTGACAAATGGAGCGATGTAACGCAGCAGTTGAGGAAGTAGAAGATTTGTCTCCTATACTGAATAATGTTAAGTTGCATTTTACAATAAAACATAATTAAAAGATCTGAGTATTGAATGCTTTTGTTGAAATATAGCGAAAATAATACCTTGTAGCGCCACACCCAATATTTTAATTGCAATTTTATGCAAGAGGAAGTATTGAATGTGATCGTGAGATGCTAAAGCAAATGTAAAATTTAATTTTATGTTCCTGAATCTTAAGGGCCGAGTTGTTTTCACTTATTTTCTTATAAGACCTCTGCACAGGTTGAAGTTGGCCACAGCTGTACATGAATTTCTACGGAAAAAATGTCTTGACTTTACTCAGACTGTGGACAAATTCCACTGAACAATATGAAACGTGATAGTAAGATGCATGGCTTGCAACAGCAATACACATGTTTAGAAGTATACATTTGATGTTGTGCACCAAGTGCGACCATGAAGCATGGTTCACCATGTTGATGAAACGATAACAAACTGTAGTAAACTGTCAGACAAACAAACAGGTGCAACTAAACTAACAGATAACTAACACACCTTTGTGAGTTCAATTTATGAAGCCTAAACTGTATCATATAGGGAAGAAATCAGTCTGGTTGAATCATATCGAATAATCCTGTGCTTATATTTTGGAAAATAATCATATACATTATGCATTATATTACAAGCTTTCACAATGATTCAAAATACCCAAAAAGTGCAAAACGAGCAGAAGCAGCAAACACCAGTTAAAGGTACTGTGGAAGACGCGCTATAGCCTGACTATTAACAACCGCTGATGTTACAGTATAGCATGTGTTGGTTAGATATCTGATAAATTATTATAAAACAGACCAGCACTCACTATCAAGTGACTGTAATGTTCCCACTGTGGGTGAAAATGTTTATATTTATACAGTCCAGAGATGCAGCAAATACTGCAGGAATCTAATGTACCTTTTTTCTCTTGATAGATGAGTGAGAGAGATGACAATTGTCCAACGTGTTGTTTAACACCTAAACTTTAAATTTTACCATTCACATATTCACAGTTAATTGAAAAGTTGTCAGTTACTAAAGTAATTATACTATATCTGTCCGACCTTCAGAAATCAACCCTCAGCACATATGGCGTTAAAGTGGCAGTGTTTTCAAAACCACTTCCGTTTTTAGTTTTTTAAGCTAAAATGGTCTCCTCACCTAATCCACAATGTAACTGTTATACTGTAGTCAAGATGGTAATTATAATTCTACACTTTTAACAGTTACTACCTGACACTGAGCATGTTCCCTATTGTAAAATAACGGTACAGGCAGAAATAAAGCCACAGGCATGTGCAGTGATTCATCCATGCAGAGCAACAAACGGAAACATAAAACGCGTCCCATCTCAGTGGTAATGACAGCTGCAGCAAAGAAGGAATACAGAGTTGCAGAATTCTCACCAATCAATAATCAATAAGATTACAAAGAAAAAATGTTGACAAAAATAGTCGACACGTTATCACCAAAATAATAAATCGGCAAATTAACTTGCTTTAACATCTGCGAGTTGCTGGTTGTTATTGACTGAATCACAACCAGCTACAGCCAATGAAGACATCGTGTAGTAGTACACTGCGCTTATCCTGCATAAGTACTGCGGTACTCTTCCCCTGACAGTTTATCCAGAGAACTGACAGAGTGCTGCATCAATAGACCTTTTTTTCACAGGAAACATTTTTACTTGTCACAGCAGGAGAAGAACAGGTGGAACTAACGAACATTACAGAAGGCTCTGCTCCATTGAAATCCCCCACTCGGGTATCGTGCAGCAGATCAAGGCAGCCATTACTAATGTTATTCATTACCCCTTTACTTTTCCTGCTCTGATATATTGAGAAATAGCTATAGAGGGCATGCAATTACATTTTCCCTTATTACACTCCAAACCAGCCCCACTTAGTAGCAAAACAAACCCACTGAGGCTGCTATGAATGCGAGGACCTCCATTGAATATTTTTCAAGTTTCTTTTTCTTGCCTTATTATGTGTGTGTGTGTGTGTGTGTGTGTGTGTGTGTGTGTGTGTGTGTGTGTGTGTGTGTGTGTGTGTGTGTGTGTGTGTGTGTGTGTGTGTGTGTGTGTGTGTGTGTGTGTGTGTGTGTGTGTGTGTGTGTGAGTGTGCGTGTGTGTGTGTGCGTGCGTGCGTGCGTGCGTGCCTGCGAGCGTGTGTTTGCTTGCTACTAAGAGATGGAGTAACCATGCCGATTTCAGCATATACGGTAACAACGCATGCATACCCCCTGGAGACGTAGCTGGCTGCTGTATGAAAGAAAAAGGGTAAACAAGGTAAAGCTATTTCCCATAAGGGACAGTGTTCTACAAAAAGAGGCCACAAGAATTATCTGAGCCATTTGGCACGTGAACAGTGATGATATGTTAGTAGCCATATGGATGATTTCTGTAATATTTCATAAGAAAATAGAAATGATAAAACTTGAAGAACAAAAGTCCATTCTGTATGTATGACTAAAAGCTTCTGTTCATTGTCCGCGGTTACAACCCCGATACCAAATGATCTACTGCATTACTGCTGAAAATGCTGAGAAAAAAATAGGTCCCATGTGCTTTGCATTGTTACAGTCTTCTGAGGTCCGTTCTGTAGTTTACAGCCTTCTGAGTTGAAAGTATCACAGTAGTTTGACGTTGATGTGCTTCGATCTGATGATCTGCTGAACATCTCTGCAGAGTCATACGCCTCCTTTTAGACAGGAACTTGATGAAGTTTGTGAGTCTCTGTGTCATCGATCCTCTGTTCTGATTGGCTCTTAGCATGTCTCTCCCAGAATCCTGTGCAGGTCCTCAGGTAGAACACGCCCTTCTTCCCCACGACTTATATTCTTCACCATCCTGTGATTTTAACATAAATTAAGTACTTTTCATCTCCAGGTGTGAATGCATTACAATTTAGTAAGTGTGCATAATTGACATATCTGAAAGAAGCAGACTATTTTACCACATTCCTGACGACTCCTCGTGCTGCAGCTGGATAACATCACCGCAGTTAAAGATGATGTCATCAGTGCTGGCCATGCTGCTCTCTACCATAACCCTGTACCTGCCCGCCACCTGAAACAAGATAAGTAAAACACAAGAGAACAGTGCATATCAATATTTTTCCAACAGTCCTAAATCTATATCTATATACAGTACATATACAGAGTAAGGTTCCATTGCCATCCAATTGCCACTCTTAAGGATTTAGATTTCTAGCCATCATCCTGGAAGTATTTTGCTTTAGTTGCTAGAGGAATTCAAGAGGAATCCCTCCGCCCAGTTGAGGGAGACATCGCAAGTCGGACCTGTATTCTTGATGAACCAACCAATGGCACTGGTTGTGGTCTGTTAGTAGGTGGTATAGCTGCTAGGCTAAGTGTTCATAAATGCTCCAAGACATAACAACAAATCATTTCTCCAGTACCACCTGTACCATGACTAACAAACTCTCACCAGGGGGGCAAGCTGATCCTCATCGTCTGAGTCCGATAAGTTGGAGAGGTCTGTAGCTGCGCCCCAGTCCTCCAGGCCCTCACAGATCGCCACTGAATGGGCAGGAACAGGCCAAGCTGCTGGTGACAAAGACGGCTCAAACAACTTAAAAAATGGTAGGCTTCCCTTTTTAATCACTAATTTTTTGTAATCGATTTGTATCCACTATGAAAACTGACACAAACACAGGGTGATCACGAACTATGAACACAAACATTCTGCTTTAGGAAATGTAATGTGACTTTAAAGTGAAAGAAAATGTGGCCAATAATCACTGTAAAGACAAAACTGCAATAAAGTTCTTCTACTTTGTGTGTAATGTGACTCACTGCGTCGCGGTGAATTAACCACTGGGTCTGAGTGGGCGGGGCTAGTGTGTGCTGACTCCTCCCCCTGTAGCCTGTGGGAGTGGTTCGTTGCCGAGGAGCTGTGAGGAACAGTGAGACACGCTGAGCAGCCTCCCACCGACGCTCCGCCCCACGACACACACATCCCTGATGCACTAAACCACATCACCATGGGAACAAAACACGACCAAAACAAACAAAAACGGACAACAACAACAACAACAACATCCACGGTGTCACAAAACAAGCTCATCCACATTCTGTAAATGAAAACAGCATTCCAGTAGGTTCACAATCACATATATGTCAGCGTCTGATTTCAAAGGCAATTGAGCTTATAACACGAATATAAATGATATCAGAGATCGCTGCTATATATGGAAATATTACTTTGAGTAAACAGTATTCTGCACGCATTCCAGGCCTTGACTTAACAGCATTTACAAGTAATTTATAGTGTGGCTTTAGGTAGTAGATGGGTGCAATTTGTTCCATACAATCCAACGTATGGAAAGACAATTATATAAAATATTTATGTCTGTTCAAATATTATATAAATACTTATTTGAAACTCATTTTGTCTGAATATGTAAAAGCCCACGCATCTGCTAACACTTTAATTACTTACAAGTGCTATTTGGCCTAAACTTATCATGTACACAAATCATTCAAAAAGTGACAAACTCATACTCCACCTGTTATTAAGAATCAAAAATCACACAAAACAATACAGTGAATGAAATATGATTATCCCGTGCTCCGATACTTTGGCAACTGAGAGTCTTTGTGAATGTACACACTTAAAATATAAGGTTGCCATTATTTTATATTGTCACCAAACCCCATGAAAAGATCAAAACCAACAATGTGTAAGTCCATCTCTGTGCTTTCTGACTTCTCCTAAGCCCATTGCTCCTGACTGAAGACATAAATCTTTAAATGTGGGTAGCAAGTATACAGTTCATTTTTCAAAAAGTCTTTGCAATTTCTTACATTTCCTAAAGAGAAGGGAAGTAGTGCATTTGCTGGGTACTACTTTCAGCCATGGATTAATACGTATTCAGTACGCTAGTACGGCAGGAAGTATGTGGGATAGGCTACATTAGATTCAGTGCCCTTGTCACCCAGTGCAACAGTGTGGCTCATTGATGTGTTTTTAATATTTTTCGGACAATAGTGAAGGTCTATGGAACAGGGGAATAAGCTACATCACAATTTGGATACACAAACACCTTTAAGTGGCATCAACTAATTGTTGGTTTTGATCTTTTCCTGGAATTGGTTGAAAAATAAATCTATAGAATATTTTACGGTGTGAAGTTACACCATGGTCTTAAACTATTTGACGCCCCTCCGAAAAAAAAAAAAACTTTGTGCCAATGTTAATAATTTTCCTGCATATTGAGCTGAACAAATTGTCATCTATTGTCTAGATCAGAAGACTCAGACATTCATCAAATGTATAACATGCTGGCATGCTACCAGTAAACAGAATATTAATATCTCCAACAAAAACTGCACAAACACACACCAACCCACTGTATAGTTGACACTATCCCTGAGAACCAGTACTTCCAATGATTAACTAACATCCAAGCACCAACTGTAAGATCTTGGAAAGCCTCTAATAGCGTTCCAAGGTCTTACAATTTGACTGTTGTTTCTTCAGAAACATCTAATATGTACACATTTACTTGCTCAACCCCAGGATCACCAACATAACTGTCAAACTGTTTAAACAGCCCGGCAAAATGTTGACTGCACCGGTGCAGAATTTAGGTTGATGCGGTTGATGCAGTGTATAGCGCTCTCCGTGGTGCTGAAATTCAGCATTGTGGATATTCAGCACCACGGACAGTGTTAAGCCATCTGCAGGGCTTAGTCATGAATACGTGTTCTCAAGGGTAACGGCAGATATGCTAATACAATCACATACCGTATGCACACACTGCACACATACAAACTCATCTTAAACATCCTGCGTACGTAATCATGATGCTTTGTTTTAAAAAATAGTTAGGATGGCACATGGGTTAAACCGCAGAGTTATTTAAACATCACCACCAAACATCAGGAGGTCATAAACTATGACACACAGAGGACAATAAGGAGGTCATGCCGAGGGAATCACCTGTCAGAGAGATGGTTGTCTGAAAGTGGAAGAGAATGAGCCTCATCTGAGAAAAAGAGAAGGGACAGCGTGCTGGATTCTACCTTCGTGAGAACAGTCAGACATCTGATATTTATGGGATATATCCATTAAAACTAAAAAAAAAGTTACTGTTATAAAGCATGAACAGTAAAAACAGTGAAAGTGGTTAAATAACAGATTTACAGTTCTATGAATCCAAAATAAATGAAATAAAAATAGCAATTTCAAAGAAAGAGGTCAATATAGAGGCAAATTAATTAAAGTTAGTAGTAGTAAAAGGAACCTTGGCGCATTTTCTGCTGGTTGGTGAGAATTTTTCTAATCTCTGTCAGCCAGGCTACTTTGACCTCCAGTGTGGGAGCCTATACAGACAGGCACGCACACACACGCACACACACACACACACACACGCACACAAGCACACACACACACACACACACACACACAGTCACACACACACGCAGAGCAAAAAGAAGATAACACAAGCGAGGTTTGCGTGAATGACCTAGAGGAAACACCATTCAAAAAGATAGAAAAGAGAAGGCAAATATCAAATACCTGAACTATGTACACTACTTCTCTGCCACTGTACCAGATTTCAAATTTCTTCACATCTCCTTTCACATTTTCTGTGATTCCCACTGCACTCATCTACAGAAAGAGAGAGAAGTCATTTCACTATCACTGCTGAGTTGAATTGGATTGCATTGGATGTAGCTAATAATAATAATAGAAAAGATTATATTTTGTTACTCTGAGGCAAGATTTGAAGCTGTAGAAGGGCGTTCTGTCATGAGTGTCTTCATCCCTGCGCTTGCAAAAGAGCAGGGCGAGGTCATAGAGGAAGAGATGTCTCTGCATGGGTTTGAACCTAGCCAGCTCCTTCATGCGCACCGCTGCCCTCTTATGGCTGATCCACACGCTAAAGCCTCCCTGCATCACCATGCGGCCCAGCTGGCTGAGGTCTCCCTGGGACAGACAGACAGACAGATGGACACAAAGGACACCAAGTGAGAAAATGCATCACTTCATAGCATTGCAAAAATATAATTATAAACATGAAAAGGGAAACTATTTGTAGTTCAACATCCTTCACCCTGCAGCATTGGTTTACAATCAAATCTAGCAATGCAATTCGAGCTTCAGTCTTTCAGGTCTTTTTGTAAGTTTTGTGAAGTGAAATTTGAGTTGTTTATGCACAACAGTTGTGTCATACAAATTGCATCAAGTTATAACAGTGCTGAATATAAAAAAAACATTGTTTTTTTGTCTCTGCACTTTAGTTCCACAATAAATTTAGGATAACCAGAGGTCACAATGATACAGAAGAAGAAAAATTAATTAAGTAATATTTTAATTTTTGCTGATAGTAAATATATTATGGCAAATAGAAGAAGTTTTATTTTCTATTTCCTGAGCAGACTGAACCACAAAATTTTGAATTAAGTGACATTTCAATGAATCTTCCTTCAGTCCAGATAAATCCAGTTAACTGGAAATTTTCCAAGAGCATAAAACCTTCTTCATCCATTAAATAGCTCATTTAATTTATGCCTGCGGTAGTAGAAAAATAAAATCAATGTGAAATATAATGATGCAAATTAAATGAGGATTGGACCGCTTTATATAAACATAATGATGAGTCATAAATCTGGCATTCTCTGACATGACTGTCCACTCTATCTCGTCTATTGATTTGACCGGCTGGTACCTGATATCCAGTGATGGCTATCTGATGCATGGAGTCGTTGACAGACTTCAGAAGCTCCAGCATGGAGTCCAGAGCCTCCTGGAGTTCACATCGGTATCGCTCCTCCGTACAGTGCTTCAGCAGCTCCTGAACAAGGACAGAGACACAGGCTGACAGGTCAGTGTTTTTCAGTTTATCTAATCCAGTCTGCCTGCATGAACATCTGTGTAGACAAATCTCTCATATATTGTGCGAGACGAGAGATGACTTGTTCAGTGGGTATGATCAAGCTTCACCTCTGCTGTGTCTCATCATGACGAAAACTCAAGAGTCAAAAAGATGTGAGGATTTTCTGAAATGATGTACGTGAAATCTCAAAACAGTTTGCCTTCATGACTGTGCCTAAAAACTATATAACTTATTCATGCGTGTCATTATCTGAGCTGCGTTTCTACAGGACTCTCCATCACTGACTGACTCAGATGAACAGAACCTTGAGTAACAGCTGGTACTTGGTGAGGCGTTGGACTGGTTTCAGGAGGTAAGAGTCCAGACCCAGCTTGTGGTCCAGCTTCTTCTGGCACTCCTGTGGAGACATCGAAATTTTAGATTTGCTTTAATGCACAATGCATAATTTGAAAACATGATTGTGTTCTGAAAATGAGAAAAACAACAGCTTTAAGAGCAAACCTATCAGGATTATGTCTGCCCTCAATAATAATCCAAATGACTGAATACAAGACAATGAGTGGATCATGTATTCATGCATCATAAATATATGGTATGCAACTACCTGAAAGAAGGGTGAATCAGAGCACTGTCTCCATAGCAACTCAGAGCGAGGCTTGTTTTGGCAGTAACGCTCGTATACCTGGAACTTCTTTTTCTGACACACAAAAGTACATTTAGCTTTGTTATCTCATATCACGTCACGTAAAGTTTATCCTCATTTTTCCTCACCCTTTGCAGGAAGCAAGCCCCCACCGTCTCTGGTGTCTCCAGGCAACCCTGCAGATCATGGAGAAAAATCCTAAATGGAGAAGCAAAAGAAAGGAAATTGGATTTGTATGAAAAGACAGAAAGACAAGGACAATTCTGTGACAGCTTGTGTGTGTGTGCGCGTGTGTGTGTGTGTGTGTGTTTGTGTGTGTGTGTGTGTTTGTGTGTCTCGCCTGCTGTGGAACTGGTAAATCTCTGGCATGTTGCCAAAAAGAACATCTTTCTGGCTGCGTAGAGCTGCAGGAAGAAGATTAGACATGGATGGGTCCTCCATTTCTGCCCTGTAGCCCTGAGGAGAGGAGGGGAGAATTTGAGAGGAGAAAACAGGAAATACAATATGCCATAAAAAAAAAATCTAAAATAACCTCACCAGAAGGACAGAGAGCAGCTCGTCCACATAGATCCTCTCTGTTGCTATCAGTTCCTTCATTACATGGCTAGAAAGAGTGAGAATGGGACAAATACAAAAAAAATGAATGCAAAGCTAAAGAAAATACTTAATGCCACAGTGCACACTGTGACCTTGGCACTGTGACCTTGGCACAAATATAAGTTGGAAAGGCTCCAATGAGGTGTCTCACACACACACACACACACACACACACACACACACACACACAGCTGCAGATTAATACAGAGTCAGGATAGAGTCACAGGTTTGGCGTGTGACAGGTGAAAGATTGCATACCGTGTGACCTGCTCTGGATTGTCTTCTGCCTCTGAATCTGTTTCAGTGGTGGAGCCATACAGACAGCTGCGATTGCCTTGGAAATCATGCATTACCTCGATCTGAAAAAACACACATGAAACAAGTATCAGCTTGGAGCCTTGGAAGTTCACAATTATAAGTCAAGTTATAGCATATTTCAATCAATAACATCATGCTGCAGATGTTGTTATATCCTCACTAATAAGAATACACAAATGTGGTGCCACTCTGAGCTAAATGCTGAAGTCAACATGCTAACATGCTAAAATTAAAATGCTAACATGTTGTTGTTTAGCAGATATGATATTTACCATGTCCACTGCGTTAAGCATGCTAACATTTGCTAATTAACACTAAACACAAAGTACAGCAGAAGCAGGAAATTAATTTCAGGTATTAAGTATCACATTTTTGGACAAATTTAAATTTTGACCTGATGATGTCACTACATGAAAGGTTAAGGAAACTAAAGTTATTACAATTCATCTGGAAAGGGATGTGAATGTGTGTATCAAATTTCAAGACAATCCATCCAACAGATGTTGAGACATTTCACTCTAAACCACAAATGTGAACCTCCTGGTGATAGGAAAGTCTAAGTATTGCACAAAGTTGTTAGGATTCATTCTCTGGGACTATGAATGTCTGTACAAAATATCATGGCAATCCAACCAACAGTTGGCTAAATATAGGCTACACGCACCTTGCGTTGGCTGTTGTTCCTCCTCGCAGCTCTTTTGCCAGGTAGCAGGTCAAAGGAGAACTTAGAGTTCAGGACGTTAAAGTCCACACCTGTGGAGAGAATCACACGCACTCAAATACAAATACAACTGGTGATAACAGAGCACAAGGGAAATGCAGATAAAACAAAACATGTTGCTTAATGTCAAATGCCACCAGAAGGGGAGTAAAAGTGGGAAAAGGAATGTGAGTAGGGCTTATAAGAAGAGAAGTCAACAAAAGATAGAGGACAGAATCTAAACCATGAAAACAAATCCACACTATAGAAATAAAAGTAGGAAAGAAGCGACTGGAAGAGATAAGTGGTAGCTGGAGGGGGGTCGTACCATGTTTGGGGGAGAAGAGGGGCGACTTGCAGCGCTGCAGCGTCTGGTCGGGCTCAGGCCTGGGGGCCACCAGCTGAATCGGTCTGACTTGTACATCCGCCAGCTTCCTCAGACACTGCTCTCTGTTTCTGATCATTGACTGCACCGAGTTCAGCTTCTCTGTTACCATGAAAATTTGGGACTAGAAAGAAAGAGGCGTAGGGTTGAGGTTGAGATGCAGATCATCTTGTGTGTTTTTTGTTCAGTAGCGGTGGGTTACCTGCAGCTGCGGGGTGAGTATGGCTTCAAACTCCAGGCTAACAATGTCCTGGCTGTTTTTTAGTGCAGACGGCGCCATCTCCTGGTGACAGCTTAGGTACTGCAAAGCCTCCTGTGCTCCCTCTCTTGTTTGGAACTTGTCCACCATCTGACTCGCCAGAAGATAAGCCCCCTCGTCACACCACCGAAGGGCCTAGTGCACACGAGTACAAACGCAGGACACAACACAATTGTGCTTTTGAGATTTTTGACCCCCTTCTTTCATATGTGACACAAATAAAACTTTAGCTGACCAAAAGGTTCAGAGCTGGTGGCACTGTACACTTGTACACTTGTGAGAATACATTTTTTTCCCTCATAGTTTAATTTCAATACAAACACTTTAGGGATTGTACTGAAAGTTGCATTGGAAACAGGGGAAGCAGAGCATGCACAGACAAAAAAGGGGAAGTGAAACAAAAATACACAACAATGAATTATTGTTTTAATGTTTGTCTGTCGTGTCAGCGTTGTTACCTCCTCAAGGCGAAGCAGTAGGTCTCGTGCTCTAAGGAGCGAGGCCCGCTTGGTGCGTATGGCAGTAGTGATAACGTCACAGTGATGTCGTAGCTCATTGCAACGCTGGATGATAAGTGCCAGGGCGTAGTGGTGGTTGGCGGCCAACTGATGACCATGCAGGATCACCACCTGGGCACGAGCCATCTCCTCCTGATTCATAAACACATAAAGGTTAGACTGATTTCCATTTGGGTTTCATGTTCCCACACATCCAGATGTTGTCCTTTACTAATGCAAGAAGATGGTTTACAGAAAACAAGAAAAAACAACAAAAAGTTCAAATCAGTTGATTGATAGTCACTTAGCAAAGGCTCTTTTACCCCAGATGTAAACAGACACTCCGCAAAAAAAAAAGCCTACACCAAAGGCCTAGCAACCCCAAAAGTGCTCCTCCTCAGTAAAATGTACTTTTAAAAAACAAATCTGCAGTGCATTTGGTAATCGACTTGTTTAGTCCGCCTCTTAATGTGGCCGGCTGCTAAGGCTTATAGCATTGTAAAACAGTCTTTTTTAATGAACTCCGAGTACGCTAACTACGTTGTTGGTACTTTGTTTGTGTAGCGACTGTTATCATGCTACTGCAGAGGTTTAGTGCTATTTTAGACAGTATTAGTGGTTAAAACAAGCTGTTTTGGATGGTCCAGCCCCGAGCTACTCAGTGTTAGCCATGACTGGCTGCTAGCAACTCTCCGGAATTTCTCTGTTTATAGGTGAAAAAAACTCATTGGCTTATTTGATGTATATTCATGCCGAAAAAGACCATGAGATGCTTTTATGACGGAATTACACTCTAATGCATTTTCTTCTGCTACGTCACTTCCTTCAAACCACATCTCAAACTGTAATCGTGTGCATGTTGTGTCATTTTGTTTGTGACCTGAGCGTGTGAGTCCAGTATCTCCAAGTCCATCAGTAGCTGTTCTGTCTGAACCACCGTGGCTCCCACAGAAGCAATGTCCATCTCCTGGTTAGTGATCCTCTCCAGCACCTCGTCCATCTAACACACACACACACACACACACACACACACACAGTTAATCCTCACAGCAGTGTAACATGGAGTCAGTAATATATCAAACACCAATGATCACACCTGCTGGAAACTGATTTCATAGTGTAGCAGCTGGAGGTACTGCTGCAGCTTCAGGTGGTGTTTCTCAAAGAAACCATCAAATGCCTCCTCCATGTCGTTGAGCTGAGCCAAGAGCCTAAAACAAACATGGCAAACAGACGTCCACGCAAGCTGCCACCAAGCTTTAATAAGATGTTGGTGTCAAAATGAGAATATGTCTTGCGGCTAAGTCATTTCTTTCAGGCTATACTTCATTCATGCACTGATGCTGTACCTCTGAACAGTGTTCATGTCCGACTTTAGGTCCCTCTCCTCCTCCACATCTCTCTTAGAGGCCTTGACGGTCTCCAGGTTCGACAGCAGCAGCCGTCCTTCTTTCAGCACGCTCCGGATATTGTCCTGAAACAACACAGCAAAGGAATAAATCAAATACAAAAACTGCCAGAAAAGTAGATTGGCGGAGAGTGAGGAACGAAAGGAGGAGGAGCCATGCGACAACCTTCATCTGTCGGTATCGGTGTGTGTGTGAGTGCAGCAGGAACTCGATGGCATTCGCTTCATCTGGAAGCTCGGTCTCAGACAGCTCTGATCCAAAGCCCTGCAGCAGCTGGGCGATCTCCTTCACTGTCACCGCAAAGGTCTCAATGGCCTGCAGACACACACATTTCCACACATACGAAAGAGACACTAAATTAAGTATTTCTAGCCAAATGATCAAATACAAGAACACAAATAAGGCCTGTAAAAAGGGCTAATTTCTTGTATTTTGTTTTTAGTTGCAAACACCATTAGGAAGTGTGCAGTCTAACTTCTTTATTTTCAACAACAGCATGCCAAGATCTGGTGGGTGGAATAGTATCAGAAGTGCATACCGTACGGAGGACGATCCAGTCACTTTGGCAGTACTCCACTTTTGCAGTGAAGTCTGATGTCAGGTGGTTTTCGTCGATGTAGCGCAGCAGGTCACCAACCGAACGCAGCATCACCACCTAAAATCACAGAGCCACAAGGTATCTATAGCAGCCACCTGGTCAGCTCTATACTGTGTTTGACGTTTTAACATTATAGAGCAATGAATTGTTCAAACAAAAAAACATCACATCATCAGAGAGAAAGGAGAAAGGTTTATCAAAATGGACAGGAAGATTGTGAGCAGAGACAGGATTGTGCTGCATCAGATTAGTAAAATACATTTTTTTTATAGAGGGGATTAAAATGTTCCCCCACTCTATTCTCTCACCGGCATCTTTAACAGGAAGTCATCCTGGCTGAAGCGGAAGCCCAGGTCAGTGCTTGAAGACGGACTGGGGGCCGAGCTTAACAAGCCGGTGGGGCGGAGCACCAAGACCAGATGCAGATTTCCTGGAAATGAGGTCTGAAAGAGGAAGAAGTGCATTATTTCATTTGTTTATTAGACACTAAGACGCAAGTGTGCTATGGACTGGGAAAAGGAAGAAAAGGGAAATTCTTTATCTCAACCTTTCAATGTGGTAAACACACTTTGGTGGATTTTTCCTTCACTGCAACTCTGGCTTAGTGCAGAAGAGGTCAGGATGAGAGGTGTCGGACAGTCAGTCAGAACTGTTGACAGCTCAGCGCTGTTAGTCGTGCAGTCGAGCAGAGCTCAACACAGCATCAGCATCTCTCTGTGTCAATGTGGGAAGTCTGTCGGTCTCTACAGCACCTCAGCAGGTCTGACAGTCAGCTGATCTGACTGAGTCTGCTGCTTCTTTACTCTTCTTCATGACAAACTGCCTTATAGTCTTACTTCTGATTCTCTGTAAAACACCTAACTCTTCTGTTATCACTAGTGTTTTTGTTTTTTTTGTACAGTGTCAGTGAATGCATAAATTGGTCAAAATCAATTATTGATTACTTTTCTGTGTGGCTACTGTTATCTTATGGTTCCATTTTTTTCTGATCTGTTCATTTGTGGATGTCTGTGGTTTCAATTCATTTCTTATCTAGAAATACAGCAAAAAATAATAATAATGAGAAGAAGGTATACTTAATTGAGGAATTGCAGGCCCACATGCACAAACAGGACCTATACACATGCATTATGTATGGAGAGATGTCAGTGCAAGGGGGCTACCTCACAAGATGGCACCCCAAGCAGTTGGAGTTTGGGGGCCTTGCTCAAGTATGACATGATAGTGACCTGGCAACTTCCCAGCTACCAGTCCACACTCACACACACGCTATTTGCTCTGGGCAGGAACTTCAACCCCCGGCCCTTGGTGAGCCTACCTCCGTCCCATAAATTGCTGAAATACACTGGTGTGTTTGCTTAAAAAAATCAAATCTGTATTGAGCGCAGTGGCACAAGGATTAAAAGACAGTGATGATTTTAAGTGAAATCCAGATTGGGTGTGTGACTGTAACAGCCATATAAGCCAAGCACCAATCAACTGATCTACCAATTGTGATGGCCTTGCTCGCCTGCTTGCCATATTTTCCACTTATCATCCTCTCTTTTCCTCCAAATTACCTGCTATCCACCCAGTTTCTCAACAGTGTAAAAGGAAACATTTTAATCATCCCAACTAGATATTTTAACAGGAAACTGCTGACCTTAAAACAAATATGTCAATGATATCACTCCCATACACCTATCTTTCCCTAACAGTATAGCATTTTGTACAAACGCTATCAAGTAAATAGTCATAAGTGTCAATATAAACCTGGATATACTCATCTAGCAGCCACGCTGGATGCTATTGGATGATTGCAGAATTGTCAGAACATCTGCAGGCTGGAACACATATTCCCAAATGTGTTACATGAAGCTGCGTAACTTGAAAACACTCCACAGTTACAGACTGCAGTGCCAAAGCTGATAGACTCATGTTGTTCTGTACCTGCAGTTGCAGTCTCAACACACGCACACACGCGCACACACACACACACACACACACACACACACACACACAACGCGTTTGTCATTGGTCTGTCCTGGTACCCTACACAGACTCTTAAAATGTAGCCTAACTGCCATCTGAATCTGACCAGCCTCTTCACAGAGAGGCATTTTAAATATCTATGCAGTTTGCACTGTACTGAACATCCCAACCTCTGTGTCGCAGTACTGAACTGTCTTAAGAACAGCGCGTTTATCTCTCTGCTCCTCTGTCTGCTGCAGTATCCTCGCCGCCCAGTTTGAAGCCTCCCATCTCCCCTCCTCCTCCCGGCGGAGCTTACCGCGGCCCGGCGCAGACGGGGGAACCCCCACGGCGTGTTGGACTCGGCCATGGCTTTCAGCGGTTCTCTCTGCCCTGTACTCCCCGGGCCCGGGACGTCTGCAGCGGGACGTGGTGTCGGGAGCGAGCAGCCGCAGCGATGGCACGGTAACCTACTGCAGTGTCCGGGCGGGCCGGGCTGCGCGCTGAGTACGCACCTCAGCAGACGCACTTCTGCTCTGATGCTGGGGTGTGTTCACCTACCTGACGTCAAAGCCAAAATAAGTTTGCTGCTCCATAGCTGCGCTGCACAAATGCTCATCTTTTTTTCTTTTGTTTTTTTTGAAAATGTAATAGCCTGCCAAACAATGACTTTATGAGGCTACTATTAATATTTATTAGGAGAAATACGGTGGTTGCTACCCTTCATCACTCTGCTTTGACAAATAAGTGATCTTCACGTTTCTTAACTTGAAGATCACTTTTTTTCTACCTGTTTGTTGAACGGGCAGATAAAACACTCATTATCTAGCCTATATATCTTTGTAAGGACATAGAGTGTGTGTGTGTGTTGATTCATTTCTACTTGATCCGCTAGATGGCGCTCGAAACTCAGGATACTTTAAACGCCACAGCCACGGGCGGCTGTGGCTTGGAGGCAGAGTGGGTCGTCCTATGTTTGAGAGATTGGTGGTTCGATCCCCATCTCCCCCCGGTCCACATGTCGAAGTGTCCTTGGGCAAGACACTGAACCCCGAATTGCTCCCCGTGCTGCGCATGGGTGTGTGAATGTGGTGTGAATGGTTAGATCAGATTAGATGGTATGTAGATGTTCACTGCCATCAGTGTGAATGTCTGTGTGAATGGGTGAATGTGACAGACACTGTGAAGTGCCTTGAGTAGTCAGATGACTAGAAAGGCGCTATATAAGTACAAGTCCATTTACCATTTAAACCACCTCTGGAAACAGCCTGGTTTGATGAACCTGTAATGAGGGCTCAGAACAAAGATTTGCTGTTGAGCACCCATTGACTGGCCCCCAATCCACCTACCACATACCTCCCACTCTCTGTGCATTAGGCCTATAACCTGTCACCTCCACAGTCCCACTAAACACAGACACACACAGCAGACTATAAACAGCTTCATTAATATGCGTATGTGCTGGACTAAAACTGCATGTAACCAGGTCTTCCGTGTGTAAACCAAACCTGGGGTAACTTGAATAAAGCTCCCTCAAACCCTGCATAGTCAAGGAAACATTACTATAAGCAAACAACATATTTAAGGTCAAATTAAAAATCCTGCTTTAGGTTTTATTTATACAGAGTGTAACACATTCTCATCTAATCTACTTGATCGGGACTGTGTGGCTTGGATTTAGGTCCTTTAAACAAAACTTTGGGACTAGAGACCATCTTGTGATGGGATCAGACCAGCCGCAACGCCAAACTACACACCTGTAATTTAGTGGGTACAATTTAAAAAACACAAACTCGGGATGTCTATGTATATACACCCTGAGAAAGGTGCAAGCCGACACGTGTTGGTGTTTTTTAAATTGTACTCACTAAAATAAAGGGTTTTTAACAGATGCGACCCTGTTGTGATGTGCAGTTGAAGTAGCCCTTAGTAGTAGCCTAGTTATAAAAACAACAGACAAGAGATTTTGGTCCAGACTGAAAGTGTCAACAACTATTAAATGCATTTAAATTAAAATTTGTGCAAACATTTATGGTCCCAGGAGGACGAATCCTACTGACTTTGGTCAATCCCTGACTTTTCATCTTGCATCACTGTTTTATTTGTGACCAAATACCTGCTAAACTAATGACATAACCATCAGCCTCAGTTTCAGTCTATTCAATCGAATACAGACAATAAAGTGGATTTTGTATATATCGAATTTTACAGATTTACATACAACACCAATATGTCTTTTTCTTTGTGTACAAATGAATATGATTCTTTTTTTTGGCAGTTTTTCAAGCCTTTTCTTAGATAGGATAGACAGGAAATGGGGTTAAAGAGAGAGGGGGAGACAGGGAGCAAGGGCTGCCGCGAGGACATTCAGCCTCTTTACATGGGGCGCCTTCTCTAACCACTCACCCACCGGCCACCCCAGAATGTGAGTCTTTAGTCATGTGTTCAACAGGGAAATCCTTCTCAGAGGGAACCACTGTCACGTTGGGTTTAGGTCAGTGATCAAAGGGCTGAGAGCCAGAGAAGCCACACTGATTCCAGGAAACAAACTGCAGACCAAACAGTGATTAGCGTGGAGCCAATGTACTGTAACTGTCTGAATAAAACCTGAGCCTACTACACCTGTTTAATTTTAACTTGCCCAGATCCCGACTAGTTGTGTTCATGTTGTGAAGGCAAGAAAGTTTATACAACCATAGAAATGCTTAATAAATAACTGCTTGTCACGTCAAATTAAAGCAACCTGAGCAAAGCTTATTAAGTGCTCACATAACGCTTCGCCTGTACGGCCTCTTTGAGTGCAGCGAACAAGCCAGGGTTATTATAGCACAGTGACATTTGCCTTGTGGGGCGCCCGGGTGGCCCGGAGGTCCCTCTGCTGGCTGGATTCCAACTAGACTCATTATCTCCCTTTTACTCATATTTTATATTAAATACAACATGTTCTGAAATCATCTTTTTTTTTTGAGCCCACAAGCCTCCATATGATGGTAACAGAAATGTGTTTATCCGTCATGCATTCTTCTGGGCATCATCCCAAACTACCATTAACCTAAATTACCCCAAACATCATTGTGTCAGGGTCACAGAACAATATCCAACCATCTGAACCATTATATTGTTATCAATCCCCTTAAACTGGCCCTTATGTGTCACATAAATGATTCTGTATGTGCTTGTTTCAGCTTGTCACAAGGCACATATGACTGTACCAATGCATCAGTTGTAAAACAGCAAACTGATATATTGACTGGGATTTAAAACTAAGTTAGAATTTACAGGTAAGTTGATTATAATGGACCCGTTGAACAATTTATATCATTTCAAAGGTCAAAGTGGAATCTTTGTGTTAATTCTTGATAATCTCTGGCACCTTCATGAGACACCTGAATAAGACAGCTTACTCCTGCGCTGCCTGCGATGCCCCCATCATCCACTCCAGAATGGGAGTGGAGCCCTTAATCTGCTGGGATCAGACAGAGTGCAATACTGAGGATCTCCACACTGCTCCACAAAGACCTAGCTATAAAACCTTTGCACCAACTGTTTACCTGTTACTGAATTTTAAAATGACTCAGAAAGTGAATCAGATTATTTGGTTCTATGAGAAAAATAATGTATAATACAAACAGCAGTTTCCGGAAGTTACTGTTGTTTCTTTGACCAAATACACATCCTTTCCTCATCTAGAAATGTCTCTCAAAGGCACAGTAGCACTAGCGGGCCTCTCAAAAAATTGTATTCTTATTAAATAGGCACAATGTTTCCCACAGAGTAACATTAGAATTAGCTAGACTTTGAGGCGGAAGCTGCAGGGTCAGTTGGGGTTCGCACTAGCTTAATTCAACTTGCTATAGTAGCTAACTGAGGGTCCATCGCTGCAGCTGCCGTCCACTCTCCTCCCACCAAAGTCACCTAGCAGCGGAGAGTGAGGGACTGCAGGGTGCACTAGCTAGCTTACTTTTTAACTTATAATTGGATAAATCAACTACCTATACAATTACTGCAGCCAACATCATTTGGCTAATTCAATTTGCTGTGTACCCTAGCGCTGTAAAAACAATAACAACATATGCTCATGAGTGTGTTAAATGCTGTTGTGACATTACCCTACACATGAGCTTGGTGGCTGGCATTAGCCGTCCTAGCATAAAGCATTAGCTTGTAGCACATTTGTAGGATGGATCGAAAGTGAAAAGCCAGGTTGCTATTGGATTACTGTGTTGCAAAATGGAGTGCAATTTCTGAACAAATATAGAAAATGTTGTATTTCTTTTATAATTCGGTAACATATGATTTACAATTAGGCTCCTCTCTGACATATAGGCTATCATGGTGTTTTCCTGGGAGTTAGAGCAACTGGAGTGGTAAAGGTTATATGACGACACTGACGCGCAACCAAATAAAACATTAAGGATACCAACGCAACAAATGATATCACATAGGTCTAGTTGTTTTTAGACCTTTTTACCTTTAACCTTGCTTGTTTTAACCTATAACTCAATAAGGAAAGATTCTTTAGATGCAACACACATCAATTAAAACAGGTGCCGCTCCTAGATTGACCAGGCTGATAATAGAAGGTATAAAGGCTATTATTAAACAAATGAATAAATAGCAAACCTCTTGCCATGACACCCGGCCTGTGTGACCTGACCTGTATGACCCTGATTCTTTCCAAATTAAAGGAGATTTGATTTCCTTCTTTGTGAAGGTACAGATGGGATTATCAGCCTACTACTACCACAGCCATGAAGCAACTGTTTTGTTGTATGTTTGTCCATGTGATGTAGCTGGCTGGTATAATTAAACCCCTTTGTAGTCCAAAAAAAGCTATCCGTTGATTGCTTAACTGGATTATGAAGCAGGCAAGCCTGAATGATGCTCAGAGAGAAGCTGCATGTATAAAAAGGCAGATCAACTGTTGCAGACCGCACTCTTCACTTACAGTGAAACACTCAAGCAAGCTCCAGACAACTGAGACGAGGTAAGACTTTATCTTCATGGAGGGATGGATTGAAAGATGGATGAGAATAGATTGATAAATATTGTAATGATACTAGGATTAAATACAGATGTTGCCTGTAGCCCACTTGGAGCATAGTTTTACTTTTTGAATAAGATGAAAATCAGTGTTATAATTGGATATGTTACAACTTGGACTTAAGTAGGAATGGTAGTAGTCATCCTAATTGTATCAAAGTGCCGTCTTTCACAGGCCATTATGTGTTTCCAGTTTCCAGTTTCTAACGTATAAGATAAAGATGCATATTTTTTCCTTAATGCTTGTGTCAATTTACCAGGCTAACCATAATGGGTCATAGATTGGCTCCTGTAGATTAAAGCCGCCTTAATGATTGACCTTCTCACTGTGCCAAATACAGATACCAGATTCAGTTCCTCAGCTCAGTTTAGGGGGAGATGTGATACATTGCTCTTGAGCAAGGCACCAACCCCCAACTGAACTCACAAGTGAATAAAATAAGTAAGCAAAGGCTTACAGCTCTCGTAATCTCTCTTATTTTGGGCTATAGAAGTTAGGATGTAATGACTCATTAAATCCAGGAATAATACAACAAGTCACTGAATGGGTTTGATCTATTTAACTTTCCTTGAACAGCTTTGGCACTGCTGTTACTGCTGTTGAGAGAAACACGTTGTGATATAATGGTGTGTGCCGTCTAAATCTGGAGTTTTGTTTTGCCTGTGTCCATTAGACAGATCGGATATTCGGAATAACAGATAAACCAGGAGCCCGAACACTCATGATGTAATCTTATCACAAAGGATTAACCTTCTGTACCTTTAAAACAAAACACTACTCAGTCTGCCCCGAAGCTAAGAAGTGGTGAAGAATCAATGTCTTAATGATAACATCTGGCTTATGCTATGACTTCCTAATAACCTAAAGCTGCTTCTTTTGTATTATTTTTCCAACAAAACACTTCAAAAGATCTTCCAGAGATGGCAAAGTAAGTGTTGTTTTCATTTTGTCACTTTCTTTCTGTCCCCCCAAAGGTAGTACTCTTATTTCAACCTTATCTGCTTCAAACTGAAAAATCAAAGAGTCAGATAAGATAAAGAGACTATGACTTCCCAAAAAATAATATTTAAAAGTTATTATTATTAGATTTTCCTCTGCCCCTCAAAAAAAGAGCTGAAACACAGACATTCAAACCCGTAATCACGTTTAAAACTAGCACATTGAAGTTGCAGACTTTGCTTCGGATCAGCCAACGCCTAGAAGGTCTAGAAGTAGTTTGAAAGTATTTATTCATGGTTTGTAAAGGCTTACTCGGTTGATGCTTTCATTCAATTGTCGTCTCAGACCGTACTAGAGCTAATCAGCTATTTAGGAACCCTGGCACAGCATTTGTAGCTCCATCACCTGGACTAGCCTTTCAATCCGTGCATGATGAGATAAAGCTGCTTCACACTTAGCTGTTCCTAACTGGATAAAAGGGAATAAGGGATTACTGGCCCTTCTGCTGTTTGTGAGAACAAACTCTACCTTCAGGGCCTAAAACTAGTCATTATTTTATCTGGACAATCCAGACAATAACTCTATCAATGGATGTATTCTTATTTACAATCACACGCTACCTTACTAGATTTGCGATACTATTACAAAACTGTTATTCTGCAAATACATTCAACTTTTCACCAATAATAAATAGTCTTAAAGTGATGTTTCTCATTCTTTTTTCCCAGGGTTTTCAAGAAGACCTCTAAAAACGGAGGGGTACGTTACATTTTTTTCGGATTTTTCTCTTGTTTTAATTTGTGTCGTGATTTTACGATATTTTATCAATGAAAAATATGTGAAACATACAGTACTTGGATAAAGACTCTCAACAGGGTCTGAAGCACTCAGCTGTTTTCCCTTCCTTCTGTCTGACAGCTGACCCTCTACTTGGGAAAGAGAGACTATGTGGACCACGTTACTGAAGTGGACAAAGTTGGTACGACTTACTTTCCTCTCTGTGTGTGTGTGTGTGTGTGTGTGTGTGTGTGTGTGTGTGTGTGTGTGTGTGTGTGTGTGTGTGTGTGTGTGTGTGTGTGTGTGTGTGTGTGTGTGTGTGTGTCTGACTAACGAGGATGATAAATAAAATATTGTCTGCACTGTTACCTTTACAGATGGTGTTGTAGTTCTGGACACAGAAAATTTCGCAGGCAGGAAAGGTAACATCATTAATTTTCAAAGCCCTAACAAAACCCAAACCTCACTAAGTTGAGTTATTTGGAATTTGTAAAGAAATAATGAATCTATATGATTATGTGTTGACAGTGTTTGTGCAGCTGGCATGTGCCTTCCGTTACGGTTCGGAGGATCTGGATGTAATAGGCCTGTGCTTCAGGAAGGACATCTGGATCCAGCGCTTCCAGATCTACCCTGAGGACCACAAGCCCACTCTGTCCCCCATGCACGACACCCTGCTGAAGAAGGCTGGAGACAAAGCAGTCCCATTCAGTTTTGAAGTATGTTTAGATAAGTGTGAGGAGTTTGAAACCTGCTCAACCATACACTCTACCTTTTGTGGTCAGGTTGATATTAAATGTTTGTTTTACAAATTGGGTCATGGATACAACATTTCTATTAAACATTATTTTATATATCCTTTAAATATGGACTATTACAGAGGTTATTACATTTAAAGTGAGACTGTAACTGTACCACAGAGGCAGTTTTAAGTATTTTGCCACATGTTTGAATGTCTGTCTGTGGCCAGATTTTGCCTCATTTAGATCAAAATGAAGGCTGTGGCCCGAGCAAGGGCGCTAGAAGGCGGGAGGTAGAATGTAGGGAAGGGACCATTGCCCAAAATAAAACAGTATGCAATCTTCAAATGTACATGACAACTTGACAATTTGTTGTAATTCATAAAGATTTTAATATAATGGGGCCCTTGGGCCAGAAAATGATGATACATATGTCTCAACTTCTGATTTCTATTAAGTGTTTTAAATGCAGACTTTGAAAGTATTTTTTATTCTTTGAGTACATCGATATAAAATTACTCTTCTGTTGAGTTAGAAATGTTTTCTTTGTTTCTCTAGATCCCCAAAGACTTGCCATGCTCAATTGGTCTGCAGCCGGGACCAGATGACAACGGGAAGGTAAGCCTTGCGCTGATCTGTCATTCACTTGTCTGTAGTTGTCCAGAGGTAAGCAAGTATGTTCATTGTTGTCACTGTTCATTGCTATGGCTGCTTACTTTATATGTTTGATGTGCAGGCTTGTGGTGTCGACTTTGAGGTCAAAACATACCTTGCCAACGAAAAGTCCAACCCTGATGAGAATATTGACAAGAAGTGAGTATCATTGAGTATCAATGTTCAACTGTTTGCCTCGCTCTTCTGCCTGACTAAGATTTTCTCTCCTGCATCTCTTCTTCCTTTTTCTGTCCCATTCTGGCCCACAGGGACACAGCTCGCCTTATCATTCGTAAAATCCAATATGCCCCCTCTCAGGTAGGCGCCGGGCCCAAGGCTGATCTCTGCAAAAGCTTCATGATGTCCGACAAGCCAGTTCACGTGGAAGCTTCGTTGGAGAAAGATGTACAGTAGAAAATCTTTATTGTTTAGAGTGTCATTACTCTAATAGTCTTAAGAGTTTAATTGCAGAGATTGTTTTCCCGACTAGCTTATTCTACCATTCCCCATTCCAACCACTAACTGGTTGTTTCCTGGTTTTGACCACAGCTCTACTTCCACGGTGAAACAATCCCAATCAAAATTAAGATTAATAACGAGAGCAACAAAACAGTCAAGAAATTCAGTACAATTGGTGGGTACCTCTGATAACAGAAATGTTTTTATGTAGTTATAATATAACTGTTACTAAGAACTCAACATCATTAACCGTTTCCTTCTTTTCACAGTGGAGCAAACCACAGATATCGTCCTCTACTCAGCAGACAAATACACCAAGGCTGTTTATAGCAAAGAGTTTGCGTAAGTGGACAGAAAACTGAAAACCACAGTAAAATATCAAGTATCACAGGAACAAACAAGCCCGCATGCTTGGTATTTCTAAGAATGGGTTTGTTTGTGTTTCTGTCCACAGAGAGACAGTGGAGCCCAACGGCACCTACGAAAATACTCTGAGCATCACCCCCCTGCTGTCTGAAAACAAGGAGAAGAGAGGGCTTGCACTGGACGGGCGACTGAAGGATGAGGACACTAACTTGGCCTCCACCACTATGTAAGTGCACAAACACAGCAGAAAGGAAAACTAAAGTAGAATTTACATGGTATTCATGTAGCTCTTCTTGCCACTCCATAATGTTTTATTATCTTTAAACAGACAAACTCCCTCAAATCCTTGTTATTTCTCTTCTCCACAGGCTACGGCAGGGTTTAGAAAAAGATGTGTTGGGGATCCTGGTTTCCTACAAGATTAAAATTAACCTCATAGTGTCCGGAGGAGGGTAAGTGCCTGATCCTGGTAAAGCTTTTTTGCTGCAAGGGAAATTAAATGAACTAAAACATACTCTCTTGTCTTCGTGTAGCCTGCTCGGTGGCCTCACCGCCAGGTAAGCAAGGTTTATTTACAGTCATATCACAAGCAGCCAATTGACAATGATCATGAATAACATGTATTGTTCTAATTGGTTGGTTGGTTTTCCCTGCAGTGATGTCACAGTGGAGCTCCCATTAATGCTCATGCACCCGAAACCTGAAGGTATTTTTTATTGACTCATAGAAACAAACAACATATTTGTATTTACTATATCTTACTGATAACACTGTTATTTCTAATTATTTAACTTTTTTCTTCCTTTCTCATCAACCATCCTCCCAAACTCGGCAGAGTAAAGGGTTCGCATCGCCGTAAGTATTTTTATTTTTGGTGCTATCACCCAGTACCATGTCGAAACAATCTCATTGGTTTGTGCTATTTTTGTCCGCATACTGTACTGTATGTGTTGTGAACTTCTCTTTGTGTTTACTTCTTCCCAGAGAGGATGTTACCCTGGAGGTTGAGAAGAAACCTACAGAAAGACAGGAAGACACCTAGGGGAAGGGATTCAAAACAATGAAAAAGAATAAGGATGTGACTGGAGTAATGAATCCAAATAACAACAACTGAGTAACTGGAGAGAATGACCTTATCAACACACCAAGGACATGACATATGAACAGATGTAGCACCAGTTCCCTCACAGCTGTTGTTGTTTGTGTTGTTTAATTGATGTAACTTAGCTGTGGAAAGATAGTATTCAACGTTTAGAGACCAAACACATCTGTAGAACCACACATATGGAAAATAAAAAAGATTTTCATCTCACTTCAGAGCATGAGTAAAGGGAGCTGGGAGCTCCGTTTGAAGTGAAAAGCCCCCCTTGCTCTTGACCGCAGTGATGCACTCATCTATTATATCTACTCTTTTCTTTCAGTGAAATGTATCAAATTATGTGATTGATGTCAACTTGAATAACCCATAATACAATAAAGTTATTGTAAAACAATTATTGTTGTGTGGGCTTTGTTTATATTGTTTTAGATTGGCCTATCATTTTCTATGTTATCATGTTTAATGTAGCTTACATTAAATGTAAGTGGGTACAAAGTATTTGTCAGGTATTAAGACCCAGGACCAGGTGGAGAGATTATATCTCCACACTGGCCAGTGAACGCCTCGGGAACCCCCAGTTAGAGCTGGTTAATGAGGCCCGGGAAAGGGAAGTTTGGGGCCCCCTGCTAAAGCTGCTGTCCTCGCGACCCGACCCCGAATAAGCGGCTGAAGATGAGATGAGATGAGATAAAATGAACTTAAGTATCAACGTACAAAGAAACAAAACAGCCAGAAATGCATCTCTTCAATTTAAACTTTATTAACAGTATTTATTCCTCCCTCTATTGCTTCGCTCCTTATACTTCCTCCATCCCTCCCTCTGCTCTACTCCTTCCCTTAATCTTACTCCCTCCCTCTCTTCTCTCAGAAAAAACCTACTTAATTAGGCCTACTTGTACTTTGTTACTCTACACCACAAGTTTGGATGAAATTTCAGATTCACCGTACAACACATTGCTCGAGTCTGGTAACTGTTTATTTTGTATTAATGGACCAGCACATTGCACTCATAGACTGTATAACATATGGACTTAGTATCTGTGACATTACCCATAGGTTTCTTATGAGCCAAATGAATGTTTACGTTTGTGGCTCCCTGTGGCGATATCTTTTTCCAAGGATGGTGAAGGCGTGACCCTACTCTGCCTCTGATTGGTTTACCCTGATGTTCTTATCCTAACTTGAGCCAGTCTCACTCCTCATCAACCCAACCAATGAAGGTAACAAGTATTAGCCAATCACAGGCATAGTATGGCAGGTCATGACTTTGCCATAAGGGGAAAAAAATGTGTCCTCCCTGTGGCTTTGTTCATCACCATCTTGGCAGTGCCTAAGTCACAGGGGGGAACTGCAGTTTTTCAAAAACTATTGGTGCTTTTATAGTTTAAATAGAAAAACTACAATGTCTACTTCTAAAATAAACTAATCATGACTCACTTTGTGTTATTAAATTATAGCTTTTTAAGTCAAAATTTGTAGTACTAAACTGTAAAACTACTAATTCATTATTCTAGTGTATACATATTCTGTCATATTAGATGCTTTATTTAAGCCCAGAAATAAAGTTTTTTTGTTGTAGTTTTTTATGGAATATTGAAGCATACAATATCTCAAAGAAGATGTACAAGCATAACAAATACACAAGAAAAAACAATATTCAAGAAGAAGACAAGGAGAAATAGATTAATTAAATAAAAAAGGATGAGGGGGTTTAAGTAGTGAAATTTATATAACAATAAACTTCTAAATAAAACATAAAGCACATCAAAATATTTAAGATGGAGTGAGAATATTCAGATCCAATGTAAAGCCATCATTCAAAACAACAATGAATTTTAAAAGTCTGTAGGCCTACTTATCTTTTTTGCAGTCTGCTACAGTTAAAGGAGGGTTCACTGATTCACCACTTGCAACAGTGAAGATGATATTTACTCAAGAGTAAAATAATATTTATCATATCAGAAACAGATTTATTTTATTACAGAGTTGAAAAAGGCTATTATGCAGAGGGAGGGCAGTAACGCGACTTTACTGCCGTAAATCCTCAAAAGAAGAAGACGGCAACGGCGCTTGACATCTCTGACGTCATCACGCACAACGTGTAGCACTGAAGCAACATGGCTCTGAATGGAGGTTTGTGAATTTATGAGATTATAAGCGAGTTAACTTTATCGTGCATCTCCTTCAGCCCTGCTGTCGATAAAGAACTATGTTGTCGTAAATGAAGGCATCGATTCTCGTGTGTATTTTTTATTTTTACTAAGATTTGTCGTCACCGCCGTACAGATAACCGTTAGCTGACGTTAGCCCGGTGGGTTTAGCTAGCTAGCTTATCATCACTTCCTAGCAGAGCACTGCGGCAATCACGGTTTATAACAACACGGCGAAAGAAAGTGTTGTACTAATGTTCTAATAAGTGCAAACGTCTTGTGAAATCTGATTTAATGAAAATAGACATGGCTAACATAGATTAACAACTGTACAACAGAGTAAAGTGTAAATGGCATAGCATGATGATGACATATATTGCTCATGATAATGAACATAATATAGCCCATGGTATTGAGATTGACAAATATTGCACATGATAATGAAAGGTAAAACTGAACCTTATGTTGATTGTTATTATCCTTGAGGATACAAGTGCAGTACAGTTTTTGTGTAGGTGGAATACAGTTAAAGTAAATCGGCTCTTTGTTACTGACCCCAGGTGATGAGGACTTTGAGTGGGAGCCTCCAACAGAGGCAGAGATGAAGGTGATCCAGGCTCGCAGGGAGCGACAAGACAAAATCAGCAAGCTGATGGGAGACTACCTGCTCAAAGGATACAAGATGCTTGGAGAGTGCTGTGATTCGTGTGGGGTGAGTGTTGTTACAATGGTAGCGCCTTAATCGTGTAGAAAAGGTGGAGTTATCAAACACATGAGTGCTGAAATATGTTTCTTGTGTTTTTTACAGACCATTCTTCTCCAAGACAAACAGCAGAAAAACTACTGTGTCTCATGTCAGGAGCTGGACTCTGATGTTGACAAGGACAACCCTGGTATACACTAACAAATAATCCAGTTTATGACTTTCGTCTTCTGTTTGATCCCCACATTTTATATTCTTTTTTTTTTTCCTGTCCATCTCTGCTCGTCTTGCCTTGGGGCCTATTGTCAATTATATTTGTGTTTGATCATGTCTACCTTTTCTCCGCTCAGCTCTGAATGCGCAGGCAGCGTTGTCCCAAGTGAGAGAGAGACAACTTGCAGCCCAGTCCGCTGCTGCACCGTCCCAGGCCCCTGACCTCAATGCAGGCGCCAGCGGCAGTCAGGCAAGTGTGTCAGTTCCTCAGCCCAGACCGGAGCACTGTGAGGGAGCAGCCGCAGGGGGAAGAGCTCTGCTGCCTCCACCTGCTGTCCCTTCTCCTCCGACTCCTGTCACCACCCCACCCCTGGCACCAACTCGTCCCCCAGTTAGTCCACAGATCTCTGCCCTCCAAACTGTGTTGCAAGAAGCTGAGGATGCAGTTCTAATCAAACTTCGCTGGGCCACTAACCAGCTACAGAGTTCGGCCTCCATGGAATCAAGTATCCAGCTCTGCAGCCTCATTGCCAGCTGTGCCAACTCACTGCGCACCCTCAAGGAGCTCAGCCAGTAACCATTATGGAAAAGGTTGAAATCCTGGATTCACGAGAATGCTGTTTCTACTTGCCTCTGTCCTGGAATACTGACTCTAGTTTGCTGCTTTGCAGCATCTCTCTTTGACTGAATCTTTGCATAGAGATGAGTTCAAAATCGGTCAGGAAATGCAATGCATTGAAATAGGATTAACATGTCAAAAGTTCACTCTTGAGTTAACATAGCTGTATGGCTGGCAGAAATACCATGTTACATTGTTTCATTATATGTTAAGTACAAATGTTTGAGCATTTGACTGTTATGGTCAATTTGTAAGTTATGTTATGATGATAAGAACTGAATATTTCTAAATGCACATTCATCATTGGTTTGAATTTAAAACCATCTGGCCATTAAAACATTTTAACATAAGACTCATATAAGATGTATCTTATCTATATCCTCCAGTAAAAGACTGCATATGTATTGCCATAGTTGAATGGCTTTGATTAATCCAAAATGGCCACCACATAACATCTGGGAAAATTACCTCTGTTTTCTGATTGGTTGTTCAGTCGTATCCAGAAAATGGTGCTGATTTGCAAATCACAAAATTCAAACTAAAGCTAAAACCCCATCGCACAAATGTCTGTAATTGTGTGTCTGCTCATGCAAGAATGTTCATGCTGATATTCAACATACTACCAGACTGTCAGTATATTGTAAAACTCAGCAGTCCTGATCAGAGGTGCATCTTTCTATGGACTGTTCAGTCTGACACACATTTCTGGTGTCTTTGACTCTCTGGTGATGCAAATATTGTCATTGTGTGATGGCAGTTCTGAGGTTTTTATTGTAAATATATTTGATACATGATGGTGATGACGATGATGGTCATGTGATTCAGTGATGCTCAGATGGGGCAACATTCAGGAGACAGACTCAGTTCCTTACTCATTAAAACCGTCTAGAGCAAATAAACTGCACTGTACATCAATAGGCAGCACTTCATATTAGATAAAAAGTCAGCTTCAGTGTTGTTCAAGGCAGTTAGACTTTTCTAATTATGTGCCTGAATAAAGCTTTGCCTGTTCAGGAGTTCTGCAGTTTGTTTATTTCCACAAGAGGGCGCCAAATGCAAACCACGTAAAGTTTAATTGGAAAATCTTGTATTTAACCATGCACCACTTTAAGTAGTCTACTAAACATGTACATAGTATTTCTATTTTAAGTGTGTCATGTGAATCGAAATTATATGTGCAGTCGTATTTATGTTACCTTATTTGTTTCAAGGTAAGTATCATTGGGAGATTCAATCATATAAATGTTTTGCTTAATGAGGTTAATTTATCAATTTACCAGTCTACTTAACCAAAGACTTGTTTAGGAGGACCGTGTTAACTAGCCTGAGTGTAATTCTTGATCTTGTGTCTAACGTGGCAGCAGTAATCCGGTAGAATCAAACGAACCCCCCTCCAGACAAGAACGACTGTAGCGGGGCGTGGCGCGGTCACCGCCGGGCGGAGCCGGGGGCTGTCTGTCGGTGAACTCTCCCACACAAAGGAGAGGAAACAAAACAAAGCCAGGAAGCCTGACATTAACTCGGAATTCACTGCTTCTACTGTGGCCGACTTGCATCCAGAAAATAACAGGAATGCAGTGACTTGCTTTTGCCTTTGAAAAGCCCGTTTCCAACACTTGCGACACCGCTGCTGCTGCTGCTGCTGCAGGGAGAGAGGAAATAGCACACTTGGGTTATCAGACTGTACGCGCATTTGAAAGTGATCTCTCTCGATTGATCCATGCAGAAAGTGTGGCGTTGCGTCTCCTGCTGAGTCGGCTGTAAAGTGTCGAGATGAACGGGAGTCGGTGCTGCGCGGCGGATGGTCAGGTGGGCGGTGTCTCCTCAGTGGATGGGCTGCCGCCGCTGCCCAAGGGCCTGAGCGGCATCCTGAACTCCAGCGGCGGGTCGTGGCGAGACATCGAGAAAGTGCATAGCAAGAGAGCGCGCATCCAAGCCGACATCAGCCGGGGCGGCATGGACGCGACGCGCGGTCACGGCAAACCGGGCGGACTGGACGCTGCTCTGGCTCTGCTGCGGAAAGAGATGGTGAGGTGGCCTGCGACTGGCCCAATAATGCTTTGTCTGTCTAAAGAGCACTCAAATTAAATGTCCGGTGCAGCTGTTCATAAAGTAAACAATGAAAGTTTCCTCATTTTCTGTGTATCTTTGATGGTCCGAACAGATGTTTGGTGTTTGTGTGTAACAGGTCGGTCTGCGTCAGCTGGACATGTCTCTGCTGTGCCAGCTGTGGTCTCTCCACGAGGCCGTCCAGGAGTACAAGGGCTCCTCGCTCCTGTCCGAGGCCTCGCTCAGTGCTGATAATGGATCTTCTGAGGAGGAGGATGAAGATGAGGAGTTGACAGGGGTTCTCTCACAGCCTCTCTCCTCTTCATCCATGGCTCTGCCTCCACCCAGCAGCAACTCCAGGGACCAGTGGATCAAAGACTCCTTTCATATTCCCTGATAAAGACACAAATGGACACACATACATGCACACTGTGGAGACACCTTAACTATTTCCTCAAAGCTCATGTCTCTTGCTGTACCTTTAGGCCCAATTCACCCTCATTTTTATGCCATGCATCTCTTGTCCAGATTGTTTTTCTGGCTGTGGGCCAATGAAATGACAGCAATTTCAAAGACTAGATGTTTTCAGCTTTTTGCTCTGTATTGCATATTCTTCATGCTACTCCATGCTGCTTACTTGTGGTTGAATCTGAGCTGGGTTGAATATTTCTAAGAACTATTGCACTATCAACTCGCATTCCACTTTTGATACCTGATGCCTGTTTGTGGTTTCCTGATAATTCCAGACTTGTCAGACTCCCCGTTCTGCACATTGAGCATTTTCTTCCCTTTTGCACAGTATTTTCTGCCATTTAGTGTCTTGACTGAAAAACAGACGAGCGGTCAATCAATGTTCTGTGCATCCATCCATATTCATCTGGGCCGGGTCGCAGGGGCTGCAGGCTGAGCAGAGTATTCCAGATCCCTTTTCCAGCGATGCTTTCCAGCTCTTGACGGGGACCCCGAGTTGTTCCCAGACCAGATGAGATATAATCTCTCTGGCGTATTCTGGGTCGACCTTGGTGCCTTCTACATGCTGCTGGACATGCCTCTATAGGGAGGCATCCTGATCAGATCCCCAAACCAGCTCTACTCCGACCTCCCTCCAGATGTCTGAGCTCCTCACCATATCTCTAAGGCAATAATCTGCATTTTGCTTTATTTCTATGAGCATTTGACACAGGATAGGCATTTTTCTGACCCAGATATAAGGAGGAATTATTTTGAAAAGTATGTTAACATGTCATTTTGTAAAACCAGACATTTATGAATATTCCCAATATGACATTTCCTGCTATGACATGTATGAAATGTACAGTACCTTATATAAGTAGTATCTTAGCTGCATATACAATTTTTGCAGAAACCAATTTTACAGTTATATTCACTTTAGTAGGTAAACCTGTACAATCTAATGCCATTCATTGCAACAGCACTGCCATAAATTCTACCTTGACAAAGTTAATAATGTTCAGTTTTTGCTGACATTGTTGGGAATATGTAACTTAAAGACCGGTAATGAGTCTATTATTGAGGTTGTAGTTTGCAGAGGTGGTGTTGTACTGAACTACATTATACTGATAGTTGTTTATAATGTTTTTTCCTCCTTATTTATATACATGTAAGGGGGGCAGAATATTAGAAACACCTTGCAATATAACAGTATGTAACCTCAATGCTTTGAGAGTGTCAACAAACACTATAGGCATCATAAACCTCCACCTTTGGCAGAATAGTTGTATTGGATTGTACTATATTGTCCAACAGGTGTACCTAATAAAGTGGCCATTGAGTGTATACATGTAGTGAAATACATTTGAAATCATCTTGAGATTTCTCGATTCAAGACTCATAAGAAACCTGAGAAAAAAACAAGGCCTCTTAGATTATGCGTAGATGCAAATCATAAGCTTCTCTATCTTAAGTAGTGTTCAAATGAACTCCTTAATTCAGTTTATATCTTTTTTGTCATAGTCGATTTTCAAACTTTGAATCTGTGTTTTATTTAATCCTAAACATTTAAAACAATGCAAAGCTTCTAACTGTTATACTCTTTGTTCTAAGAAGTGAAGTGGCACAGTCTGCCCAGGGGAACAGTTATTCAGTCTTGGATTAAAACACTTATCAAACTAAATGTATTACAGCTTTCTACATAAACACTTTAAAGCCAATAAAACTGCAGTGTACATCGCAGTCATGTGCAGTGTTTCTGTGTCTGAATTAAAGGTAATCAGATGATGATATTGCAGAATACGACCAACAGGGGACACACTGTCTCCAGTCAAGAGAGCTCCGTCACTCCTGCAGGCCTGCTCCTCTGAGGTCATGTTGAAAGCAGCAGAGTGGGGAAAACCATTTGCTGTGGAAGGAGAGCGCAGGAATGGAGGGGTGCGCGTTTCTGTAGACGGCCTCATGCTGTTCTCTATTTATAATCAACATGTGTCGTGTTAGAATCCTTCTGTCTGACAGTCTAAGTGACCGTTTTTACTTCTCCTTTCTTTCTTTTCCTCTATGTTTCCCATCTATTGGCTATGACTGTTGTTATCACATCACAAAGTTACTCTAAGTGCTGTCAGTGCATTACAGCGAGTGATTATTAAAATAAATAGACATCAGACTGGAGGTCAGTGCAGTGGATGTCAGCAGAGAGAACAAGGGCTTGGGTTTAATGTTTCAATATAATCTGTTGTGGATAAAATAAAAAAGTATATAGTAGCCCAGTGTCGTGGTCAGGTCTTTTTATTGAAAAGTGGAATCTGTCCAGAGCAATAACGCAATATTCTCTGATTATTGGACCCTCAGTGTAAAATTAGACCAACTCTGAGTCATGGGAGAGTTGTTCCCCCTGTTGCCGACCTGCACGCCTACACCACCCCAGCTGCCTCTGTCCATCCATCCATCCCTGTTCCCCCACCTAAAAATACACCCCTGCTCTCACTGAGGAAAATCCCTATACCTTGACCTTATTATAACACACACACACACACACACACACACACACACACACTGACTGGCCCTCTCCATGGAAACTATTCCTCTGCAGTTAACTGGATGAAACACACTTTTCTGGAAAGTGCTGTATTACGTAACTTAAAACTCAAGAAGTGACTTGACTTATGAGCAAAGTGTTTATATGTATTCCATGCTAAAGCATTTGGGAAAGCATTGCATGAAAAGCACATATGCCTGCAGCCAGATCTGAGTGTGCAGAGCTGATTAAGTGAAATAGTCAGATAAGCCTGTTCCAGTGACAAAGACAGTGAGGATCAAAGTCTATAGGTATGATTGTCGCCTTAGTGCTTTCACACACAAGCAGCAAAGATAAAGACCTTTTGCATAATGCTGCATCACCAGTAGTCTTTGCATATCCTGTCTCTCTCTCTCTCTCTCTCTCTCTCTCTCTCTCTCTCTCTCTGCATGTCTCTCTGTTACAGGCTGTTGTCACTGAAGGAAGGAGGGAGGGTGAACTCGAGGCAGTAGATCTATTACAAAAAGGTTTGACTAAGCGGTGACTGTGTCCATGTGGATTAGTGCCAGTAAGACAAGACAAGTTGTCAATGAGCTGCCGCCGCAGTTGTTGTTTGGTTGAAACTTCAGCTTCACCCCAGGCGCGTACCGGGTGTTTGGATGACAGCGGAGCAGGGCGGAATCCTCGGTTCCTCTTTGCTTCTGGGTTAATTGCAACTTCTGACTCTTTCTGTTCGGTATAGGGCGACTTTTCTGAGCATGATTCAACTTATTTCCAATGAGCGCAAGTCGCAGCTTGTGTGAAGTTATCATCATCATCATCAGCAGCAGCAGCAGAAGAAGAAGACCTTTTAAGGAACTGAGTCAGCGGACAAGGTTGGATTATTGTTGCGCGGAGGAGTGTTTTTCTTTCTTTTTTCCTGTTTGTTAAGATTCGGTTTCTTGACAGAGTAAGTCATGACTTCGGTGTGGAAAAGACTGCAGCGTGTCGGTAAAAAGGCGTCAAAGTTCCAGTTTGTTGCCTCGTACCAGGAACTCGCGTTGGAGTGTACAAAGAAATGGTGAGTTTGGAGACAAAGTTTTTCTGCCGTGTCCCATATAGACGATTTTCACTGTTTGACATGTAAATAATCCCCTTTAATAACCTGTTTATTGTGTTATTACCTATCATAAGACTTTATGTTGGCCATTCTCATGTTGTGGGTCTTTCCGCTACACTGACAATGATGAGGGCGAGTGGATGCCGGTTCGATTCCCGACCCCGTCTGTAATTAGGGTTTATGCGTGCGTCAGAGAGGCAGTTGTCTGCCCATTTTCAGCTTCACTGATCTTTAAAGACTCATGTTTGACTACAGAAACCTATTTAAAATCTGTTGACATGAAAATGAACATCTGTGCTGTATAGAAGCCCTTTGTGCACCAATGTGATGAAACTTTCTCAAAGTAATGTGTTCACATCTCATAATAATGAGACATTAGCTTTGTGAAAGTTCCCCATTATTCTGAGAGGCCAACTCATTATTTTTGATCGAAATTATGACACTGAATAGTTTGCATTGTGTCTTGCTAATGTTTTATTATCACAGTCATCCCCTATGTATTAGTAAATGCAGGCAATCACACCAAGTGTCTGGTAGATTGCATGTTTGTTTAGTTTAAGATTCAACATCAACATTTAGTCAGTTGTCATTCTAATAATAAGCACATCAGTAGACTCTCTTGTCTCATTGTTATTTCATTTCAAAGATGCAATCAAATCACTTCATAGTGCTCAAGCTTTGGTAGGCTTCCCCTACTTTGGCAATTTCCTGGCGTACAGAACATTTGGCAGGTGGCCAGGTGATGCAGCGTGGAGCAATATTCATCTCTGTCATACACTGACACAACAATGAACAGAAAAATAAATCAATGCGGTCAGTTTTAACTGAGCTAGGATCAAACATCAGCAGCATGACTGACTTTTTTGGAGCCTATTTGTAAAAACTTAGTTTTTTTATCTTAAAAACATATAACAATTACAGTCTTGATATATTTCAAACATGTTTTTCTAGTATCTTTAAACTTCAAACACATTTAACAGTCAGATTGGCCCACATTGCACCTTGTTATCTGTCCAGATTAGTATGGAATAATTGTGTAAGCGGCTTGTCAGCAGCACGATAAGAAACACAGACTGAAGTCTCTCATCAATAAAGCTTTAATAGAGCGAGTGTTGTCCGGACAAAGAGAAGGGACAGAGTGATGTAGAAAGAGTGACAACACCCACATATGATGAAATCCGAATTTATAAGCCTTTACTGTTCACACAGGGAGGCACAAGTCAGGAACCACAGAGAGAAGCAGAGGAGCTGAGGAAGTGAGGCAAGACTGGAGATTAATCCAAAGTCTTATTGTTTTAGGCATGTGTCGTTTGTGAAAAGGAAGTCATCCTGTAGTTCTTGTGTGATTTAAACTCTGTATTCAAGGTCAGAGGTTGCTGACACGTAAAGATCACATCAAACATCCGATTACCACCCTTGACCACGAGGGGGGTTGAAAATGTGTCACAAGTCAAATGTTTGTGTACAAGTTGTGTGCGTTTGGGGGATTGTTCTAATTTAGGACCATTGTCTTTGCCCACACAGACGTGTTACTGAGATGCATACTAAAGACTTTGCATGAGGTGATTTTCACACAGCTAAAAGTAGCATAATAGTGTTGATTAAATAGCAATAATAATTATTTTTATGATAACAATGTATCAGATGACAATGCCACAATGAAAACAGTCGTCGTTGGTGAGAATTATCACCTTAATCTATAACGAGTGTCAGCGCAGTGTCCGGTCCACACCATGTTCACTCTCACTGCTCTCGTAGTGTTGTTTTCGGCTGCATCAGGCAGCTGTTTCAAGCTCTAAAGATCTACTGGACATGCAGCTAAGGAGCTGGTAGAGAACGAAAAACAGTGAAAGTGTTGTATCACTCACCATTGTGTCTTGCACTTTACTAATTGTGTCTTGCACTTTACTTATTGTGTCTTGTCTTTTGTCTTGTCTAGTCTACGCATGGGAGAAGGAAAAACACAATTTTGATTCCTTGTATGTCTTGTTCATGGGAAGAATTGACAATAAAGCTGACTTTGACTTTGACTTTGACTAGAAAAGAGAGTGAATGTTGGACATGCTTTCATGTGGCCACAAACACAACTCCAAATGAATGATTAAAATGCTCCGTAACTGTTAAATGTGTAAAGCTTAACTGTAAAAATGATGTTGTTTCCATCACAAACTCTACAAAAGAAACAAAAATACAGAGGAGCCAAAGATAAGAAGGCCGGACTGTTTGACAACAGTCAGAAAATGATGTAGTGATGTCATCAGAGACAGTTTAGTGTGGCACAGACATAATTAAAGACGTAGAACCAGGATATATTTATAGTAACAGGAGGAATGCTTTATTCGACAAAAACATGAGATTTAGGGGTCTAGTGAGTACGTTTTACTGCCTATAAATGTGCAAATGTATGTGGTACGTTCTGTTTTTACAGTATTATCACTGAACGTTGTATAAAACAAACATTTCAACATGAATAGGAGTAATGATAATCATATCATCAGTTGTCTGCTGCATGACAAAAACCACAGCCACAATTACAATAATTACATGTTACTCAACTTCATCACACCCTGAATATTCGCCCGTGTAAAACCCATTGTTACTGAGCTCGCTGGTACAGAAGATCTACTTTCTTGTCTCCAGTTTTTGCTGCTCTTTTCTTCTTATTCCTCCTCTCTCCCCTCCGTTAGCCTCACTCTGTGCCCGCGATGCTATTTCTGATGCCACTCCTGACCCGCTAACACACATGCCACATAAACACATGTACACACACATGCCCTCTTTGCTATACTTGGACACTGATACACTGAAACTTGAGACAATATTCAGCATCTATAAACTATTGCTATTAATATTCTAAAGAACTTACATTTGTTTGGTGTGTTTGTGTGTGTGTGTGTGTGTGTGTGTGTGTGTGTGTGTGTGTGTGTGTGTGTGTGTGTGTGTGTGTGTGTGTGTGTGTGTGTGTGTGTGTGTGTGTGTGTGTGTGTGTGTGTGTCTTGTAAATGGGTTTCCTGCTTCCTGTGTATGTCGCCTCACATTCACATAGACTCAGTTCACATGACTCCAGTTTCACTTCTGTGCCGCAGAGGACACATTACAAACACACACATACAAAAAGACAGGGGCACGCATTGTGTAGCCTAAATACAGTACCATTATTGACGAACCACTGCATGAATACACACCCATGCTGTAAACACATGAACAACTTTACCAATAGCATCATCTGCATAAACACACACACAAACATACACATAGTTTTTAACTTTTAGGCGTTATTATTCATCTCAATGACTCACAAGAACTTCTGTTAAACCATGTGAAGTATCCGTTGTATAATATCCGCTTTGTTTGGAGACATAATTTAATGACAAATGTTTATTATCCATGTGTTGTTCACTGAGGGGTTTGTAGATTTTCTAATGTTGATAAAATGGGTTAAAAAAAAACTCTGCAGAGACCTTTTCAAAAGTTGTGTCTTTTTCGGAGAGAAGCGGATGATGTCATCATCAGTAATATTGTCGAGTAAGAGCATGTGTCAAGACGTCATTTCTGTGTTTTGATCTATGTTTTGTCTCCGTAGGCAACCAGACAAGCTAAGGGTGGTGTGGACCAGGAGGAACAGACGCATGTGCTCCAAGGTCAACACAAACACACACGCACACACACACTTCAGTGGCGGAAATACATTCACTCAAGTAACCTACTGTACTTAAGAACAATTTTGAGCTACTTCATACTTCTCTACCACTACATCCAGAGGAATATATTGTACTTTTTACAGCATTACATATATTTTAAAGCTTTACGTTTGCTGATTCTGATTATTAAAACTAAGCATATGAACAAGTAGCCTTCTCATTGCTCGGCAAGATAGAACGGTATGAAATAGGATAACACAATTTTACTACATTAATGGCCCTTAAAGAACAACCCAGGGCTAAGCTCCTAGTCTTTCAACCTTTTTCTAAAGTAAAATCTCAGAGTACTTCTTCCACGGCTGGCAGTCTCACCAGTGTTGTTTGTTGTGCAGCTCCACAGTTGGCAGCCTGGAATCAAAAACCCCTACAGGGGCATGGTGGTGTGGCCTGTCCCCGAGAACATCGACATCTCTGTTACGCTCTTCAAGGTACCAACACCAGACACTGTTTACACTATACAGAAAGAAAATAGAGGGAAAAGTGAATGGAGAAATACAACCAATGCATGCAAGAATACATGATCCCTTCAGTAGAGTTCACAGGGTTTTATTGATCCCAGGGCAAGGAGATGGCTGTATGAAACAGTGTACACACACACACACACACACATACACATACACATGTATTTGCATATAATGAGTGGAGAAGATGTTTGACTGCAGATGATGTTTGTTCCCTTCAGGAGGTCAACGCTGATGAGTTTGAGGACAAAGAGTGGACCTTTGTCATTGAGGGTGTAAGTATCTCTTGACTCCTCCTCTGCTTTTGATTCTTTAAATCGATATGATTCAAATTATTATACATATCTGGCCTTGTGAAGGAGAACAAGGGGCATCGTAAGGTGCTGGCATCAGCAGACATCAACCTGAAGCGGTTTGCTAGTCTGACCCCGACCCAGACGGACCTGACACTGAAGCTGAAGCCGTTGTCCGTCAAAGTGGTGGATGCCACGCTCAAGCTGTCACTGTCGTGTGTCTTTGTTCGGGAGGGGAAAGCCACGTGAGTAGTAGTTATATCCCAGACAGTAGTGCTTTAACAATACATATGAAAAATGAACGTTAGTGTTTTTTCATGTTTTTGTTCCTCAGTGATGAAGACATGCAGAGTCTGGCCAGCCTGATGAGCGTCAAACCCACAGATATCGGCAACCTGGACGACTTCAATGAGAGTGATGAAGAGGAGGACAAGAAGTCTCTCACTGCTACAGGTAGGCTTTGTCTTCACTTTGAAGTATTCCTTCTCACATTTCTTCTTCTTCCACCTTCCTTGTCCTCCTGTCACTTCTCCTGCTCTCCTCTTTTTTCTGGCCGCTGCAGCCGTTCCACACACTCTTACGCGCCCAAATCGCCCCGCTCCCCCTCCACCTGACAAGCGAGACTCCACTGGATCCACTTTTCCAGCCTCAGGTAGCTTCCTCTTGCCCTTTCTATCACCCTCTTTGCCTTCGTCTGTTATTGGGAGGCTCCGTTTATATAACAGCATTTCACACATTCATGCCATTTGTTCTGCATACCACATATTTCTCATCTCGACATTACTGAGAATCATGTGATGAAAGACTAATGCCACCGATGTATTGGAAGTTTGTTTGAAGGCATGAAAAGCTTCAGCTGCAACCAGAGAGACCTTACAGTAACAACATGGAAACTAAGTCTAACAGCACCTCAAATCACCATCATTCTGACAAAAGACTGCTCGTCCTGGATGTTTCTTTTGTAGAATGAATGAAATCGCATGTTCATGGCCCTTTTCAAATGTTTCTCCAAATTAATTCTACATTTTTGTGGTGTATTTCTAAAATGTTAATATTTAGAGAATTAAAAATATGGCCTTCAGTTGTACTTTGTTATCTGCAAGGCACCAGTGGTGGAAGGAGTATGCAAATCATTTAGTTCAGCTGAAATCGTAACGCAACACTTTTGAAAGTATTGATAGCCAAATACACTTAAAGGAGCACTGTGTTGGTTTTTCTCCCGTCTTGTGGTAAATTCACACGTTTAGTGTTCTCTAGCTCATCGCTTTTTCAAACTTGCGTTGCAGCTTGGTTGCAACTACGGTAGGCGCTATGTGCAAAGAAGCTGTTTACCCTGGTTTTCTAAATTCACTCGTCACGTTGCCTTTTTAACTCTTTTACGCTTTTTTCGGCGATGAGGGTTCCTTCTCCTGTGGCGTGGCATAAGTATGATCTTGCATTATGGACAAAAGTGCAGTGTGGCTTTCAAATTTTCAGGGGCAGTGACAAGCACATCTCGCTGAGAAAAACGCGTTTAGCCTTACCTGTACCACGTAGTGCTTTATGTCCCTCTAGGCCGTTCATAGTTTTTTTATAGATCGGGAGGGCAATGAAGCCTCCACAGGGCTTACCTGTCCTATGTAAATACAGATAAGAAATTATCCACTCGGGAGGAAAAGTCAGATTGTTGACAGAGGTAATGTTGAAGAATATTGTAGTCTATATTTTTAATACCGTTCCCAAGTTTAGTGTATGGTTTCATGAGGACTTATTTATGAATTAAGACATTGATTTGAGGTTATACATTACTTAAAATGCTACACAGTGTCCTTGTAGAGTATCAAAAGTAAAAGTACTTATTAAGCAGATTGAGCCCCTTTCATATAGGTTTATTATCTCTAATGGATCAATGTGTGAGCAGCATTTTTGTTGCTGTTGGTCGAGGTTATTTTAAATACATGTCCATAAATGTTGTACAGTTCAATCTGCAAAAATCTCCACTCAAGACAGTTCTGTCGAAGAGTTCTTCAATGCAAAATAAAGTTTTTAATAAATAAATAAATAAATGCTGTAAGAAGAACAAGATTTGTTGCTACTCTAGAATTAATACATTTACTTTAGGAAATTTTAAAAAGAATAAATTTGCATTAACACAGGTTGGAATATTCCCTTCTACATTTTCTCCATTTTTTAAAAAGAAAGTAAAATAAAATAATCTGTAAAATCTGATAATCTAACGAGTAACTATAGCTATCGGATATATGTTTTGAAGTAAAAGTAAAATATTTCCCTTTGAAATATGGAGTTGAAGAATAAAGATAGGAAGAAAGCATGAATACTATAAAGTAGCTTATACTTCAAAGTTGAACATAAGTGCGGTACTATGAGTGAATGAACCGTGTTGCTTTCAACCACTGATGTGCACACATTTCCACCTGAAAGGCATTACAGACTCAGTCAAATCGTCAACTGTCATCGACTCCCAGTTGACATTTAAAAAAGTCACAGTTCATTTCATTGTCATTCTCAACTCATGACCTTCTCCTTCTGTCTTTTTCATCACTTCTCTTTCTGCAAAAAAAAATCAACTTTCACTGATCCTTCCATCCTTCCAATCATCCATCCATCCATCGATTCATCCAGCCTGCAGGCGTGACGGCGGTCCTCCGAGTCCTGCCCTCCACTCCCGCCCTCCTCTACCTCTCGCTCCTCGCCCCTCGCCCCGTCGCAGCCGACACCCCTTCACCACCACCCCTGTCCAGTCAGAGATCCACCCTTCCCCCGGCCCCTCCCCTCAACCCTCACCTAGATCCAAGCATAAAAAATTGACCAACCCTCTTCTCCCTGAGGCTCTTGCGTCTTCTGTCCCTCTACCTTATCCTCCAACCTCCCAGCTCCCAGCAGCGACTCCCTCAATCCAGAGTGCATCCTGTGTCCTGCCTCTTTCTGATGTGGCCCCTGCAAATCCTCCATCCCCCAAATCCTCCAAAGCACCCATCATCACAACTTCTTCCCAAAACATTTCCCCTTCCCTTCATCCTCCATCCCCCAAATGCTCTGAATCAGGGCCTGCTTTACCTGCTGCCTCAGTGGAGCCTTCTTTAGCAGCGCCCTCTGTTCCCCTGAATTCTTCTTTGAATCCTCCCTCTGAGCTGGCCTCCGAAACAGGCATTACCTCATTAACTCCCAAACTTCCCTCCCCTGCATTGTCATCCCCCCAGAATATCATCACATCATCTTCCACAGCTCCGCAAAAGTCTTCTATCACTGTATCTACTTCTCTGACCCATAAGACCATCTCTACTGCCTCCAAGCCTCTCCCACCTAAATCCTCCCCTCCCTTAAATCCCCCCCTGTCCTCTGAGCCTCCGTCCGCTCACCCTCCACTCACCCGGACCCTCTCCCAGCCTCCCTCTCTGCCCAGAATCTTCCAATCAGGCTCAGGTAAAGGTATCAACATGGCTGGCAGATAGGCATGCTGTATGCTTCCCACTAACTGATTTCTAATGTGCGATAGTCTGGTTTGACCTTGTGCTCCACATGCTTTAAAGCCCATGTTACTGTGCAAAGTCAAAAATAGTACATAGTATGTACAGTATGGTGTGTTGTGTGGAAGGTCTGGTTGTCCTATTAGAATTTAGATCAGGGTTAAAAATATGAACATTTTGTCAATGCTGCAGTACCTCAGGCAACAAGAACAAAGGAACGTTTTGTAGCCATTTGAGGCATTTGGTATCTGCTTGTTTTTGAAGGATTTTCCCCATGTATTTCCTCTTTAATTTTGAATTCAGTCTATTTGATGCTGCAGTCATGTTTTCAGAGGTTTCACTGTATCTGTAATGATATAAAGGTTGTCACTATACCATCATTTTAAGCTTTTATACAATACTAGTATAAAAAACATTTTCAATACTATGGCAAAAAGACAAAAAAGCAAAAAATAAGACAAATTTCTTCTTTAAAACTAAAATAAACAACAACCTGTTGTTTCATCTGTGCAGCTTTGCATTAGAAACCTGATTGTAGTTCCGCTTTATTTTTTATAGCTTTGGTACTTTCGATACTGTAAAATGTAGATATCGTATTGTTTGAAACATGTAGTATTGAGGAAGTGTCAATGCTTTAAACAACCTCACTGTAATTTCAAAAGGTCAATAACATTGCCTCAGTTTTGACTCGTGTTGATTACATACAACGTTCTTGTGAATTAAAACCAGTGTATTAGCAAATCCAGGACATGAAGAAAAACAAGACATGAAGGTTCCTTTGAATATTTAGATCACAGCATCAGGGAGGTGGCTCTAATACAAAAGTTTGGAATACTATCAGCTGTTATAAATAATAAGAATAAATCTAATTGTATAATCTAGTGTAGTATACCCATACTTCACTATTCAAACAAAAAGCTATTGTATGTCTTTACATGATATAAATACATCGATAATGTAACAAAAACAATATATTCAATACAAATATGGGCTTAACTGGCTATTACAATACTCTTCTTCTTCTTCTTCTACAGACTGTTTACATCCTTACATGTATATCATAAAGGGTTGAGAGTGAATTACTAAACAAACTTTTTGGAAGTATTGGACATTAAGAATATCAAATATTGAATCCAGCCTTCTTATAATATTGTAGTGGAATAACAGCATTTTGATGACTTTGACACCACTAATCCCTGTTGAGAGTGCAGCAAACATTGTTCCTGACAGATATGGATCACTTATGTGGTGTAATACAATAAGTAAAATGCATGATGTGTAATCAGCCATGCTGTTCCCCTTTCACTCTTTACGTCTGGCTGACAATTTATGGGTTTCCTTTTATTCCTCTTTTGTTCCTTGCTTCTCTTTCTACCTTCCTCTCTCCTCCTCAGTTCCTGTTTCACATCAACGGCGCCCCCCGGAGGTTCAAACTGCAGATGATCTCACTTCAGTCTCTGGTCTGCCTCTACACTAGACTAAAGAGATGTTATTTTGCTAATGATATACTTTTCAAATCTTTGAAAAAAATCTTTTCTCTCCTGCTCTGTTTGCTTATCATGTCCTCTCTAGGCCTTTCTCACATTTTCAGACCTCAGGTTGTCAAGTCAATCGCTCGCCCTTCCTCTCCCTCTCCTTTTTCCGCTGATGCCCCTTCTCTTGAGCCAATGCCTCCTCTCCCCGTATCTCACCCCTCTATTTCAGTGTCAGGTAACCAATGTCAAAAATATGCCTGTTATTCTCCTCCGTCTTCTCCCACTCATTACTACAAACTTGCGTCATCCAATCTCTCCTATTTCCCTCTCAAGCTCATCTTCCCTGTTCTTCCTCTCTCTTTTCCTCAGGTGCTCAGGGGGCGTGGTTGGCATCTGGTAGCGACATCGCCACTGTCCCTCTGCTGAGTACTCCTGACCTTGATGCCCTCTGTGACCCCGAAGCTCCAGCCCTTACTGCCTCCCTTCCACGCTCCTCACCCCCTCGCTCCTCTTCTCTTTCCACCTCTGTTTCATTCTCCTCACCCCACCCTCAGTTCGCTGTTTCTCCTTCTGCTCCTCCCGCTCCAATCAGCTCCTGTCAGTCAGGTACATCGGCCAACTAATCAAATAGTCTTCTCCTGTCACTGTTTATATCAGAAAGTTACCCTCACTCATTTTCTGTGACAATTTCCAATTTGGAATTGTTCTTTCTTGCAAACATTACTCATACTGTAAAAATCATATTGTCTCTTTACAGGCCCCATGTTCCCTCTCACTCAAGCGGACAAGGAAAGTACTCCGAGCCCCCTCAGTCGAGACGAGAGTTCTTCTCACAGCAACATCCGAGTATCCAACCAGCCAATCAGACCACCCCAGGATTCACAGAAAACCATCCCAGAAAACAAAGTTGAACCAGCAAGGATGAGGTAAGGTCATGGGATTATATCACACGATTGTTTCAATTTAGATCGTTTGGTTTGTTGCCTTAGATGTACTGTATGTGTGGCCACCGAAACGCTGTGTGGTAACCCAGCTGAAGAGGCATTGTGAAGAGCACAGACCACTGCAGAGTTTGAGGCACATAAGCACCTTTCACACATGCACTGAGTTGTATGTGAGAACGCAAATGTCTGAATCAGTCTGTCTGATTGAGCCTATGTGTGAATAGAGCTGCTCGTTGTGCAGAGAATTCACAGTGGGCAAGTGGGCGTGTTGGTGTCATTTCTATCATGCGGCCCACGCAAAAAAACGGAAGAAAACAAACATACGGGGGGAGAGAGGGGTGATTTACAAGAAGGTAGCAACGATAAGCCTCGGTAAGGGCTGATGCCAGACAAATTCAAGAAATAGGGAGAGACTTGTTTTTGTTGAAATTCATCATATCCAGTCTGGACACACGCTCTCCCAAGGCGCCATCCTCGCCTTCACTAAACTGAGTATTTTCTGTTATTGAGAGCACATCTGACGTGGAGAATCTCCGGCTGTGTGCTACATGTGTGAAAGGGCAACTTCAGACAATGTCCACACCTGTTTCACCAGACATTGTCCAGAGTTTATACAAGAAACCGGCTGTAGACACTCGTGAAAGACTCATGAAAGCAAGTGAAGAGAGCACATCTGTACACTTTGAGATGGGCTGCCTGCTTGAAATTTCATGATTGCTTCAAAAAATAGTTCAGCATTTTGGGAAATACACATTTTTTCTTTTTTGCTGAAAATGAGATGAAAACATTGATTGTCATGGGTTATAATATAATAATATATTATAATACTAATAAAAGCTGTGGCTCTATCCACAGCTAACAAAATCCACCTACCAGCACCTCTAAAGCTGACTAATCATCACATTGTATCTTGTTTGGTTAATACGTACAGAACACAAAGTCCAGGAGGTCATTGCACCTGGCCAAGAAATAGTCCCATACAAACAAGATGTGATATATTAATCACTGGTTCTAAATGCCAAAATAAGCTAATCAAATGCTGGTGGTAGCTTCCTATCTAACGGACAGACATGAGAGGTCTCAATCTTCTCTTCTTCCTCTTGGCCAGAAAGTGAAAAAGTGCCTTTCCCAAAATGTCAAACCATTTTTTCATGTTGCTTAGATTCACATTACTCTAGCGAATTCATATCAACGTATCATTAAAGGCGCTTCAGATCGCATCACAGATTAGGAGGAAAATTTAGCGAATCCTTATTCCGCCTTCAACATTTTATGATTTATATTTTGGAACACCATTTAATTGTAATTAATAATTTAACACCATTTGGACTCCTCATCACCTAATCAAACTCATTATGGTTCAAATGAGCACAAGCTAACCCACATTAGTGCTGACTGCTTCAGCGTACTGACATGTGTGTGGTCGAGTACCAGTTTATTTGTGTTTGTTGATCAAGAGATTCGTCAATCAATGCCTCACATTTGCTATGTGCTCGGTATTTGGGCTTCCTTGATGCTAACATGTGCTAACAGTTGCAGTGTTTTGTACCCTGCTTCCTGTTGCACTGACCTTCCAATACACAGCAGTGGAATAATCACGTCTAGTCTGCTCTGTGGCCTGCCTGTTTCCACCCCTAATCGCCTCCTGCACGCACGGCCTTGTGAAACTTCCCCCACTCGTCTTTCGAGCCTGACCTGCAATATTTCTGTCCCCAGTCCTGCCCAGTCAGAGCTGATAATAGCCCCGCCCCCTCCATGGCCCTTCTCCTGCTGTGAGAGCTCCACCCCTCAGCAGCCCTCCACCAATGTTTTGGCAGCATTTATCACTCCTAAAACTCCAAATGCTCAGGGGGGAATCGATTTGAAAAAGCCAATCAATAAGACGAGTAATAGTAGCACCTTTAAGGCTGAAAAGCCGCCCTTGGCACAGCCTGAGCTCGAGCCTGACTTTGACGACATCATCTTTGAGTCATTTAACCAGAGACAAGAATCAGGGTGCTTGTTTCTGGAAGAGGATGACTCTAAGCAGGATACTATCAAAAGGTGTCCTCGAGGGTGAGTATTTATATTCGCAGCTAAAAATCAAGATCCAGAATATGAAAAAAAAAGTGTTGGAAAATGTCAACTGATAGTGCTGATAGTAGAAACACGCACAGATATTTAGGATTAAGGAATATTGTTTATATGTTCTGCAGTCTTGAACAGAAAACCAGTGAAAAGGCCGGTGGAGAAAAGCCGTCACTGACGGAGCAGTTAGAGGGAGCAGCGGCACAGAAGGAGGTGATGGTGAAGGCAGAGCAGGAGAAGCAGAGGGAGAAAAAACAAGAAGAGGAAAGAACGAGAAAAGAGGAAGAGCAAAAAGTAATTCTCCAGAAGCAGGATGAGATGCGAAAACACGAGGAAGAGAAGAGGAGGCTGTTAGAGGAGGAGAAGAAGAGGCTCTTACAGGAGGAGGAGGAAGTCAAGAAGGAGAAGGAAAGGAAGAAATATGAGGAGGAGAGACTACTGAAGGAGAAGAGAGACAAACAGGAGAAGCTGAGGGAGAAGGAGGACAAGATGAAGCAGTATGAGGAGGAGAGGATGAAAAGGGAGCAGCAGAGGAGACTCCTGGAGGTAGAGGAGGAAAAGGACAAACGTAGGAGGGAGGAAGAGAGGAGACTTGAGAGAGAGAGATTTTTGAGGAAAATGAAAGAGGAGGAGGAGAAAAGGACGGAGGAGAGGAGAGTGTTTGAGGATCAAAGAAGGAGGAGGGAGGAAGAGAAAAAGAGGCTCCTGGAAGAGGCGGAGAGGAGGAAGATGGAAGGGAAACGCTTGAAGGAGGAAAAAGAGAAGGAGGAACAGAAAATGAAAGAGGAGGAAGAGAGACGAAAGAGGGAGGAGGAGAAAAAACATCTGCAGGAGGAGGAGAGAAAGAAAAATGAGGCAGAGAAGGAGAGGAAGAAGAGGGAAGAGGAAGAGAAGAGAAATCAAGATGAGCAGGAGAGGAAAAGAGAGCAGCAGAGGAGACTCCTGGAGGTGGAGGAGGAAAAGGAAAAACTTAGGAGGGAGGAAGAGAAGAGACTTGGGGCAGAGCAATTATTGAGGAAAATGGAAGAGGAGGAGGAGGAGAGAAGGAAGAGGGAGGAGGAGAAAACCTGTCTACAAGAGGAAGAGAGAAAGAAAAAAGATGCAGAGAAGGAGAGGAAGAGGAGGGAGGAGGAGGAGAGAATGAAAGAGGAAGAAATAAAGAAAAATGATGCAGAGAAGGAGAGGAAGAGGAGGGAGGAGGAGGAGAGAATGAAAGAGGAAGAAATAAAGAAAAAGGAGGCAGAGAAGGAGAGGAAGAGGAGGGAGGAGGAGAGAATGAAAGAGGAAGAAAGAAAGAAAAAGGAGGCAGAGAAGGAGAGGAAGAGGAGGGAGGAGGAGAGAATGAAAGAGGAAGAGAGAAAGAAAAAGGAGGCAGATGAGGAGAGGAAGAGGAAGGAGGAGGAGGAGAGAGTCAAAGAAGCAGAGGAGAGAAGAAAGAGGGAGGAGGATGAAAAGGTACTCAGAGAGGAGGAAAGATTGAGGGCGGAGAAAGAGAATGAGAGACTCCTAAAGAAAGAGAAGGAGAGGATGGAGAGGATGAAAAAAGCGGATGAGAAAAGACGTGAAGAGGAGGAGAGGAGGAAAGAGAGACTCTTGAAGGAGCAGAAAGAAAAGGAGAGACGACTGCAAGAGGAGCAGAGAAGGCAGGACGCAGAAAAGAAGAAAAGAGAGGAGGAAAGGAAAAAGAGGGAAGAGGAGGACAAGAGGCAGAGAGAGGAGAAACAGAAGGCAGAACAAAGAATGAAGGAGGAGGAAGACTGGAAAAAGAGAGAGGAGGAACGGAAGAGGAAGCTTCTCCGAGAGAAGGAAGAGATGGAAAGAAGGAAGAAGAAAGAGGAGGAGGAAGACAAGAGGAGGAAGGAGGATCGAGCAGCTCTAGTCTGCAGTCTGGAGGCCAACAAGTCAGACGAGGACAAGCAGAAGATGAAAACGTCTTCTTCGCCAGCTCCTCCCAGTTTCACACAGTCGTCCGTGACTCTTAAAGCTGGAACACACACACTTCCTGCTCCCCACCTCCCTCCTCCGGACAAAACCAGCGTCACACCCGAACAGCTGACCTCACAAATTCTCAGCCAATCACGAGACAGAGAGACGGCCCTTCGGTCAGATAATAAACCAAGCTCTGCCTCCAATGAGCGGTGAGTTACACCACTGAAATAATAAGAATAAAAAAGCAATTCACTGTGGGTGTTGATTTCTTTTTGTTTTTATACCTAAAATGGTTGTTCTGCTTTCTTAATCAGCAAATAAAGTCAATCAATCTGTGCGCAAAAAGTCACTTTAAAGTCACTTTCGAATGATTTAAACATCAGCCTTTGTGCTGTTACTCTGTACTGAAGCGGGCTGAATCATTCAAAATTTCTATTTTGATTATTTCTCTGTTCTTCTGTGGTGATGGTGTTGTTATTCTCTGCTCGTGTTCGACTTTATTGATTATCTATATGGTAGGGGTGGGCAGATCGAGCCCCAAAGTAATGATGCTACCACTACTAAGTCTTGTCTACTGAGGCTGTGTGTGCATGTGTTAGCTCAGAGTATTTTCACAATTTACATTAGCTATTTAGCATAAAAATCTGTCTTGCCTTTAACCATGCATGTGGCTAATGAAGCAAAAGATTAGACTAATCGCCAAATATTTAGTGATTAAAATGTATTTAGAAGTAGCCTGTTAAAAATGCATTCACCTCATAAATCATGGCACACGTACAGTAGCTTCTAATAATAAAACATTATTGATAATTGTGACCGTGGCTGTGGTATTACATAGCCACAACCACCCCTACTATACGTTGTATCTGTTGCTTTTGTTTTTGTATGGCTTTCTACTCTTTCTGATTTGCCTCTGCCTCCATCTGCCTCCCCTTTCTTCCTTTTTTTTACATTTTCCTCTGTTTCTACCCCCTTCTTCCAGTCTGGGGCAACCCTCTCTCTTAAAGAAGGGTTCATTGTCAAACATTGCCGCCCCTGAAAAGAAAATATCTGCCACATGTACTCCGCCTGGCATCCGTTCAGGCCCCAGTGTACAGGATAAACCATTCACATTAGAGGTCTTGACCCTGGTGCCACCTCCACAGAGGCTGTCTGATGCAGAGGTTCCTCTATGGAAAGCGCTAGAATGGAGATGTGGGGAAGATACACCTGACAAAATCTCTGCCAAGGAGGGTACAAAACCTTTGTGCAGAGGGTAAGAACGGATGAGGGGACATCTGTCTGTCTGTCTGTCTGCTTTATCTTTCTTTCTGACCATCTGTGTGTTTGCCTTCTTTGCTGATGGTCTAGCTTATTGATGATGTCATAGATAGCAAATGTAAAATTGTAACGGCTGTATCTTTTATGTGTTTTATCCCTTTCTTCTGGCTCACACAGAGAAGATGCTGCTGCTGCGGTGGACACCTCTGTCAGGCAGGCGCACCAGCCAATAACAACAAAAGACTCAGAAGCACATCAAATAGTCCCACCTCCTGCTCAACCCGGCGCACCACCAGTAAAAGAGGAGCCTGAAGAGCCAGAGAGACCCAGCATGGAACCAGAAACCTCACACGAGGTTTCCCCCAAACCAGCCGTCGACCGTATGGCTTTGGCACTGGATGAGCTGCTTCCCTCAAAACCAGAACCAGGACTGCAGCCAGAACAACTTCTCCAGTTATCAGGAAAACAACAACAGGAGGGAGCAGATGAGGAGAAACCGGCCGAAGTCGTGGCTGGTGGTCAGGAGAGCTTCATTAACAATAAGGAGCCAGTGTGCGAGGCAGAAAATCAGCTTTGGGCGACGGTGGAGGAGACCACAGCGGAGACGAGAGCGGATGGAGGGATGGAAAGTAGTGAGAGCACTGAAGAGAAAGATGAGAAGCAGGAGGAGGGTGGTGTTATAGGGGGGTGAGTCAGTGATGGTTCCTTTGCAGCACGGCACGAAATGTCCGCTTATGCACCACACACACACACACACACACACACACCTGCACATGTGCTGACTAATGATCCTCTGTAGTGCTGCAGCCTATCCAGTGTTCAGTTGCAATTAACCTCATCTGATGCTGTTCTCTTCATCTCAACCTCTGTCTATGCTGTTAGACTGGCTTTTTAAACGGACACTATTTGATGAGAGCTTACTGAGAGTAAATTTTGTGTGTGTGTGTGTGTGTGTGTGTGTGTGTGTGTGTGTGTGTGTGTGTGTGTGTGTGTGTGTGTGTGTGTGTGTGTGTGTATGTCTGTGTGTGTGTGTGTGTGTGGGGGGGGGGGTAGTGGTAGTGCACACACAGAGGCAGATGTGTGCGTTGCAGAGCAGCAGATGGAGGCGCCTGCTGGCTTCATGTCAGCAGTGGTTGGGGTGTTGTATAGAGGGTGAGTCTCTCTGCCTGCCTGCCTTTCAAATAAATTGTTAAAGTGTGAGGCATTATGCAAAAAGTTTTTGTAGACGAAGCTTAAATACAGTCAGAACATATTGCCATTTATTATTAATAATCAGATAATTTTGGATAATCCAGTAACTTGTCAAATGCAATAAAACATCCTTCTAAATGTGGCACAAAACAGGTAGAAACAAAACAAAGTATTATTACTTTATGAAATACAACCTGGGAGGGTGCCCTGTGATAGATAGGGTCAAGGGTGTACCCCCCCTCACGACTAATGTCAGCTCGGATCGGCTCCAGCCTCCCGCGACCCCATTAGGGACAAGCGGTTGAAGATGGATGGATGGAACCCTGAAGTAGGATGATAAAAGATAAAAAAACATTTTTAGTTTTTCGTCATTATTATATCAGAGCTTATCAAAAGTTGTGTTAAAAGATAAACATTGCACCCTAATAATGGTCAGTAAATGTAGCAGTACGTTTTTACAGTATTCAAAAAACTTGTCATACATTTTATTACATTTTGATGACTCCATGGCAGTTATTCTAGATTGCTTGCTACATTTGCCATTAAACATACAGTGAGTGCTCAACGCTGGTTTAATGCCCTACGCTGTAGATTAAGAAATGCCCTTAAAAGCACCATTTACCAGTATAATACACCATCCTGTTGATCCCAGTAGTTGATCTCCCATTGTTGCGATCATTTGGTTATAATCCACTCAGTGTGCTGCCGTACACAATTGTTGCTGTTAATTTCAGCGTGTCAAAGGGAATTTGTCTTGTGCATATTTATTGGCTAGCTGTGTTATCTTTCTCTGAGCTGCATGGCACCAGACTGTTTTTTTACCTTCTCCTAATCGTGCCAGAGGTGGTGGAAATGCCACTGGACTCAACTGTGTTGTGCACTAGGTTGAAAAGAAATGTAGGGTGGTTCTCAGTGCAACCAACAATACATGTTTCCTCTGTGTGCTTTGGACAAGCACCAAAACAAAGTCTGACCAAAAGAAACTACTTAATCAAGCATGCTGTCTGGCTTTCTGTCAAAGTGTTCAGAGCATGCTGAGGTCATTTCAGGGTCTCAGAGATTTCCTGTCCCTCGTGTCTATCCCCTTTAGCTATGAGACAGTGACCTCCATGCTGCAGACAACTGGACCCACTGATGCAGGTCATCCACACCAACCATGCCTCCTTATAAGTAATGACGATCAGCCGTCTTTACATGAAGTAGATGCAGAGATTCTGCATTCCTCTGAGCCAGACGATGACCCACTGATTCCCATCGCTGTGAACATTTCTCCACCCACGGCCTTCTCTGACGCAACAGTGAACCAGACAATTGGTGAAGAGACTGAATTGGCTCAGAAACCTCCACATGGGCTAAGTCTGGTGGCAAGTCTGAGACTGGCAGCGAGTGAGCAGGAGAAGGAAAGGATCAAAAACATGGAGAGGGAGGAAAGAGAGAGGGCAGAGAAGGAGGAGAGAGACAGGAAGGAAAGAGAAGAGGCAGAGAGGAAAGAGAGGTTGAAAAAGGAGAGGGATGAGTTTGAGAACAATCAAAGGGAGGAGAGGGAAAAGGCAGTGAGAGAAAGGAAGCAGCATACTGAGGAAGAAAAGAAAGAAACTGAAGAGAGGAAGAGAACGATGGAAAGGGAGAAGAAGAAGAAGGTAGAGGAGGACATTGTTAGGCAAAGGGAAGAGGATAGCAACGGTGAGAAACCACAGCAGAAACAAGAGAACATTGTGTCACTGCAAAACAAACAGGAAGTCATGAACAACCAATCAAATGACTGGCCTCCTCTAAGGGAAGCAGAGTTGGATGATATTGCATATGATGAGAGGCTACACTGTGATGAAGAGCAGTCACAAAACAAGTCGGATCCCAAAGAAGGGAAAAAGACTACTGAAGTCAAACTTGTTTCGAGCAGACCTGCAGATTCTCTCCCTGCAAGACCAAGAAACTCACTCGACTCCAGATCAGTCAAACCCGACAACTCTGTAATTGCCGTTAAGAAAGCCTTTGATAATCCTGGTCTGGGATCAGTCAAAAAAGGCAATTCCAACCTGAAATCTGGTGCCATCCCAGTGTGGTTGAGGGAGGAGGAGGACGAGGAGGTGGAGTATGAGAGAGGACAGGAGGATCTCGGCTCCGTCTGGCTGGCTGAGCTGTACATGGAAAGGGAAGCAGGGTGAGTAAGAGTGGGTGAGAGGGATAAATAGCTGCAGGGAGAGAGAGGTGAGTAACCGGTAACGAGTTGGCTACATGAGAGAGATCTGCTTGTTGCCTCTTGTGGATCAGAGGACTGCCTGTGCATTTGCGGTGTCTGCGTCCTCACATAACCGAGGCTTTGACTCATTATCGCCAGGGAAATAATAATTGCTAAGCCTTACTGTCCTTCATTTGCTGAGGGTTTAGCCTTTTGCTGCAGGTCTTTCTCAAGAAGAGTTCGGTGTTTGCATATGAGTCATGCACTTTATTTGCCCCCTCAACAACATAATTACTATGTTGTTTGTGAAGGAAACTGGAATTTCCTCTTGCCATCTTGCCTTGGTTATTACTTCTAACAGAAATTTTCAAAGTGAGGATAGAGAGGGGTGAGTGAGTTATGGGGGCGGCAGGGTGAGATACTGCATCATGTGAAAGAGACGGGGTGTTGCTGATGATCTAGAAACAACTGTTAGTTAGTTATTCTTCTTTTTTTTGTTTCGAGCATGTCAATAAATACAAACACAAAGATTAAAAACAAACAAAAAAACACAGAGAACAAAGTAACAATACATGAAGTTGAAAAAAAACTATACACAAACTCAATTAATACATTTTTCATGAATACAAAGTAGGACGAAGCTAACACTATTGTATTTTGGACGCTGATTTGGCCCACGCATCAACACAATGTAGGTGTTTTAAAACTCTACGCACAATTTGCTTCCAATTATATAAATTGTTCATCAAATCTGAACACACAGACATGATACTTAGATTCAGTGAGACTTACACTTTTCAAAGATATTAACAACATCAAATCATAGATAGAAATCACAGAAAAAAAGCCACTCGTTGAAACTCCAGAACTTTTCCGGTAGAATGATCAGTGTCTTCAGTATCAACGTAACGTAATAGTAATCTGTAAGTTCCGAACAGTAACCGCTAATAGCTAATTCGGCATACTTTTAATGGTGCTAGTTTGCCAAAAATGTAAACAAATAATACATGCTTAACAATTATACTTCCTGTTTACATCCCCCAAAGCATTGTGGGGTTAGGAGGGTCACAGTTGTTTCGATTGTGTCTGAGGGGAGACCCACTGTCTCTTTGAAAACCCCTGATGAAGCCTGTTTGATTAAGGGAACCTGTGTAGGGAAAGTGAGTCCTATATTGCTGTTGTAGTCATTAGCAAAGAAAGGATTTGGTCAAAGATGCAGCAGAAGTGCAGCAAGCATGAAAAAGGACAGCAGTGTATTGGACGTATCGGCATCTACTGTGTGTGTCTACTGTGATTGTCACACGGCTGACATCAAGGAATATTTCCAGGCTCCTTGTTCAGTACTCATTGCAGCTGATAAGCATGTTAAGTAGCATGGATAAATAGATTGGATTGGTCATTGGAAAATCAGTTCAGTGGCGGCTGGAGCATGTTTAAATTTGGTTGATTTGCATATTTTTATGTGTCCAACACTTCCAGTTTGGTATAATCTCGAATAGCAGGACGTCTTGTCAAATTTGTGGAAACAATGGGGATGTAAAGACCTTTGGAAAGCTTCAGACTGCCATGAGGTTAGCTGGAGTGTCCTCCTTTAACAAACACCATGCTTCAGCCTCAGTTTACCCTTAATTGGTTTAAATGATGCTGAAAAACCGACAGTGTCTTTTCTAAACAACTTTAATGCTTGAATTTCCTCTGACCTCTGTGAGATTAACAAGACGGAGCTCTGGCTGCGTGAGATGAATGGTGGTTTGTTGCCAGAGGGGAATGGAGCATGACAAGGATCAAGTTTTTTCAAAAGCATCTCAGCCTTTAGCTTCAGCTCTGAAATCTCCTTTTCTGTCTTCAGCCCAGGCCACCCGTCCCTTGCTGTTACCCAGAAGCCCTCCTCACTCCCTTCCAGTGGACAAACCTTTTACCAGAGCTCTGCTGCCAGTCAGCCAAATAAACCTGAACGCGTTCTAACCGGTCAGGAAGACCATCCTCATCCTAAGCCTCCTTCAGGGGCTAAGCAAGAGGAAGGAATCAATCAGACAACTAGAGCAAAACCTGCTCCTCAGTATAGTGAAACACAAAAACAGCCAACTAAAGGACAGAGAGATGAGGAGGAGGAGGGAGAACTTGTTCAATCATCTGTGGTGCCCTGGCCCCTTCCTCTGAGCACAAACACTGCCAGTATACACCCACACACCAAGATACGCACAGACACGAACGTCAATAACATCAACAATGACACAAAAATGGCCAAAACAGCTTCAGAGTCACACAAGAGTCTTGAAATAAGGGACGATAAAGACAAGAGCAACCCCAGTTTAAACAAGGACACATTCGCCGCAAAGAGTCCTCAGATTAACAGCACTCACACACAATCACACAGCTCTGATATCAACCACCTCACCAAAGAACAACTGCTCCAAGACGAGGAGAGGTTGTTACTGGCTAAATTAAATCTGATGACAGGTGACACATCCCCAGTCTCAGGCCCTCGCAGTATGAAGCTTCTCATCCCTGACCCCCGTGATATCGACTGTGACACCACAGAGCTTGTTGATCACAGTCAGCACTTGATACCCTGCTGTGATACCCTGCAGGAAATATCACTAACCAAGGCAGAAGAGCCATCGGGGCAAAATCGAGAAGTAGAGGAGGATGTGTAAGTCAACCTGTGCTGCTCTAGATATTGAGATGCCACTGAAGCCTTGTGTTTGTTTGGGCATGTTATATGCAGAGCTGTAAACTTGAGTCGCACTTAAGTCACAAAAATGCTCTTGACTTGACACTTGACTCCATAAAGATTTGACTTGACTTGAGACTAAAGTGAAAACATTCAAGTATAACATTTGGACCTAGTAAAATCCCAGAAAAATAGTTAATAAAATATAAATAAGCATATGGTGTACAGCCAAAATAGCAGCTCTGTGAAGCTGTAGCTGCTTCGGATAAACCGTGTTTTAAGCTAAATGCTAACATCAGCATGCTAAAGGACAATGCTGTAAAACAGATGCTTAACATCTTACTTTAGCCCGTTAGCATGCTAACATTTGCTAAAAAGCGCTTAACACAAAGTACAGTTGAGGCTGATGGGAATGACATTAGTTTTCCAGATATTTGGAGATAAATCAAAGTATTGGACACAATCTCTGTACTAAATGTCACAGAAATCCATCCTATATTTGTTAAGACACTTTACTGTAAAGCAGAGGGAAAATGAGGGGATCTCTTTCTTTCTACCTTTTCATTATCATCATGTCAGTCACAGACCATCAGGCTGGTTGGTAGAAAAGCAGCTTTGTGTATATGTTTTTAACTGAATATCCAAAGCAAAGGACAATTGTTTGACATACAAGTGTTTGGTGAATCTGCTTTGATCCGAGGTGATAAAGAATTGGACAAACAGCATAGACCTGTGTTGAGGAAATCATGCTGAAAATATAGGTTCCCATTTTCTTGAATGCTGTGTGCTCCCTGTTCCTCTAACATCAAGTCAATGCGGCCACCCGTCATGTCAGCAAGCTTGCATTTTTCTGGCTCACATTTACGAATCGCTGCTTTCCGATCTCTCTTTGTTCCTCTGAACAAAGTCTGTCTTTCTGTTCATCACACGTCTATTATTTATGTCGTGTCTCCTCTTAGGCTAAAAGGCCAACCATCTGACCTCCCTGATGGGGTAGAGAAGAAACCGCCATCGCAGCTTGGAGACACCTCCAGCACACACACCAGAGATAAATGCACTGACACACACATCAGTCCTCCCCATCACTGTGAGATGGCCACATCTCGACTTCCTACTTTACCAGAGGAAGAAACCTCAGACCTTAAGTCTCCTCATCCTGCTCCAATGGTCAGAGAGGAGGCTGACGGGAAGGACGATGCAACTGAAGTAAATAAACACAATGCCGACGTGCGCAATTACAGATAAAACCAAACAAACAACCACAAGAGAATTTCTTTCTCTTCATCTCTTCCTCCTCCTGCAGGGCTTAGTGAACTCCAGCCAGTCGCTGCTCCAGTGGTGTCAGGACATCACCAATGGGTACCGCGGGGTAAAGGTCACCAACTTCAGCACGTCCTGGAGAAATGGCCTGGCCTTCTGTGCCATCCTACATCACTTCCATCCAGATAAAATGTACAACATATATGCAAAATATCCTGCGTCTCAGCTTTAGAGCTAAGATGTTCATGTTAGGAATATCAGCTCAGTACCTAAACCATTATTTTAGATCTGAAACAATTAGTCCATTCATTGTTAGAATCTATTAGACACTGTGAAGATCTGTTTCCCTTTTCCATTTAATAATTTGAATGTTGTAAACCTGCTGTAGTTATGTTCTCATTATATTCTTCCATTTTTTTATCCCATTAGAGATTTTGACCAGTTGGATTCTCATGACATCAAGCTCAACAACAAGAAGGTAAAGAAGAAACTCATGTCGTTAGTTTACTATTCAACATATATTTATTTTTGTTTATTTGCTGATGATGTCTCTCCCTTCTGACAACATCAGGCGTTTGACGGTTTCGAGGCGCTGGGCATCTCTCGCCTGTTGGAGCCGTCCGACATGGTTCTCCTGTCTGTTCCTGACAGGCTCATAGTCATGACCTACCTCAGCCAGATCCGCTCACACTTCACCAACCAGGAGCTGAGCGTGCTGCAGATTGAGCACAACAGCAGCCAGTCTAGCTACGGACTCGCCCTCTCAGGTCCAGGCCCAACTAATGTCGATGCTGCCGCTTTCTGCATGGCCAGACTAAACGAAGGGGTGAGCCTTGAGGAAGGAGGGAGCAGCACGTTGGTCGTCCCGCCACCGAGGACCAAACGACTGGTTAAAGGTATGAGCCTCTAGTCCACCTTTAAAAATGTCAGCTTTCTTATATTTTACCTTTATATTATACTGTAAATTAACCCCATAGCTTATATAGACCTTTTATTGAGTTCACTATAACAAGTTGTGCAGTTTTTGTCATTTCTGAATAAAGAAATATTTAAAAGTTAATAATCAGCGGCACTGATCCCTATCCGTATCCGATCCGTGGCTGCGTGCTCATGCCACGTATGTGAAAAGCAAAGGGTAAAAGCACTTCTTGTTTGGACATTATTCATTTCAAACATTATTACCAATGTGCAGTTGTCTTATTATGCATATGGAAAGTAAATGCACTTTATGGATGTGTTGTGCTGTAATGTTGTTGTTAGTGGTTGCATGGGTGCCGGTGCTCAACTATTTAACCTTTGCACATGAAAGGCGTTTTTTGCCATCGCCTTGTGTCACTTGCATTAGGCCGATAGCTATTTAGTTTAAAAATGTGTGGTTTGCCAGATCTGCTTTTATTGAAAAAACAAGAACTTAACTCTGAAGTCATGAAATTGACTATTTTCTTAGCACCCCACCCATTGGTCAAGCTCCCTATTAGCACCTTGAGAGAGAAAAAGCTGTGGTCTCCAGGGAACTCAGGAATGTGAAGTAGCACAGTTTGAACTAAGGAGACAAGAAGGAGGGATAAACAAATCAATAAATCAAGTTCACAGCACCTCAGTTCAGATTCTAGTAGGTTTCACAAGGTTCCCAAAGATACCAAATATGTCATGCTGAACTTAATGGACATGTGTATAAAATTATGCACATGTAGGGTTTTCAATTTAATGGCATGGTGCAGCCCTAAATATTTTGGATATAACTACTGTGTGTATTTCAATATGAGAGTCATAAAGAGTATAAATCTGATTTCAAAGCTCCTAAAAACAGGAGAAGCAGAAATCAGTCAGCCTCCTGTGAGTGATGAGGTCCTACATGAACACCGTTATGAAGCCATATATTGAGATATTGACAGTTACATAATGTAAATTGATAATAACAAGCGCATACTAACCCATCAGAAAATCTGACGAGAAATATTTTGAGTCTATATTTTGCACAAAAATGAGAAAATACTCACACAGGAGTAAACAAAATAGGCTTTACCATGTGGTTATTTCATATAGACTATTCATTTATTGAATAAACAGAAAACATGCTATATTATGCCATATATATATCGTTATAGAAATATGAAATTAAATCAGGATAAAAGATTTTATACTATCCAGCCCTATGTTTCCAGACCACCACCCATCAAAAGCCAAGTGAGTAGTGTTACATTATAAATAAATAATACCTAATTATGTTAAATAATACAATGGAAATAGGTAGGTTTATTTTGTCTTTAAGAATGAATGGTTACTTGTGGAATTGTGTGGAATAATTAGGTTCAAGACTCCAGCTTCTGATCGTTATTCTCATCTGTTTTTAGCGGACGAGTCAATAACCCCAGTCCCGCCCCCAAGGGCGATAAACAAAGCAGTCAGACCTGGACTGGCTCAGGTAAAGAGGACACTAAATATATCTTTTATTTAACTGTTACTGACTGTAGCTGTAACATGTTTAATCTGTGATGGCACTTTCTAAAAGATGATTTAAAAAAAAAGCCTTTACATTGTATTCTGGAGAAAAACACTTCCATACTCTTTATGTATTCTGTGTGTCAGCCTTGTCAAAGTTACTGTATGTGATGGTTTCATGTGTTTCTTGTCCAGGATGAAGACACTAAGACAGGTGTCACAGGTCGGTACCTGAAGCCTGAGCCTCTCACAGACAATACTCTTTAACATTTTAAATGTTCTTTCAACTTCCCGTGGTCATTTATCTCCTTTCTCCTTTACACTTTGGTTTGTCCCATGTGTGTTTCCATGTGCTTGCAGAGGTGCAGAGTGCAGCTGAGACCCAGCCTCCCAAACAGGAAGAGGAAACAATGGTCAGTTATGTGTTTCTCACTTCACTTTCTCTCTTCGCTCCTTCCTCTTTTCTTTATCACTGACTCTCACCCTCAGATCAAATCAAATCAACATCATCATCCTTGACAGAAGTTGTTCATTCCATCCTTTTGATCACTCTCTAATCATTTGACCCTCTTCTTCTTCACTCCCTCCCTCTTTCCTTTGATCACCCTTTCCCCCTTTTTCCTGTCTGCCACGTCTTGTGTGTGTTCATGTGGGGTTGTGTGTGTGTTTGAATGTGTGTGTGTGTGTGTGTGTGTGTGTGTGTGTGTGTGTGTGTGTGTGTGTGTGTGTGTGTGTGTGTGTGTGTGTGTGTGTGTGTGTGTGTGTGTGCGCGCATGCGATGGGGCATGTGGTCAGTGTCTTCAGGACACCAGTCAGTATGTGCTTAGTGAGCTGGCAGCGTTGGAGTCGGAACAGAAGCACATCGACAGCAGAGCTGCTGTTGTGGAGAGACGACTGCGGAGCCTCATGGAAACAGGTGGGTCTCACACACACACACACACACACACGCACACAAAATATATGTATTTGACGTATAATAAACAGGAAGTAGTCAATGAGAAGGAGACAATAGTTTAGGTTTTTCTTATATACAGTTGTATAGACTTTCTTCTTTTGTTTTTCTGTTCATGCAGGAAGCGACCGTGATGAAGAGGAGAGACTAATCCAGGAGTGGTTCACTCTGGTGAACAAGAAGAACGCTCTGATACGTAGACAGGACAACCTGGAGCTCCTGTGAGGCCTCTCTACACCCACACAGTGCACACATATACCTGTACGTACACAGACAGTACGCTCACCTCTTTTTATTTGTCCGATTATCGACTGTGTCCACAGACAAGAGGAGCAGGATCTGGAGAGGAGGTTTGAGCTTCTGAACAGGGAACTTCGGGTCATGATGGCGATAGAAGGTTAGTAACCAACAAAGGTGGAAGATTCGTACACTTAAGTAAAAGTAGCAATGTCACAGTGCAAAATACTCCATTTAAAATGCATTTTAATGTTGTAGCTGGATGAGGTGGAGCTAGTAAACTATTTTACATACTGCTGTATTTCCTTAATATACATGGTTGTATGAACTATAACATAAAGTTCTGCTGCTCGTCCTGCAGACTGGCAGAAGTCATCCACTCAGCAGCAGAGGGAGCAGCTGCTCCTCCAAGAGCTGGTGTCTTTGGTCAACCAGCGGGACGAGATCATCAGAGACATCGACGCCAAAGAGAGAGGGTGAGTGTGTGTGTGTGGAGGTGTATAGTTGTGTGAAAAAGACGAGTCATAGGGAGATAGCAAATAAAAAAACACATTTATATACTGTATACATGTGTACATATGTGATGCTGACCTGAAATACATAAACTGTGGTTAGTTCAATGTAGTTCAATGATGTATATTTTTATTCATTGACAGGTGTGGGTGTAGATGGCCAAGAGTTGATTTCATATGCACTGTATTTTGATATATGTTTGTGTTTGCAGAGCAATGGAGGAGGATGAGCGTCTGGAGCGCGGCCTGGAGATGAGGAGACAAAAATACAGTAATAAAGACAAATGTGTCCTACAGTGAAAACAACATTTACTACTGCAACCATGAAGTCCTGAAAGAGGTTTTTATCGTTCAGGACTTTTGGGGCTCCATAGTTCTCTTTTTTTGTGTGCCTTTGTTTTCCCCGGGAACTGTTAAAACCCATCATGAGGAAAGACAAGATATGGAAATGTTTTCTTGAAAATGAATATCTGTTCATGTTGAAGTTTCAGTCTATCTTAAGTATTATTTTGATTTTTTTCACATATTCCTATTTATTTAAATGATGTCTGATTGTTGTACATCTATTGCACATGTGTTTTGTGTGTTTGTGTCTATATTCATCTGTGAGTTTGTTCAGTGTTTGAACACTGGATTTTTTTTTTTAATTATAAAGAATAGGTTCCCCTGACGTCACGACAAGAGCTTGTAAGAATCTGCTGGATTAAAAACCAAAATGTGCCTTTTTTCTCCTTTCTGCTGTCTCTGGTGATGTTCGTCTTATGTTTCTATTTCAGACATTTCCAGCCTGAAAGTAAAATTGGTTGTAACCTGCCAAGACATATTAGATATGAAAATAACGTGACAAGTCATGAGCTGGACTCACAATATGGAGAGTACATGTTTTCAACAAAGGGAGGATCTCTAACATCACATTTTTATAAAAAAAACGATTGCAATATTGATTGTTTTTTAGATATTAGATGTTGAAAGGTTTTTTTTATTTGTTATTAAACCTTGTGTGCACACAGACCCTGAATGCCTTAAATCACCCGTAACATGTACGGTTGTGATGTTCATGCCTGCTTGATTTACAGAAATGAACCTGTTTCCTCACTTCTGTGTCTTCTGACTACTGTGTGCATGCTGTTTGAGGTGTGCTGATAAAGTGGTACTCTGCTTCTCATCACGTTACCATCACACACCGAATACCTGATGTTGCTGTCTGTATTTATGAGGTGAAGACACGATGAATGATATTGATAAATGTGTGGATGAAACATAAACATCTGTTGGTTGTGTACACATTTGTATTCTGTATTTTTATTTTTTGGACACAACATGGACCTTTGAAATCTAATGCAGTCAGATACAGTGCTATTGCAACAAACATGTTTCGTGAAACTTATAATCTCAAAAGTCTCAAAATGTTATGTAATTTTGAGGCTGAATATTTTGCATTTAATTGCAGTATATATCAGGTTTAAAGAAAAAGTTCCTGCCATTATGGTAGATAATTAAAACATTAAAATACATCGGATTAAATACACTATTCTTTTTTTTTAAAGCTCTTTACTGTCATTCCATACCCCGGTTATACCTACATTATACTGCGTTTAATTACATTATACTGCATTAACGTGACACTGCACAATAGCTTATTTTATTCATTATCATTTCTGCTCGATTACAGTTAAACGGTTGTGTATATTGTATTTTAGTATACCTATTTCACATATTTCCTTCTGCTACTTACTATAGTAACATAATTGCATTCATTTTATTTACATCTACAATTCCTATTTCTTGCTCCTATTTACATAAACAAGTTGATAGAAGTAGGTACATAGGTATTCATATTCCTACTCTATCTCATCTCATCTCATCTCATCTTCAACTGCTTATCCAGGGTCGGGTCGCGGGGGCAGCAGCTTTAGCAGGGGACCCCAAACTTCCCTTTCCTCTATGTTATTCTTTATTTTTATTCAGTTTTATTCTTCATTGTTATAATTTCTCTTTAAATGTTTATTTATTTAAGAATGGAGCAATCGTAACGGACCAAATTTTATTGCACAAGTACAACAAGATTAAGATTACAATCTCCCAAGGTAAACATTTTTTAAACAAGGTGAAAGTCCAAATAGGTAAACAAAAAATTGCAATAAAATGCCAGTAATGTTATAACCAACAGCATCCGGCAGTATTGTATAAAAATAATGAAAATAGTATTAAAGTCAGTACATGGCAATACAGTGGCAGTAAAATATAACATTGTAAATGGCAACTGGCAGTTTTGACATAGTGCAAAATAGCTTGGCTGTGTAATGAAGCAAAAACAACACAAACAGAACACATAATCTGAAAACACAGTCTGGGTGACTGTATTTGTCCATGTAAACTGAAGTCAAAAGTCGCAGCAACAGTCACTGTGTTGTAATAAAGTCAGTTGTGCAAGATAATTATGGGGGCAGAGACAAATTATGGGGCTCACTTTACAGACGAGGTTACCAACTCAGGATAAACTTACCCATTGGAAAAAAATTTTTTTTTTGTGAGTTAAACGATATCAAATCAAACATGTAAATGTAATCTACGATATATGAGATATATATGCAGTTTACAGGAGGTTCTTGTATCCACTCCTTGTAGTTAACACATCTTAAGAGAACATACAGTCAGTGTGTGTGTGTGTGTGTGTGTGTGTGTGTGTGTGTGTGTGTGTGTGTGTGTGTGTGTGTGTGTGTGTGTGTGTGTGTGTGTGTGTGTGTGTGCGTGTGTGTGTGTGTGTGTGTGTGCGTGTGTGTGTGTGTGTGTGTGTGTATTTACGTGCACACCTGCGTATGTCTGGTCCCGGTAGAGTATTAGAGCTAATCAGCTTGACTCTGCAGCACAGATCTCCACCTCATCAGGATCTGCTAATCTGAAATGACAGACAGAACAGAACCCCTCTGTTATCTGTATCTCACCTGAAGAACCTCCTGAAGCTCTGATAGCGCCCTTCACTTTCTGTCATGCTGCAACCAGAACATGGTCCTCTAATGCAGGTGGAGCACACCCATACGAGGTGTTGGTTGTGTGTGCTGAGCTGCTTTCTGCTCGCTTGTCTGTACGTTGGCAGTTTGTACGTCTGGAGAAGCAGCTTACCAAGGTATACAACTCACCAGCAGAACTGTTACAGCACTGTTAGAGTGGAATATTAAACTGTTGTTTTATGTGTGTGAATGACATGTAATCTACGATATATGAGATATATATGCAGTTTACAGGAGGTTCTTGTATCCACTCCTTGTAGTTAACACATCTTAAGAGAACATACAGTCCGTCAGTGTGTGTGTGTGTGCAGGGACCACCCTAGTGTGATAAGGCGTCGCTGTGGCAGTGTGCTGCTGGTCTCTGCACTGTCACCTGCTGTGGTGAAGGCATGGATGCACTGGGCTGACGTCAGGGTGAGTACACATGAACAAAACACGCCATTCTCTGCATCCGCCTTCTCTTCAGTTCTCCATAGTTTACTGCAGTAAACACGGCCTAACACTTCACTATAGTATTTCTGTTTCATTCCACTTTCTGCTACACTCCACTATAATTCGGAATGAGTTGAGGGAAAATTGAGGGAAATATCAAGTGCAGGAATTCCGGTCCTGGAGTGCCACTGTCCTGCATGTTTTAGGTTTCTCCCTGCTCTTACCTACCTAACATACCTGATTCTAATGATGTGATTTTTATCAAGCAGCTGAAGCGTTAGACTCAGGTGTGTTACAGCAGGGAGAAACCTAAAACATGCAGGACAGTGGCCCTCCTCCAGGACCAGAATTTGGCACTCATGAAGTAGAGCTACAAACTAAATCCAAAATGACTAAACAGTCACACACCACAACTTCCTGGTGATATTTTCAATAAAAGGTTTTTACTTACAAAAGAGTATTTTTTATTTTGTAGCATTATTACTTAAGTGAAAGAATATTTTTTCCACCACTGACCTATAGGCTAAAATGACACAAAAATCTGAAGCCTTAACTGATAATTATCTATGAATTTAACAGAGCAACATTTTGATCAGCAGGCGATATACACTAGCTCTATTACATTATACTGACATTTCAATCACCTCAGAAAGTTCATCCAAAATGAAACCGTTTGATCAACACCTTTATAAAACATTAGAGCCTTCATGAAGGACGGATTTATTGCAGAACTTTTGTATTAGACTGTATCCATCTTGGCAAGGTGTACCTACTAAACTGGAAACTAAGTGTATATACACTTATAATATGCATCAAACAGTATGATCACCACCACAGTAGAGCCAGAGGCAGGTAGAGGTTCAAAGGTCAGGGTCAGCTAAGCTGAAAGGGATTCACTGCCCAGGACACTTTACAGAGGGGACTGAACCCTGACGCCCAGGTGAAGGACCGTGTCCTCACTCCTGGGGGCACATTCACTACACATAAGGTGTTTTGTGAGGTTAAACCCAGGGTCACACAGGCTTAACTTTATAATCACTTTAGTGTCCAAACTATTCTTATAAAGCTATTCTGCCCCTCCAGGTCGATGTGTCTGTGTTGGAGTTGATGGGAGTTCGTCTGGAAGGTGTGGTTCCTGCAGCCATACTGCCACTACTGCTAACCATGGTACGTCAGAGGGTCTCAACCCAGACAAAAAAAACGATGTTTCTACCCCAACTTTTTATAGAGAATATTCCTAAATGTACAAGACCATAAACACTTGATTTTACAATATGTTTCCTATCACAGGGCATTTTTTGAATAGTGAAGTCTTAAATGCGATTCAGGGTCCGCAGAAAAACTAAGACCAGAATAAATTATCCAATGTTCCCACAAAACAGCATTCACCTTTTAAAACTACTTTTACTGCCATATTTTTCTCAGCCTCCTAAATATTAAGTCACCCTGAGAACTCATAGGGTTAAGTTACTTTGTAGATCCTGTTTCCATCTTTGAACATTTTATTAATGGTGCCATAAAGCAGTTTTGACATTTCAGAGATTTAATTCCCATTCCCTATGATGTAGCATGGCTTTACAACCTCCATTACATTTCCATGTGCATGTTCAAACCACATATTGAATAAAAAAAGTGCCCTGTAGTCTCTAGATCCTCCTATTTATTTTATTATTTTTAATATGTTTCCACTGGATGTAATGAAGGACTGATTTTATGAAGGTATTTTACCTCGGCCCCCTGGTTCATTCTGCGATGGACAACCCCGAAGGCTTCACTGGGGAACTGCAGTCTGCACTGGGTGAGTTTAGTGTCTACTAAATGTTCTACAGGATTTTACATGATTGCTTGCATGTCTTCAATGTGTATATCATCATAAGACTTTGTTTTCCCAGATGTTCAGTCACTGAGCTTGTGTGTAGGGGATGCAGTGTGGCTGAGGAACCAGGTGGTGGCACCAGTGACGGAGGAGCTGGTGTTCAGAGGGGCGATGCTGCCCATGCTGGTGCCCTGCACTGGACCCACAGCTGCCATCTTCCTGGCTCCGCTGTTCTTCGGTGTTGGTACGGCAACCAGATTTACAGGCTGTAAATATATATTTTTAGCTCTTTTATAGTTAAAAAAATTGACATGATCATAACAGATATAACTTACTGCATTTGTACTTTGGAATTAATTAAACATTTTTGTTCTTCTTGCCTAAATACATGTTAGCAAATTATCCTTTTTACCAGTTTTACCACAGTAATAGTAATAGTTTTTACCATAGCTATGTGATTGTGTCATTCTAGCCCATTTCCACCATATCATAGAGCAGCGGCGCCTCCACAAGGACAGTATGAGTGTCATCCTCTTGGTGTCAGGTCAGTTGGCTTTCAAAACACTAATCAAAATTAATAATAATCATAAAGTTATGCAACAATACATGTGTAATTTGGGGAATCCACATTGTAAACTGTCTTTTAGTTCATCACACAACAGGAGTTAACTTTCACAAATGCTATGCATATTTATATCATATCAGCGTTAAAAGACTTTAACATGGAATTGTTAGAAATAGATGTAATCATATTGATTATGCAGAGGATTTTACGATTTGGCACGTTTGATGGAAATTGTTTTTTTTTCTGCTGTTCTTTTGCAGGGATGCAATTCTTGTACACAACTGTGTTTGGTGCCTTCACTGCCTTTATATTCATGAGAACTGGTGAGAGATGAACACATTAACTTTCTAACACACTCACCAGCAGTACACATTTCGTTACATCTGTAATCTGGTTCTACACGTATAGGTCATGTTGTGGGTCCAGTTCTGTGCCATTCCTTCTGTAACAGTCAGGGCCTGCCTGACATCAGCGCTGCCCTGCGACACCCTCAACGATCAGCTGTACTCTGGTCATATCTGATGGGGCTACTTCTGTTTCTGGTGCTACTCTTCCCACTGACAGACCCCTTCTTCTATGGTGCCATTCCTGTCTGCAGCCTGGCTGCCCCTGCATGCTAGATTCAATTAAATGAAATCATACTCCCGCTCTTAAAACTAATTTTTTTTTTACGATGGATTTCAGTTTGTGTTGGATTTTCAAATAAAACAGTGTTTTATATTAAGTGTGTCTGCATTTATAGGTGTGTGTGTGTGTGTGTGTGTGTGTGTGTGTGTGTGTGTGTGTGTGTGTGTGTGTGTGTGTGTGTGTGTGTGTGTGTGTGTGTGTGTGTGTGTGTGTGTGTGTGTGTGTGTGTGTGTGTGTGTGTGTGTGTGTGTGTGTGCGCGCGTGAGAGGAGAACGATTCTCGCACGTCAGACATTTCCTGCATGGTTGGATATTTCCTACTGTATTTGAAACACAACACCAGTACAACTTTCCCTGGCTTAGAGAGAGAAAAATGTGTGTGTGGCAGAGAAAAGCAGATGAACTGTGAAAGTGAATGAGTGAGAAGGGAAAGCACTGGAGGAGACAGCCGTAGAGAAAGACATGTGCAGACAGAGAGAGGCAGACAGACAGAAACACAGACACAGAGGCCAACAAACACTCAAAAGGAACCAAATTAGAGAGAGACAGCTATGTAAAGTCACAATGTTAGGACAAATACAGCTATGAAAGACAGGCTTGTGAGAAAGAATAGTTACAGCCAGAAGCAACACAGGCAATGCCAACAGACATTAAGAGAAAAGGAGAGAAAAATAGGGAACAGCAAAGGAAAGATGGAGGGGGAGGAAGGGGGAAACGTTAGCGCGTCCCCAAGGAAATTTAGAATGTGGAGTAGCAGAGTGGAGGAGAAGAGAGGAGAGACTTAGAGAGCAGAGGTGAAAGGTTGTGTCAGACGATTGAGATTTATGAGACAGGCTGATGAGCTAATTATAAAAACGTTGTTTACAACCCAAACCAAGGGAGATAAAGTACGTTCCCATCCAAATAACATGCATCATTTATTTCAATTCTCATTTCTCATTTCTCACCCACACACGTCAAATGGTTTAATGTCTGGTTTCAATATACAGTGGGTCCTGAGCAAAACAAGTTTTCAAATACGTTCAGTCATCTTCTTGACGTGAAGTGTTCGATGCAATTCATTTCATTTTCATTTATAGTGTCAAATCGAGTGCCATAACAAAAGTTTTGTCAAGACACTTTCCATATAGAGCAGACCACACTCTATGATTTCTTTATGATATATTTATGATAGATGGGAAGACTCTCGTGTCTCTACGGTATATATGTGTACATATGTACGCTGAAACCAAGAGCCAGTTAGCCTAGCTTAGCATAGAGACTGGAATCAGGGGCTAGTCAAAAAGTCCAAAGTCAAAAGAATGGGTCTACCTGCACCTCTAAAGCTCAGTAAATAACATATTGTATCTAATCCATACAAAAAACAACACAGAAAACTTAAAATGCATTGTTTTGGGGGGGGTCATATTGGCTTGACTCTTTGGAATTACTGGTGTAAAGTAATATAATGCCATAACAGGTTAACAGCTTCAGAGCTGCCGGTGGACAGATTCTGTGATGTTTAGGGCTGGGTATTTGCAAGAATTCAATTTGTATCATGATACTCGGGGTTACGAATCAATACATTGGGATTTATTCCGATACAGTACATTCATTCATCTTCAACCACTTATCCCGGGGTCGGGGTCGCGGGGGGGCCGATCCCAGCTGACATTGGGCGAGTAAGGCGGGGTACACCCTGGACAGGACGCCAGTCTATCGCAGGGCACATAGAGACGAACATAGACAGACAACCTTTCACACCTACGGGCAATTTTAGAGTCATCAATGAACCTAACCCATGCATGTCTTTGGATTGTGGGAGGAAACAGATACAGTACATTAAATTAATTAATTCAATTTTAGGAAATCTGTCATAGTAGGCTATAAAGAACACACCACCATATGCATAAGATTTTACGTGGATGTGGAAGATACATCACAATACTTCTACACAAAATGATCCTGCCACAAATTTTTGCATGTAAACTATTCATTAAAGATCAATACAGTATCATGAAACATAATATTGCGATGCTCAAGTGTACTGATATTTTCTATTTCTATTTCTATTTTTCTACACTAAGCTAGCTGGAGTGTGCTGTGTGTTTGAGCAGAGAGCGTGCAACAACACCAGTTCTTCCTTACTTCTAATGCCAACTAACCTCCGTTCACAAGCTGGGGTTTATCTTCTGCTCATTGCTGTGAAATGTTGGAAAGATTTAAAGGGAACAAGGAAGGGTTTTTTTCAAATCTTTATTTATTCAAGGACAGACTGCTGACTCCTCATCATGCTCCCTTTCTGCTTCACTTTCATACATTTAAACTCAGTCATACTTGGGTTCTTTCCAGTACAACAAAGCCTACAGCTGCTGGTTTCAGAGTTTGGGGATTTGGGGTAGTCTGTTGCTCTGGATCAAGCTTGACAGACGTTTTTGTGCAAAAGCAACTGTATCACCTATTTACCTTTCCCTAGGTTTTTAGCCGAGAATTACACTGAGATTAACTGTAACAACCTCCGATTTGGCAGCCTCCTTCTGAGTTGACAAGCTGCTCTCACAGTTGGGAACGTAAAATGAAGACTGCAATAATACTAGAGAGCAAAGAAAAACAGGCTGTTATTCGACTTCCCTGCACATAAATGGTCTGCAGAAGATGTTAACATTTGTGGTTAGGGAGTGATTTACCTTATATTACTGATGCTGAGTCAAGCACTTTAAGATTTCTCTGCATTTTTTTTTATTGCGAAGCACATGGGGAAAATTGAGGTCAGGTCACATAAGGGATGTCGATGTGGGATACAAAATGTAGAGTTTCAACAGGAGAAGGCCTGAGAGAATAGGAGGAAATGGTGCAGAGAGAAGAAAGACGTGCGGTTGGTTACCTCAAAGGTCCTCTACATCCGACGTCTGTCTGCCTGTCTCTGGTGCTCTGTCGAGCCTTTGTGTCCAGTCCCTTTCTTGTGGATTTGTCATCCTTTCTCCCCACTGTTAATGCATTCACCATTGCACACACGCACACGCGCACACACACGCGCACGCACACACACACACACACACACACGCGGCTTTGTCCTTGGAGAAAAATGACTGCATCATGAAAGACACTACAAATATGTGTAAGATGTCTATGTGTGCATGTGTGTGTCTATGGAAAAGTTGAGCCTATCATCTGGTAAAGGAATACGCTGTCAGGAATTATCCTCTCGCAGTGCTCTCTCAGCCATTCTTTAAACCCTTAACCATTTTCTGGTGATTTTCTAGCAGAGTTTCTGTTTGTCTGAGGTTTGTTTATACACGTGCGAGTCCCCATTTGCACACAATCACGCGTTTGTGTCACCCAATCCTTTGCTACTTCTTCTCCAAAGCTAAGAAAATTCTTTGGTACAGATACAAGCTCGGCCGCTGCAGTTTCCATCAGCAACCATGTTTGTTTTAAACTTGCCACATGACTTCTTACTGGAAATTCAGTAGCAGCTGTTCAATGATTTTCATTTTTTTCCGTTCCCCATACTTTTTTTTTTTTTTTTTGCCAGTTTAAAGAATGCTTGTAAATGAGAATGACTTCAGATTTCTTCCAAGTTAGTAAATGAAATGAAGATTGGATCCCCTTTGTCATGGAGCCCAGTTGGGTTCCAGTTCACAATCTGAAAATCTTAACTTGTTCCACTGGAGCTGCTCATTGGATAATAAGAGGAGGCTCTGTTTGTACTGGGTAGCTCCCAGGTGTGAACATGAGTGAAACTAAGCATGAAGGAATAAGGACATGGCTGAAAAACATGCTCAGTAAACTATTCCAGGGTTAAATAAAGGTGAATAAAGGTCACCTGGCATATAGAAACTGAGCTGAGATACCAACCAGCTTGCAGCTACCTCTAAAAGTGTCCAAACCCGTTTAGCCGATTCAAGTAACTATAGACTTCATCTGGCAGGGATTTATTCCTTCTGGATTCATCCGCTTGATAGCGACCTCAGACTGCGCAGATATTTGTGGTGAGGATTTGTTGAGAGTCTGGGTGTGGATGGAGGGCATTCATGTCTGCTATGAAAGATGAAACATATGGACCTTGTAGAAGAAGTGGATAAAAAGTATCGTCTTTTTCCTCTAGTCCACAGAAATCACCAGGAATGCCTACACTCCATTATTTAACCACAAGGCCGCAGCTAATTGCTTCAGTGTGTGTGTGTGTGTGTGTGTGTGTGTGTGTGTGTGTGTGTGTGTGTGTGTGTGTGTGTGTGTGTGTGTGTGTGTGTGTGTGTGTGTGTGTGTGTGTGTGTGCATGACATAAGACACCAGCGGTTAGGAAAAATGAACAACTGACGTGTCCTTCTGTATTTGACATGGCACAAACAGTTCAATAGGTCTGAATGGTGTGAGTCTCGACTCCACTGACCAAACAAGGAAATACTTTTTCCTTTGACATCAGTGTGGAAGCTCGGTCAGGACCAACAGCAGTTCTTTTTATTTTGCAAAAGTATTGACACTTTGTATTGACCCAAATTACTTGCCAGACTGCCGGTCGTACACAGCCTCATGCAGTGGTAATATATTGACAATCAGTAGTAGGTATGTTTTGTATCTGTCTGAAAATGTGCCCTGTGTAAGCAGGGCAAGCAAGTCTTTGTAAGTAACAATTTTTCTCATGTGTTTTTTAAATCCGTCATCCAATAAAAATTGCATAGAAACCACTGAGTGCACTACATTCTGCTCACTGAGTCACATGCGTTTTATGGTTCTATTCGCAAGACCAGACAGCACGGAGTCGTCAAGAAGTTGATGGTGATTTTGTGGTCCTCTGACTTTGTGACAGTAGAGAAAAGAAAATACTGGGTCCATCCAATCCTGAGAAGGGATCAAGAGCCAGGAGAGTTTCACCTGCTGATAAAGGAGCTGCTCGCAACTACATGGGTGCAAACAATGTGCGATTTTAAGGGGGTGGCCTTGGGTGGCCAGAGTCAAACCTGAAATCTTGCTGGCCACCCAAGATCTGATAGGTAGTTGGTCAAGTTCATCAACAAATGCTGATCAATCAATAGTGACAGCTAATCCATTGATACAGGACCAGTCTGCAATTTCCAACTACAACAGTAATGGTAGGAGTGGGACACACCACCAAGAGTTATGGCCATTTATTGTTTTAGTTGTGTCCACTTCCCTGCTGAGTGTGAAAACTTTATTTAGCACTTAAAAGCAGTTAAATGCAGACAGACTACTCATTACTAGCTTGCTAACCCAACTAGCCACCAACCGTTAGTCAGCATTTACTTTGCTGTCGTCATGCAGATACAGCATCAGCAGCTTTAGAAAAACGGGTGACTCACCCGATTCTGTCCTGCAATCACCTGCCACAATCGGCATCTTTTCCCTTTTCGCTTATCAGCTGTAATTATGGCTGACAATGTCTGAATGTACAGTGCCTCTGAATGGTCATACAACTTTCTTAAAGCCTCTGAACACCCACACAGGTGTTTTCAATTAACTAGTTGACTAGAACTCTGTTCAGGACTATGTGGGTGTGTCCACTGTGATTGATTGACATCTTCCTGAGTCTCCTGTTAGCTTTGTTTCACCTGTTAAGGCGGGACAAAGTACACCTTTTTCAGTCTTAGTGGTAGACGGACATTTATGACCTCATAAATTCCCATCAAACTCAGATCAAAGCCCCGCCCACCTCCAACCCAAGCATAGGTCTAATCAGCCAGAATAACTGAAAACACCTGTGTGGGTGTTCATGGGCTTTAAGATAAGGTTTTTGATAGTTCCAAAAGGCCTTTATCCAATAATTATCTCTTCTCCCCCTCTCTCTGATGGCCAACTTTACACCCTGCCCTCGATTGTGGCCATTTGTGAACACTTTTACTTTCCAACGTGGTCACACGACATGTTCTTTTGTAGCATAACCCAGACTTTAGTCTTAAACACATGTCACATGTTCTTAGAGTGAAAGAAAAGGGCCCAAAGTATGTATTCAAGTATTATTGATCCACATGCCAGTGCTTTAGAGGAAACTAAAGAACATCAAATCAAGAACAGCCTATTCAGCTGCTGAAAAATAGAATTAGTGGTTGAAGTGAAACGGAGAGGCTTTGGAGCTGGAAGGTGCAGTTCAGCTGCCTGGAAGCTTGAAGCTGAGAGTATATCAGAGCCAGTAAGGATATGTGGCAAGCAGCTAGGAGTCAAGGAGGTAGACAGTAGGCTGTGACCTAGGAGGTGGTGAATGTAAAATCAAGAAATCTGTATGTTCCATTAGAGGCCCTTTAGGTTGGGAGATAGAGCAGATTGGAGGTACTGTAGGTAGATTAATGTGGAAGAGGGGAATTAGGAGTGCAGGACTATGGAAAAGGGAAGTTTTGTCTGTTCTATCAATTACATTTCTGGAATGTGCTTCTGAGGGGGCGTGGCAGCCTGAGCAGGAGGTGGGGTCAACCAGTCTCAATGATAGAATAAACAGACCAAGAGTGGGGAGTTTGGGGTAAAAGATAGGCTTCTCGGGAAGAGATTGCTGACTTGGGAGTCCAAATAATGAGACTTAAAGAGAAGTGGGGGAGTAGGGAGAAGATAAGGAAAGGGAGGTGAGCAAAAGGATGCAAGAACGGAGAGGAGGGACAGGGGGGAGGAAAAAATAACAAAGAAAGGGAGATGGGAGACAGAAGAGAGAGGAGGATGGGGGTAGTCCAAAGAAAAGAAAATCTGAGGATAAGATGAGAGACGTGGAGGAGGAGAAAGAGGTGGGGAACAAGACCAAAAGGCTCTTTAGGTTCTCCGGGATCCTGAGGTTTTATGTTTGTTCTCTCTCTAGTTCCGATTGATTGTTACATAACTGGAAGAGACTACTGAATCGTTCGAATGTATATATTATGTCTGCCAAAATCAACATGCCACAGCCAGCCGACGCATCTGGTCTACACAGAGAACACACAAACACACACACACACACACACACACACACACACACACACAGGCTGTGGCTAATAACTGATTCAGCTGCACATACAACATGACTTTTCCATCTCATCATCCTGTGTTAAGAAGCTACAGCGGCACATGATAACGACATCAAGCTGTCCTAAATTTTGTTGTGGCAGGTCACACTTTCCACAGAGAAAATGAGCATTTATGTGAAGGACTATTGTTTGCTCAAGCACTTTTCCACTTATGTTACTTGGATTGTTCAACAAGTCAGCTTGTTTGTGTGGTTGACCTTAATTTAAAGTCTCTGGCCAAGTTTTTTGTCCCCCAGCAGCTTTAAAGGTCCCATATTGTAAAAAGTAAGATTACCGTGTCTTTTTTTATTATGAAGCGAGTCTAGGTGCTATAAAATTACTGTGAAAGGATCAAAACACTCAATCCACAGAGAAATGCACACAGCCTTATTCAGAAACTGTGCCTTTAAACTAGCCGTCAGGACTTCTTTACGGTTGTGATGTCACAACTTTGAACATTAAAGCCTAAACATGTTCTAGTAGAAATCTAAAATACAAGTATGAACGTACAAAAATAAGCATTGTATCATCTTTAAATCATTCCCATCAGGGCTTGAATCCTCAGGTCCTCACAGTTGTCGGCTTCATTTAATATTCTTTGGTTTTGCTTGCAGAATGGCTACAAGAAGAAAAAGATCATATTTTTCTTCGGAAAATCCAAACTCAGCCTTTGACTTTGCACCAGGCGTACCATTCATGGCGAACGGATCATGTGACAGCAGTGGAGGTACCCCAGTACCCAGTATACACTCCTGCTCCCCAGCTACTAAGAGGTCAGGCTGATGCACATCTGGCATTTCCTGTTTCCTCTTCTCCATATGCCCTTGAGTGGTAGCCACACACACGCACACACACACATACACACTGAAGAACACTTGTGCATATGCTTAGACATCTGTGCCAATATGAAGTTATTGTATAACAGTGTAACAATGAACGCACACACACACACACACACACACACACACACACACACACACACACACACACAGGTATTACTGTTGCATACTCCAACGTTTCCACTGGACTATAAGAAGTCCCAGTTGGTATGGACTTGGTAGAAAAAGAGAAGGGGCTGGTGGCAGGAAAATAGAAGAGAAAATAGAGTGGGGGCAATAAAGAAAGAATGAGATTAAAAGGGAGATACATTCAGAGACGATGAGAGGCTGACCGGGGACAGGAGAGTCAGACAAAGGCAAAAGATGAAGGAGAAAAAGGAGAGGAGAAGAAGAAAAAGGGGAGACGACCTCAGCATCTCACAGAGCTGACAAACACTTTCCACTCCTGTGCATGCATGAAGGCTGAGTGTGTGTGTGTGTGTGTGTGTGTGTGTGTGTGTGTGTGTGTGTGTGTGTGTGTGTGTGTGTGTGTGTGTGTGTGTGTGTGTTATATGAGGGTGCATGTGCGTGTCTAAAGCCATAGGCAAGATGGGGGGACAGAGCGGTGCCGTATGGTTTTCATAACTCTCCGAGGGTTTTCAATTCTGTTACCACACACACACACACACACACACACTCAACCCCTCCAGCCTTCCCTTATACACTCACACATTTTACCAGCCCCCTCTTCCAAAAAACACACAATTCTTTTTCCTCTACGTAGCCTCCCCCCCCCTTCCCACCCTCCCCCATCTCTCTCTCTCTTTCTGAGGTTCAGTCAGAGAGCCAACTTTGCAGAGGCAAGAAAGCCCCGGCCGGATCAGATACAGGAGAGGGTTTCTGTCACTGAACTTCATCACATTCATATCTGGACTCTATTAAACTCTTTTGGACTCAGCTGAAAGGCAGATTGCTCCATTGAATAATTTGGAACCCTGGACTCTACCGGTACTTCACTGGACCTTATTTTGGACTTTACTGGACTCAACTGGGCTTTCTAGGGGATCCCACTGGATTGAATTGGTTTCTATTAGTTTTATATATGATCAGTAAGTCTGCTTTACTGTGGCAGCAGTTTGCTGATGAATGGACTTTGACTGATTCTGCACTGTCGGGATATTTGTCGAAAGGTTTGGGCAATCCAAGGTAAATTAAGGTAATCCGATGTCAGTTTTGGAGTTAGCTGCCTCAGATTACTTTGAGTAAAAGGCCAATTAGACAAGATAATTCACTCATAACAAGATATAGAAAAAAGTTTTAGTTTTTCTCAAATTAACTGGGTGAATTCAGGTAAGATTTGTTTGAATAGAAAGTCAGAAAAAAAAGTTATATTGCTTTATTAGGTTATTTATCTTGACAGTAAGGTTGGAGTGCTCATTTGAATGTTGGCCTAGTTTAAACCCCATTACTTGGTGGAGGAAGCAAATGACCAGCCGGAGCAGTAGCAGCTGCGGCAGCATGACTCTCATGTGTGTCCTGTGGCTACTGATGGTCTGTCTGGCTCCTGGAAGCCAAGGCCAGAGGCTGAGGGAGACGGATGGAGAGCAGCCAGCAGCCAGGTCTCAGCTGGAAGAGAGAGACGCACTCTGCCACCAGGAGGGATGCTACGCTGTTTTCCTCCAGAAAAGGACCTTTAGGGAGGCTGGGCGGAGCTGCAGAGAGCGAGGTGGTACCCTGGCAACGATGCATACTCACGAGGCAGCGGGCGTGGTCCATGAGCTGCTGTCGGCCATCGAGGGGACCAGGTCAAGGCTTCGCCTCTGGATTGGGCTGCACAGACCTCCACGCCAGTGTTCATCCACCCGACCACTCAGAGGATTCGTCTGGGTCACAGGTGTCACCTTTAAGACATTTCACCCCTCGGTGTTCCTATTATTGACATCAACCATTTTATTGGATTTTAATAACTAAGTTTAACACTGCCTCCAGATAGAGATAGTACATCATTGTATGCTTTGTTTCCTTTTTTATTTTATTTTTTATAATTAAACCTCAAAGTTTCCCTTCCCCAGTCAACTTTTCAAAGATCATTACAGTCAAAGCGTATTAAAGAAAACACTTTGACTGCAAACCTTTTGACTATTATCTAATGGAAAATCTGTTGATCAGTTTTACTAAGGCTAAATCTGTTTTTTTAATAAATAGTTACTTAACCACCTACTAAATGAAATTGGTTGTGGCAGGGTTTGTAGATTTAAAATCCACCAACCATTAAACACATCTGGGATTGTGAACAGACTTTCCTAAACAATCATTAAATCTATTTATTTAGGCCCACTTCAATATTACTACTTTCAAACACATATCAGATGTATCAAGAGCTTATGAATCACTTTCAGATTTTGTTCTGGCCAGACTTTGGTACCTGAGCGAGCCTCTGGAGCTCTGCACAGACTGGATGGTTATTACATTAGCTACTTTTGTTTCACACAGACGGAGCTGGCGCGACAAGGGAAGTTCAATCCCTTTTTGACCTTACTGCTAGTCCTCAACCTGATTTAGTCATTATGCAAACCCACACAAAGCCAGACTTTTTTTTTTTTATCACTCATAGTGTCTGCCTTGGTCTTGAGTTAGAACAGACAGAGTTATGTGACCAGCTTAGTTTTTTTTCCTATCTACCATTGTTTAAACTTGGTTGGTTTACTCAAATTACAAAAAAAAAACAGTTTACTCACTTACCCTGGTGGTATCTAGCAATGCGGTTTGTTTTGTTTTTATTTAACCAGGGTTTGATTTAGAGATTTCTTCTTTCTCCCCAATACAATGCAGATGAATGGACGTTTCTTTATGGTGCTCGCAGCATATTTTAATATATATATTATTATATATTGTGAGATGTATTCCAATGTGAAGACATCCACACAGACACACAGAACATATATCACCACAACCTGCTTATGACCCAGCTGCTAGAATATGAGCAAGAAAGATGAGGTGTGACTTTGGCGACTCCCAGTGGTGATATTTTAAAAAAAAAGACACTGTAGCAGACAACAATGCAGGCTGCTGTAACCCCTCCTGGAGCCAATTTAGAAAAAAATTACAATGAATGTGGTGACAATGTGGCAACACATGGACTACTGCACCCTTTTTCCCCCATAAAGTCACATTAAAATGTCTACACATGGCAGCTTTAATCACGGTTAATACTTTAAATATGTCAAATAGATCTGAAAAAGCAAACTGAATACTAGAAGAGAAATGACGTATAAAATACGGAAACTAAAAAGAGGGCGTTTGTACTTTTACTGACCTGGTCCTTGTCTTTATTTTCCGACAGGAGACCAGGATGGCCAGTTCACTAACTGGCTCCGTGAAGACACCCCTGGGACCTGTGCGGCCCCTCGCTGTGTGGCCATGACCGTCCACACTTCTGAGAGCGGGCGTGAGAGCAGTGACAATTTCCGGTGGCTTGACGGCTCATGCGCACTGCCATTGGACGGATATGTTTGCCAGTACAACTACAAAGGAATGTGTTCACCACTGGAGGACGAGGGCAGTGGTCCAGCTGTTTACACCACCCCATTTCATCTCGTGAGCACACTGCTGACCCATGTGCCCTATGGGTCTGTAGCTACTCTACAGTGCCTTGCAGATGGCTCAGACCCAGATACTCCCACTGAGCAGACAGTACTGTGCATGGAGAGAGACGATGAGACAGTGGGCTGGTCCAGGGATGCCCCACTCTGCTCATCCAGTGGAGCTACACAGAACCAGGACTGGTGTAACGGGGACCACGGCTGTGAGCAGTTCTGTCAGAACACAGACACAGACTACTACTGTTACTGCTCCGAGGGGTTTACAATAGATGAGGACGGGTATAGCTGCAAGCCTGATCCCCTGAGCAAAACTGACCCTCCTGAATTATCAGCTGACTCCGCTGGTCCCACTGTCCAGCCCCACATCAAGGAGATGTGTGTGGAGATGGGTTGTGAGTATGACTGTGTGGAGACTCTGCGGGGTATCCGTTGCACATGCCCACCAGGCTACCAAATGGGTCCAGATGGCCGCAGATGTTCTGATGTAGATGAATGTAAACAGGAACCATGCCCACAACTTTGTGTCAACATCCCAGGCACCTTCCACTGCACCTGCCACTCCGGGTACCAGCCAGATGATGAGGGCGAGTGTGTGGACACCGACGAGTGCCTCGATGAGGGCAGCTGTGAAGGCACTTGTGAAAACACAGTTGGGTCCTTCACGTGCCTGTGTAATCCCGGGTATGAGTCAGGCAGTGGAGGAGAGTGTTTAGATGTAGATGAGTGTGTGGGGGAGTCTCCCTGCCAGCAGCAGTGTCTCAACTATATGGGAGGGTACCAGTGTTACTGTGACAACGGCTATGACCTGCAGTCAGATGGGCTTACCTGCCAGCCTTCGCCTGATGATGAAGAATATTCCACCCTGACCCCTTACCCCAGTGACATATCTGACTTGGACCCTGACCATGATATTCCCTGGTCCACCTCATTCACCCCCGACCCAAACTTTGAAGCTGACACTAACTTTGACGTTGACTGGTTGACAGAAGCCCCGGAAATACCCTCCCCTGACATGGGTCATGGATCAGACAATCACCTGAACCAATGGGATGCCCTATCACCAAAGCGATATCAGACAGCCCCATCCCCAACGCAAAAAGACAACACAGGCAATGACATTGGTAATGAAGCTGAAACTAAGACAGAGGGTAGAGATGCTGATCATGGGGTGAGTGTTGAAACTGCAAATGGGTCAGCCACTGGGTCAAGGGAGGGGGAGGGATCTAAGGCAGATGGTACCAAGGATGTCAGCGGCACAGCAGAGGCAGGGGCTGGATCTGATGCAGGAAAACAAAAGCATGACAAGAGCTGGTTACTGGTGGCCCTGCTGGTGCCTCTGTGCGTGTTCCTCGTAGTGATGCTGGCTCTGGGGATCGTCTACTGCACCAGCTGTGCTGTGGACAAGAGCCTGAGCTTCTCAAACTGCTATCGCTGGATACTCCCTACAACGCCTCCTGACAGGAGGGATGGCAAAACCCAAGCATGAACCTTAAAATAAACAAGCAAACACAGATGTGTTAAAACTCCACGTCTGTTAACATTTCTCATTTTTTGGTGCAGGGCTGTTCACTAAACCTTCCATTTGGATATAGTGCAGCTAGCTGGTTCTCCCATTCATCATTCAAGAAAACGTAATATTTTCTGTTGCCCATCTCTTGTAAATAAGTCACTTTCTCGTCATGTTTTTTTAGAATTCAATAAAACCAATAAACTGATTAAATACTGTGTGGTTTGTAAGCCTATGTCATATCAGACAATAATGTATAATCACGGGGGTGAACAGATGAAAGTGTGTGGAAAGAATGTGTGGTTATGGCTCGACGATGCATGTAAAAGTAAAAATAAATGAATGGCTCTGGTGATTTTCCTAGGCCAATATTCATGTTCAGCAGGGGAGGGGGAGGAATGGGGAGAGTGGGGAGGAATGGGGAGAGTGGGGAGGAGAGGGGGGAGGAGTTTGGTGGGTGAAATGTTATCAGCTGGGACACCACATGTCCTAGCGTGTCACCTTGTCCAGACTTCCTGTTGTGTGACCATTCTCTCAGTGATTATTAGCGATGCACTCCGTGTACCGGGACCGATTGATGTTAAGATGTCTTCGATTATGGAAAAGGAATCCGACGAGGATGGGATTCGAACCCACGCGTGCAGAGCACAATGGATTAGCAGTCCATCGCCTTAACCACTCGGCCACCTCGTCGCATATTGCCCATTCGTTACAATATCGGTAATTATTCCTGCGTTTACATACATATATGGCCATGTGTGGCGTCAGTTCTGTGTTCAGATGTCATGCTTTTCTCGTTTACATTCGGTCAAATAATCACGTTGTGGAGCGCACAGAAGAGTCCGGTGCAGCCACTTTGTCATTGGTTAGTTTTTCCAATCAAACACAAAATACGACCTGTGATTGGTTGAGGGGCGGGGCTTACTTTCAATGAGTACAGGAAGTGTACAGCGTGAGACTGCAATTTGACGAGCTATTGAAGAGAATAAGGTAACAAGTTCAGTTGGTATCCACCTTAATTATGCCTTTTGAAACGTACTAAATAGTAGCTTATCATACAAAGATATAGGTCGCATGAACATCTGCGACGTGTTGTTTTGCTTACAGAAGTTGTGACAGCGTATTTAAATATCCCCAGCACTCAGACACACTTAGCATGGAGCTAGGAGCTAACGGTAACGTTAAATTAGCTGTTTGTAGTAGCCTGAGGATTCAATGTATTTGCAGTATTTACCTAAACGTGCACTTTCAGTGTTACCCCGCTAATGTTAAAGAGGTTTAAAATGTGTTGCTTTCGCATATTGGCGCTTCTCTTTTTATTCTTCGTTTCAATTGAAAGTGAAACAGGAAAACTGGCTCCAGTAACGTAATAACTACTAATGACAACGTTGTAACTTTAACTGTATCCTCTTGGTACTGTTGCCATGGTCACTTACAATAGATCAAGGTATAGGGATAAGCACCTATTGTTTGTATCAGTCAGAAACTTTTAATTTGATTGAATAGCTATAATTTGAATACTCTCCTAGAGTCTTACCTTGGTCTATATCCCAGGCTTAACTTAAACTTTTAACATACCTTATTATACTGTAACAATATATAAGATATATTTTATTCCACCACTAAAAGCCTCAGCCCAAGATATGAGAAATAGCAGAAACTAATGAAACAATGGAGCTGAACTGAACTTTGCAAACGATGATTGTTGTTGTTTTATTGGCAGATACATAGTTGCAACCATTTTGATAACAATCGTTTAATAATGAGGTGAACTGTTGGTGCTTGTCTTTGTTTTAATTGTAAATTGAATTGGTTTGGGCTGTTGGTTGGACAAAACAAGGAATTTACAGACCTCTCCTAGGTTTCTGATAAACTGATGGTTATTTATGACATTTCATAGACTAAAATAATAAAGAGTGTAAGTGGCAGTCCTATTTATTATGTTAACTAATACAGTACAGTACACAATCTGCTTAACCGGTGTAATGCTTAGACAGGTGTGCAAAAAAAAAAGCCATGCTGTTGGTTCTAACTTGCAGTTCTTGTCATCCCCCACCTGACACTCACACATTTTTATTACTATCCTCTGTTCTTTAATCTGTCTCTCTCGCTTCTTTGTCTTCCACCTTCCTTTCTCATGCCATTTACACTTACCTACTCCCTTTTCCCTGCCTCATCTGTTTTTTTTAAATCATTTTCTCTTCCCATCCCCTCTCTTGTTTCAGTTCCTCATTGTCAGTGTCAAACGTAAGACTAAAGATGGTGGACTCCCAGTACTACCTCCCAAATGAGATCGGTGTCTCTGCTCTTGACTGCGGCGAGGCCTTCCGTTTGCTTTCGCCTCAGGAGAAGATGTACGCCCACTACCTGTCACGTGCTGCTTGGTACGTTACCAATCTCAGGATGTAGCAAGTCATGTACTATTGAAAACAAGAAATAAGAGAATTTCTCAGCTGTTTAAAAGAAAAGAAACTTAAGATTTTAGTTTATTGAACGACGGCGACCCTGCTGACCAAAAAACAACAACATTTGCTCTCTTAGGTATGGTGGTCTGGCAGTGCTGCTGCAGACATCCCCAGAATCGGCAGATATCTTTGTCCTGCTGCAGAGACTCTTCAGGAAGCAGACGCCCGCACAGCTGGAACAGGTTGCCACAGCAGTTGGACTCAGCTCTGAGGAGTACCAGGTACACAGTCTTTGTGTCTTTAGTTGTTTCTGCTGCTGCCTCGACATACCCTTTCACCGACATACAAATGCAAACGTGTAAAGATGTTCATTATGCTCTACACTGAATGAAAATGATATAATTGTATTTTTTGTTGTGTTTGATATTTAGGCATTCTTGGTGTATGCAGCTGGTCTGTATGCCAACATGGGAAACTACAAGTCTTTCGGAGACACTAAGTTCATCCCAAACCTGCCCAAGGTAAAAATCCAGTCCAGATACTTTCTAAACAGTTTTTACAAGACACAAAAAGAGTTGAATCAATATTTGTCAACGGACATATTTTAAGCAGTATGAATCTTTGGTGTGTCCACCCAGGACAAGCTTAAAGCTCTGGTGAAGGCCAGCCAGGCATTTCAGGACCAGCCCACTGAGATGGAGGCTCTGTGGGACAGCTGCTCGTGTCTCCTTTACTCCCTAGAAGACAAACAGAAACAGCTGGGTCTGGGTGACAAGGTGGGATCTTAAATCATTTAATGCAGAGTTCAGGTCATCTTAGAACATAGATTGTTTTTTTGTTTGGTAATATTAAATGAAATATCAATTGTGTTGTGTCAGGACTGGATAGATTTGATACATATTTAGAGGAAATGTCTTATTCTGCATCATAAGCACTGGTTGATTGAATATTCAAGCAGATAGTGGCAAGTCAAATGCTCTGCTGTTTGGTGTTTTTAGATTGGCTGCAAACAGCTTCAGTTGCTTTAGGAAGCCACTGAACTTGGCAGTGGGTTGCAGGTGACCCCGCGCTGTGACCCCTATGAGAAAATCCTTGGCTAATGAAATACTTTGGCTTTTCTTTTCTTCAGGGAATTACCACCTACTTCTCAGGAAACTGCTGTCTGGAGGATGCTGAGCTGGCTCAGAAGTTTCTTGACTCGAAAGTAAAACATTTTCTTATTTCCATTGTTGTTTTCCCAAATCTCTATCTTTCTTTTTCTTCTGTACTCAATTCTGACCCCTTATTCATGGTTCATCCTAGTTCTGTGTCTTTTCTCGCTCCTCCGTGTATCTTTCAGTCTGATTTGACATATTCTTAGCTGTATTCTCATGGTTTATCTCTAGAAACTGTCGGCTTACAACACCCGTCTGTTCAAGAGGGACAATGGAGGTAAAGCCTGCTACGAGGTGCGCCTGGCTTCAGCTGTGCAGAAAGGTCAGAACTAAAGCCTCACATTAGAACCAGAATCACATTTATAAACATTTACCACATTCATCATCAACCATTGTGCACTTGTAACAGATTTGGCATACAGAATGTAATGAATATCACATGCTTTTGTAGACTCCATATGTTGATGTGTAGAGGTTTGTTTATGTAACTAATGTTGTTATTGATGCTACACAGTCAGTTCAAGCAAATATAAGTACACTTGTGTTTCACAGACTGCACCGTGGAGGGGGAATGTGAGTCATGCTGCGGCAACTTCAACTTTGAAGACAAAGAGTTCACTGTGAAGAGGGGAGACTATGCACCTCTCATGGAGAAAGTCTCTTATTACCTCAAACAAGCACAGGTGAGGGATACGGTGGGGATTATAGTCAATGTTCAGGCTGTATTGTTTTAGCTGATTGGAACCACAACAGGAACAAAATAGGAAGGTGACAGAACAATATGAATTTGTTAATTTTGCCGTAAAACCTAAATAATTCATCTGTTAAGTGTTGATAGAATATCAGTAAGACCACTGAAGGTAACATAAAGTGGACCAAAACAATAATAGAAAGAGCAGGTGAGAATGCACAGGTAGATATTTTTAGGAGTGTATGAGTGACTGAATTAGACAACAGGGTAAAAATAATCATCCTGCCTCAGTTCCACAATCATAATTCTTCTGTTTCTAAATAACAAACACAGGCCTATGCCGCCAATGAGAACCAGAGAAAGATGCTCGAGGAGTACAGTCGCAGCTTCACCTTTGGATCAGTTGAAGCCCATAAAGAGGGTTCGCGCTACTGGATCAAAGACAAGGGACCAATTGTTGAGAGGTGAGCCCGTTTAACCAAAGTGACATTAAATCAACATTTTGACTGTCCACAGGGAAGGTTTTTGTTTTCCAGTACCATTGCACGCATGACTTGACAGACCTGTTAATCTCCTTACATGTGATATCAAATCATACTAATGTTGATTTTTTTTTTTTTTGATTTATGGAAGAACTTTCTCTAGTCGTGCTACTTTTGTGCAATAATCTCTGAAACCTTTCTCTCTCTGCTCTTACCTCCTTCTCTCAGTTATATAGGTTTCATAGAGAGCTACAGAGACCCGTTTGGCTCCAGAGGAGAGTTTGAAGGTAACCATGGTGATCAAGAACAGTGATATTAGTACAGAGCTGAAAGATATAATTTTGAATGTGCATAAAGAATATCATTTCAAACAACAGGAGGGAGTGTTTATATTCCTGTCTTTTCTTCAAGATTAGTCAGAAATTGCTTCCTTTTCGTTTTTCCTTCTTTTTTTAAAAATTCACTTTGTGATTTCGCCTCTAGGTTTCATTGCGGTTGTGAACAAGGCGATGAGTGAGCGTTTTACCAAACTGGTGAGCTCAGCAGAAGTCTTGCTCCCAGAGCTGCCTTGGCCGAAGGAGTTTGAGAAGGACACTTTCCTTAAACCCGACTTCACCTCTCTGGATGTTCTCACCTTCGCTGGCAGCGGAATACCAGCTGGCATCAACATCCCCAACTGTATGTATGCCGAGATGTGGTTTTAAACTGCACACTATGTCAAATACCACAGTTCAGTTGTTTTAAAATGTTGTCACACATTATTTCATTTTCAAAAGCAATATTTGTGTTTTTGCGTGTAGATGATGACATCAGACAGTCTGAGGGCTTTAAAAACGTGTCACTAGGCAACGTGCTGGCTGTAGCCTATGCTACACAAAAAGAAAAACTCACCTTCCTGGAGGAGGAGGACAAGGTAATGTATTCAGCTTCTTGGGTCGTTTGAAAAAAATGATTTGAAATTGATTCTTAGATGCATTTTGATTCTCTCTTGAAAGATTATGTCCCAATGCAGAAAAGTCAAAAATCAGAAATTTAAAACCCAATTGTCAACATTATGATATAAAATGACACTTTTGTGTGTGTTTTTGCACCAGGATTTGTTCATCAAGTGGAAGGGTCCATCATTCGAGGTGCAGGTTGGACTTCATGAGCTGTTGGGCCATGGAAGTGGCAAGCTTTTTGTCCAGGTCGGTCAAACATCTTGATTTCTCCCTGTCAAAAATGTTTTATTTTTGGATATTGGGTTGAATAATGATCAGTGAGGAAATTATATGTGGTTTGGGTTTGCTTTGCTCCTTCTCTTCCTACAGGATGATAAAGGCAAGTTCAACTTTGACCAGAACACGGTGACCAACCCAGAGACCGGAGAACTGGTGAGTTTTTTTGTGTTAACACCTGGTTTTAAATTTTGCGTTCAGTTGGCAGAAAAAGACAAAGTAACTGAAAGGGAGTGTATTTTTTAGGTGTCCAGTTGGTATCGGGGCAGCGAGACGTGGGACAGTAAATTCTCAACGATTGCATCATCTTACGAAGAATGTCGCGCTGAGTGTGTCGGACTCTATTTGTGTCTCATCAAACACGTGCTCAGGTACATCATGTTTTGCATGTAACCTAAAATCATTGTGTGTCTGTGAATTTGACATAGATGTGCATTATATATTCATATAATTTCACATCCTATGAAATGGTTTATTGTGGATACACCCCTGATATTCTTCCATAGTTTAATGTTGGGGTGGGAACTTTTGAGGGATTTGTTTGGTTCAAAAGCAGGAGAATCAATACTGCTAACTGGACACTGACATGAGCCACAAAGAACACAAGCCTTTTACATACAATGGATAAGACTTTAACATTTTAATATACAATCCCAGAATGTCTTGTAGTGCAAAAATGCTGTTGTAGACCCCTCTAAATCCTAAAGGTATTATCTGGGAGAACATTTTGTGTCTAAGTGCATCACTTATTTTAAAAAAACATTAACAGTAGAACCCAAATAGAGTGCATGTGTTGAGTTAGTTTGGGAGCCTTAATGAGCTGTGTAGCTTCCCTATACTTATACTGGTGGGATCTGTACGGAAGATGATTTGTTGTTATTTGTGTCAAAACACAGTTTCGACATTTTGAGGAAAATAATTTTTCTCTTCATGTTACTAAGGCTTTAATTACAATTTTTGAAGTGGTAAAGCCTTTGTGATTTGTGGCTGATGTCTGTAAGGCAGGCAAGCATGCTAACCTTTGTCTGTGTTTCTGTGTTCAAGTATTTTTGGCCACGAGGGCCAGGATGCGGAGGATGTGGTGTACGTCAACTGGCTCAGCATGGTCAGAGCTGGACTGTTGGGCCTGGAGTTCTACACACCTGAGAGCAAGAGCTGGAGACAGGTAATCTGTCTGCTCTTCATAACATGCTGTCTCTCTCACTCTATACTTGTTTGCAACCTCTTATAATGAATCATAACTTTATACATACTTGCTTTACGATGATTTATATAGAACTTCAGAGAAGCATAGTTTGGGGCGAACAGTGTTTACAAGATAAGTCAACATGCAGACGATTAAGCATGTGTTTCTTAAAACCTGACTGGCTGAGTTTTACATGTCTGTGTTGTTTTATAATACAGCTTATACTAAGTCTGTCTCTGTTTATACGAGTGTCAGGAGATGTATACTGTGTATTTCACATGTACGCTTGTGTATGTGTGCCTAAAGGCTCACATGCAGGCTCGTTTCGTCATCCTACGTGTTCTGCTGGAGGCCGGGGAGGGCCTGGTGGGCCTGGAGGAAGCAACGGGACAGGACGGCAAACCTGACGCTCGAATCACATTGGACCGAAGCAAGATCCATACTGTGGGCAAGAACGCCATCCACAGGTTCCTCTGTAAACTGCAGGTATTTATAATCGATTAATGATTTCAGTAACTTTTAAAGCAAAAAAAAAAGCACTGGTTGAAGCTTTGCAAATGTGAATATATGTTGGTCAAAATGTTTGGGTTTTTGATTTGGTTAAAACAAGTAATTAAGATATAAACTTGGGCTTTGGGAAATGATGTTCTATTAGATCAAACAATGAATGGTTTAATCAAGAACACGATCAGCACATAAATAGATAATAAAAATAATACTTAATAATCGCTTTTCAGTGCTACATTGTTAGCCTGTGTCTAAACAAATCACACCTCGACAACCAACATGTTGCTAACCTGATTCCACCTGTTATAGGTCTTAAAGGCAACAGCAGATGTGGAAGGAGGCAGGGCTCTCTATGACGGCTACTCCACTGTCAGCGACAGCGGCGCTCACAATTTCTTGCGTCTCCGAGAGACGGTACTGCTAAGGAAGGAAGCTCGTAAGATGTTTGTCCAGGCCAACACCAGAGTCAATGGTATGTACCTGCATCTGTACCAGCTATGGCGGTTCACTCATCCGTTGACGTCACTCGCATAACTAATTTTACTCGTTCTCTGTACGCTCTTTATATTAGCCCTACTTCAGTACTTGATAACTGTGTTAATTGATCAAACAAGAAATTGAGAATAGCATTATAAAACAGTTACTGTTCAAAATGTTGTAGTTGGACTGTAAATGCGGCTAAGCAATTGTAGTCAACAGTTATTTATTCAGTGTCTGACTGTGGTTTCCAGGTGACAGCGTAGAACTGGTGGAATACGAAGGCAGCGTGGCAGGTTTGATTCGCTCCTTCACTGAGCGCTTCCAAGACGAAGCAGAGCAGCTGGAGGCTGACCTTTTGGAGCTGAACAAAAGAGACTCCCCCTGCTGGTGTTGATGGATGACTGATCTGCTCCACAGGCTTCAAAATATACCAACTCAAATCAACATTTCTTTTAACCGTATGTGAAAGCAAAATTGATTCTTAACGGAAGTTAAATCACACAATGATCCAAATCCTTTGAGAAGATACTTCTGAAGAGACTAATTCAAGTTTCAAACGATACAATAAAGCCATAAGACTAGAACAGATCTGCCAAAGACACCAGCCACAGTTTTATCTTGCCACGACTCAGATCCAATGTCAGGTGCTGTCTTTAATAAACACGATCAAATACAAATGAGCCGATACGAGACCGTCATTCTTTTAGAAGAATTTAGGACATCTTTTTCTAAAGTAATGAGTCTTTAACTTGTCCATTAAACCAATGCTGCCTGCTGATAAAAATGCTTCCTGTTTCTAAGTGACTGCAGGCAGGGTTTACTTTCAAATCATGGCGGGGTCAGAATTCGGCTTCAGAACCTCACAATATCATCACTCTAGACATGTCAACACTTTTGACTATAAATCCTTCCATCTTTACAGCTTCTCAATTTAGTAAAATGTTTGTCCAGCCTTGATGTTGATGATGATTTGCCAGGTTAAAACTGTTAACTAGCTGCCATAGCTGCTTAGTCCTATTTTTTCCAGGTTTGGTATAAAGAAGTAAGGAAGACTTGACTGTGTAAAATATTGTTCTGTCTGGAAGGCCTAAAGAACCTGTACGGAAAGAAAGGTGGTGTTGAATCTGCACAAATAAAATGTGTTTAATAAGATCTTATTGGCATTTTGTTTTAATCTACCAGAACCACGAGACAGCTGCTCATTTTCCCTAACAATCACCCACACTACTAAGATTAGAAATAGCCCCAATGTTTGAAGTAGGACTTCTATCAACGTTTTGCTGAAGTCTGAAGGCCTGTTTGTTGAAATGTCAGAAACTCATAGATATCACAGTAGTTACCATGTAACATCTAAATCATTGGTGCCTTTACATTGTTCTGACATATAAGGCAAACGGCAACAATGTAATTGTAAAACAGGATAAGTCACATCTTATTTTATGCTAATCAATTAAAGTAAAAGGCTATGATTGCAATGCTTTTTGGTAACCAGCTCGACAGCTGTTGATATGTATTAGGCTACAACAATGATTGTGTTATTTTATTTGTACCTTTTGATGCAAACAAACGAAATATCTTAATTTGATTTTCAGAAATTACTGATATAAGAAACAAATGGCTTCCTATCAGGTAGGAAATGAGTCCAAGACAATCAGTATGGTTTAAAAAAATCCTAGAGCATAATAAAATCTAAAACATATTTAATTTCCCTATTCTAAAAAAGAAACATATATACTCGTATTAATTCTAAACAGTGCTTCACGATAATGTCATTCAGTTTCAGTCTAAAATGTTTTAGACTCTAGAGGCTCGTACCATTGTACTGTTTGTGGGGTAAGGGAGGCGGATGCTCTGCTTCCCCCTCCAGGCTGCTGAAGGAACTGCAGCTGTCTGTGTCATTTAAAGAAGCTGCACTCATCTGTAAAACCAGATCCTCCTCTTCCCTCTTTTTGTCCATATTTGTCTCATTATCTTCTTCCTTTTCATCCATTCCTGCACCCTCCTCCTCAGCCTCTCCATCTGATCTTTGCTGATCTGGTCTTGAAGGAGTATTAGTAGGTGTGTGATAGGCCTGCTCTGCCAGCTCAGGAAAGGATGGAGAGGTGAAGGGAGAGAGAGAGAAGGGGACCTTAGCTGAAGGAGATGGAGATGGGGACTGGTAAGGTGAAAGAGAGGGTGAAGCGTTGGGTGAGTCATACGGAGAGAGAGAAAAGGCAGCCCTGGGAGAAAGAGATGGGGATTGATAAGGCGAGAGGGAGGGAAAAGGACCAGGAGAGTCATGAGGAAAGACGGACGGAGTTGCTTTGGGGAAAAGGGGAGGCGCCATGGGCGAAACAGATGGGGAGAGGTAAGGAGAGAGTGAGGGGGAATGGGATAAATTTATCACTGGAGACGGCTGCATGTAGTCTGAGTCGTCTGGGAGATTCTCCATCACTGTTGGTAGCTTAGCTGTAGCCTCCTTTCCACTGACTCCACCTTCACTTTGGCCTGGTTCTATCTGTGTCTGGCCCTGCGTTGCTGACGGAGGCGGAACCTGAGCATCACTGAGAGCGTCCTTATTTACGTCCTCGCTTTGTAAAAGACCTTGACTGCGATGGGTGGTTCCTTGTCCTTGTTTCTGAGCTTTACATTTTCCTTTGGTTTTGGGCATCAAAGGTGGTGGAGGTGGAGGAGCGAGCGGGGGCGAAAGCAAGGTCGAGGACTCTGTGGAAATACGAACCTTAAGGCTGCGTTTGAACATGCGGCGTCTGGACAAAGCGGTCTGGGACTGCAGGAAAAGGGGGTTAATGAAACAGAGAGCGCCCTGGCCGGAGCCATAGTCCAATTCACTGGGGCTGCGTGTCGTGATTGGACAAAACTCATGGAACAGGGTGGGACTGGAACCTGATTGTTTGGTGGTGGAAGTGTCTGATTTCGGTGCTAGGTTGTCTGAGTCGGGCAGGGGAGCTGAATCAGGCTGAGCTGCAGAGCTCGTCTGTGGGGCAGCAGTGGACGGGACTGAGGTTACACTGACTGGCTTCTTCTCATTGTCCTTCTTCTCATTGTCCTTCTTCTCATTGTCCTTCTTCTCATTGTCCTTCTTCTGGGGCTTAGGTGCCTCCCGTGGCCCACGGACGTTTAGGTGGGAATTCCAGAATTCTATAAAACAATGTAGATGTTTTTTTGTCATTACAAACAATGAAACAATGATTTCTCACCTAATTAGTCAATTTCAAGCAATTTCCATATTTTCTTTTGTACAAAGATGCACAAAAATATAACATCTTAATACTTTTGAAACCATCTTCACAATATTGTGTCGTCCAAGATTATCAAGGAGAATATTTCATAGCATATATACTGTTAATTATATTATAATTCATTAATACAATTTAATTTCATTAAGTTTTTCTGTGTACTCATTGGACAATATTTACCAGTGTTTATGTTTGTAACACAGCAGCTGGAACATTATATAAAAAATAATAAATGCAGTTTATCTGCAATAAGTCATTTAAAGTTCTTTAATGTCTTTTAATTTGAGGTTGAGGTTAGAAAATCTACTACTACTGTCAGAAAACAAAACGTTATGTTCACCAACCTATTCCCATATGTGAGATGGACTCGAGCTCTTTGTGGGATGTCGCCTTTGCAATGGCTTCAGGAAGCTCCAGGGGGAAGCGTAATACATCTCTAATACACAGATAATATATGAAACCCAACACCAACATTAGTTCTTGCAGATCAATCAATACTGACAGTGATCAAAGTGGAAAAATATATTGTAGAGGAAGTGAAGGTGAGGAAACGAAACAAATGAAATAAGAATGAGGAAGACAGGAGTTTACCTGCTGACACAGTAGAAGGAAATTAGTCTTGGGAGATCTGGGAAGCTGATGGCTGAAGTCTCCAGAGACAGAGCTTTGGGTTTGGAGAATACAAACGTTGCAGGGATTTTTGAAAAGGGGAGAACGGTAGTTAGTGTGTAGTTGTGTGTGAATACTGTGTAACACTGGAGCAAGGCGGTTTTTGCAATTTTTATAAGGCTAACATACATTTTAATTGATTTCCTGCCTTCCACTGACTTGCAGGGAAACATCATAGTCTATCACTTACTTCGTGAAATGTGAATATTATGAAGCATATACGTGTGTAGTTGTCAATTGACTGAAATAAGCACAGTATTACATTTAAATGGTCTGTTTTCAGCTTTGTACCTGTGGAGATCTGTTGAAATTAAGTTCTTTGTTTTGCCTGGGAAAAAAGTACTCTCTTATTTCATGCAACAATGAGATGCAACCTTTGCAGTATACAGTACATACAGAAAAGGTTACCTGACTTATTCTTAAAAATAGTAGGAGCGGTTATGTTAGATTTCAGTGCCGCATTTGGTGTCACTGATCATGATATTTTAATTTAAAAGCTTAAATGGTTTTAGTCCATCTGTGACTACATTGATGACGAGTTATTTCCCTTCATAACACAGAGGGTCTTTTATAATAGTAGTCTTTCAAATTGTATTAGTTTAGCATGTGGTATACCACAAGGAAGCTGTCTAGGACCACTCCGTTTTTAGGTTTTAAATACGACTTACCCTCTGCTGTGAAAAATGCAGTTATAACAATGCATGCTGATGATTTCACCATATATTATTCAGCAGCCATAAAGTCATTATTAATTAAGTCAAGTTTTATCTAGTGAGTTGAATAAAGTATATGATTAGATTAAAACTACTAAATTAGCCTTGGATGTATCCAGAGCTAAAGGTATCGTCTTTGGGTCGGACACAGAAATCACATTTTAAAACTCGTACCCTTACTGGAGTGTTCCTGCCTGATGCCAAACTGTTGAACAAAGGATGGCACGCTGTCATCCGTCAAACGGACACACAGCACGTTTCTCTGGGACGTGCGAGACTTACGCACCAGGAAGGTCTGCAGGAAAACACAATGGATTACTGTGAGTGCATGTGTGAGTGTGTAGGACATGGAAGGTTTACAGAGATAGAGATAGAGAGTGTGTGTGTGTGTGTGTGTGTGTGTGTGTCTGTGTGAGAAAGAGTGTGTATTTCATGTGTGTATATTGCACTTGTGTTTTCTTTAGTTTAAGTGTATGTGGCTCTGACCCCAGGAGGCTCTCTCTGCAGTATGTGCAGTGCGGTGGCAGAGTTGATGGACAGCTGAAGCCAGACAGGAACTGTGAGCAGGAGACGGTCCAGGACGCTGACACTCTTCAGAGAGCCCTGTCCTCTTTGATGCCCCTTGAACTTGTGCTCTGACGGCTGGGTGGGCTCCGGGAAATCATACAGAGGTTCCCCTTGCTGTGCCATCTACACACACACAAACACACACACACACACACACACACACACACACACACACACACACACACACACACACACACACACACACACACACACACACACACACACACACACACACACACACACACACACACACACACACACACACACACACACACACACACACACACACACACACAAAGATTACTAAACAAGCCTACAGAGCACAGGGCCTAGTAGGGTCAGGGGCCCTGGATCCCAAACAAAATGGGAGACACAAAATGACTAAAAATTGACGCAAAACAACCACACAATGACCACAAAGAGATGCAAAATGACTAATAGTATCGTAACGTCCCTCAATGATCAGGCGGTGAGACTTTATCCCGTTTGTTGTGGTTTATTTTCTAACTGAACACGGCTAATGTGGGCCGCAGCCGACGCCAACAAAGAAAAACTTTCTAACTTCTAACTCTTTTTATTCGTCTTTTTAACTACAGGTTTCCAGCCTCTCTAAAGAAACAACATGTAACTTCAATGACCTGTGGGGCAGCTCAGTGATTCACTCGAACAGTGACACATTCTAACATTAACAGTCACTACAGTCTGTTACAGTATTTAGGAGACTCTTTGAGTTTCTCTTTAAGTATACCAACAAAAAGTACACCCTTGGTTTTTAGGCCTATATGTCTTGCAACTGACCTACACTCCCATAGTGTATGCAACAGGTTATTATCTCTCCCTGTGGCCAACATTCACAACAGGAAGATGGGTGGGATACCACACACACACACACACACACACACACACACACACACACACACACACACACACACACACACACACACACACACACACACACACACACACACACACACACACACACACACACACACACACACACACACCCCTGCGTAATAAATCTCCCTGGATTGAGACAGCATGTCCAGACTTGGTAAAGTGCAGCAGCTCAGACGGAGCTTAAATGAAATAAGCTAAACGTTTAAACTATAGACACGGGACACACAAACACCACGGACAGCGGTACATTAAATATATACAGTACTATTCTTTTTAAGCTAGTAATGATATCGTTGGTTTAAGGCTGTTATTCTGAAGATACAATAACCTTTAAGTCTCTCCACAGCCTACATGTCAACATCTGCCCTGATCCGCAGCGCGCATTCCTGTAAAATATTGCACATTTCCTCTTCAAACTATGATGCACACAGTCTTCCAACTGTACGCAACTTGTGTCTAATTTTAAGGTCAACATGCTCGTTGTGTACCCTACCTCTTTGCCCCGATGCTTCTTTTTGTATCCCCTTCAGGTGCACTTTATGTTGGCATGCTCCTTATTCTTCCATCAGCGTCACCACGGTGAAAACTGCACTTCTCTTCCACTTTGGCCTGTCATGACGTGTGTTCCCAGATCTGGCTCCTCCTCCCCTCCTACCTCTCACCTGGAAACAAACATGTGATACCTGCACCTCTATCATCGGATATGTCATCGGACACAGCACGTGTGCAAAACGGAATTATTACCGGTAGTAGACTATTGTCAAAACTTTATTTTTTTTTTACAAGGTTACAAAGTGCTTTGCGGAAAAACCCCAAAACAACAGATAAAAACAACAAAGACAGTGGGATCATGTAAACATCAAACATAAAAACTGTAGAATAAAATAAAGCCAAATAAATAGATTTTATATAGATGTATGTATATTAAAAGGCCAAGGAGCGATGAGGATAAAACCTAGCAACCAATTAAATATCCATAAACGCTCTGCTATAAAAGAAAGTTATTATTCCTAAATATGGCTGATATAACACATATAATATATATAACACTATAGATTCATTGAAGGTAATAGTAGTGGATAAAAACGTAGCTTTACTAAAGTAAAAGTAGTAGTTCAACCGTGTAAGTAAAAGTAAAAGAACATAATATCATCAAAATATACTTAGAGTAAAAGTAGTATTTCAGAAAAGGTGTAGGCCTATATATCATGTTTGTATTATATTTTTGGATCATCATTTTTTATGAATTACTGTGGATCACTTACATATCACAGCTGTTTTAGTTATTTTAGCTTATGAATTCATCGCTTAGGCTCAACAAAGTCTTATCTTAAACAACAATAATAGCCTACATCATAATATATTTGTTGGTTATATTTTGAATTATCAATCTGAGTGTACAAAATGTAGCAGAGTAAAAATTAGGCTATCATATCCCTTCTCCAGAACTGTAGTGGAGTAGGTTAAAAAAAGGAGCATGAATTGTAATTAAGTCAAATTCAACATGAATACATGTAGTCTACTTTCCACCAGTAGTTTAATTGTTATTGTAGTCAACATCACTGGCATACTTGGCTTTGTGTTTGATATAAAACAGTACTTTAAAAAGTAACAGTAACCTACTAGGCCTAATGTGAGCGACAACATTAGGCTTACAGTTTGTTTTTTTACGTGACACACAGGACATGCCTGCAATAGGATTTTAGAGTTCACTCTACTCAGTAGATGTTTATGGAAGATTTCTGATTTATATTTACAATCTTCCATGTGATGTGATCTAGTGACTAAAATTCAATACAATATAATAAATATATATTAAATAACTTCATGTTGTGTGACCCAATAGGCTTAACTTTTCTTTTTTACCAACTATATTTTGTGAATATAGTGTAGTGATAATATATTTTGTGTTTATATTTGACTCAAATATAGTCCCAGTCCCAGCCTGGTCAGATGCGTACATGAACTGATGAAGCCTCTTGGATGAGAGGTGAAACGTCTTCCTAGACAAATAACCAAGTCCAGTTGCTTTTGACTGAAATTGCTTTGAGGATAAAGATGACCTGAACGAATGAGAACATTCACAGGCCTCAAATATAGTAGTAAAAAAAAATGTATCACTACACAAGACACACAAGACACAACTCTTCATATAGGATTTAAGTTTCTAAAATTATTCTATTTTTTTTACATTAACTTGCATATAATGTGACCAAATATAAAAGTGACTCAAATATAAAAGCAAAATGTGTCACTACACCGCCATCTTGCGCACACCCAAACTGCGCCTCCATGGAAACCGGAGCCGGATGTGACGTTTGACACAGCCTCCAGGACCGCGTTGGGTAAGAAGCCTGTGTAACGTTGCTATGCTAGCACCATTTTAACACCGTTCCTCCTTTTGTATGTATAACTGCTAACACAGTAGGATTAAAATAGTTAATTTACTATATGATGGCTCAAGGCGACGATTGAGCTCTCGCTTAAGCAAACGTTTTCAACCACTATTATAAAATCACTACCTTAGCATAGCTAGCTTAGCTACCGTTAGCTAACGTTACATCGTTAATGTTTGCGTTCAACAAAATGGTCTGTAGGGTTTTTAGTTGGTCCTGTAGCTGAGCTCATAGTTTGCCATAAAACAAACTGTATGATAAAATAACCGATTGTGCGTCGTTTGTCTAGCATAGCCGTCAGCTGGGTGAGCTAACTTAGCAGCTACTCTGCCTCTAACTTCATTGGACCAGCCTTCACCGCGAAAGTAAACGGCTTTATTAGCTAGTTAATGACGTTACGTTAGCTGACGCCAATGCGCTACTGCAATGTAATAACTATTTCTAGGTAACCCTATCTGGCAGCATCACTTCAACTAGACAAAATAACGAGTTATTTTCTTAAGCATATTCTGATTGCTGTATGATGGTAATTATCCAGAGACAGTAATGAGACTTATGGCTGCACATTAGGCTAATATTGCAACAGTTGTTTCAACACAGCCCTCGTTTTTTTGTATTATATTATCTTGCTTGTCTAATATCTTTGCATGTACTTTTCTAATGTGGTTGGACGTTTTGCATTCTACTTGTATTTTAGAGTCTGTGTCCCACATCCAGAATATATACTATCTTGACCTGTTTTTGATGAATACATTGGCTAAACATGTCTAAAGTTCTGTGACATTATTGCATAAATTAGATTAGGCCAGAGATCTTCAACAGGGGGCCCGCCAAATTATTTGATACTCTTTCCAGTCTTTTTTTTTTTTTTAAATGTGTGAAAACATACATTAACATGAATGCAACGTATTATTAGCAATCATACATTTGTGAAAGAAAAAATATATAAATACATTTACACAACCTTGATGATGGGCTTTCTGGCTCATATGTGAGGTAGCCATGCACAGATACAATTGAGCTGAAGGATTAAATGTGCCTTCCAAATGTATGTTTAACATTAACATATGATATCTATAAATATATTAATATTTTAGTAATGATCAATGTAATACCTTAGGCTTGCACCATATAAACCTGTGTGTAGGCTCAAGACTGCCCTAGTTGGTAGGCCCAGTTTAATATGTAACAATTTTAATACAATATTTCTAGTAGGGGGTCCCTGCCCCATCTCTCTTTTAACTAAGGGTGCCTTGGCCTAAAAAATGCTGAAGACCACTGTTCCAAAGGATAAAACCTAACCAAAGCATCCTGTTTTCTTTTTTACAGATGCCTGCTTGATACAGAGATGAGCGGTGAGAACGTGAAGTTGTTTGTGGGGAACCTTCCTTTAGAAGCAACTCACGACGAGCTAAACAAGCTTTTTGCTCCATATGGCGAGATCAACACCTGCTCTTTGCTCAGACAGTATGCCTTCGTTACCCTGAAGGGAGAGGGGGCAGCAGACAGGTATTCAACCATTCATCACCATTTTCCGATGCATGAATTCATTGCTATTCTATAAACATTCTTGCATAATACACATGCATGTATAAACAGCTACTTTTTGACACCTTGCTCATCAGGTGAAATGAGTTGTGGAGGTTTGCTATTCAAGCTTATCGAGTCAGTTTTGAACACAATGCATGTTGCCTCTTACAATTGTTGTCTCTACTGTCAGTGTGTATTAAATCATAAGATGGAAGTTCATTCATCTTGAAGAAAATGTATTTGCCAGTTATGCTCAGCATGAATAGTACATAATATTGCGTATGCATACTGTAGTGCAGGGATGGGGAACCCATGCTCCTGCATGTTTTAGGTTCCTCCCGGCTCTAATACACCTGAGTCTAATGTAACATTTTAATGGAAGAGCTTGCCGAGCTACACTTCCTCGCTTAATAGAGCTGTACTCAACATTGAGAGAATATATATAGCAGCAAACAAATATTTTCTGTGTAAAGATAAAGTGTAGTAATTGTGTCCTGTGCAGAGATAGAATTCACTCAGTGTGTGTTCCTATCGAAGTTTCTATGTTTGTTTTGATAGCAGGTCCAGTCGTGCGTGCATGATGGTGCATGTGGCTGTGAAAAAAGGACGCCTTTATTTCATGTATTGGGCAGCAGGCTGTAAGAGCTGTGTTCCGGCAATCCTAGTCCTATATTTTGAGTACAGCTTCTTTAATATAAGAACCCTAATAGACACTCGGCAGTTATGATTGTGCAGCAGCCTTAAACCACACTGTGTCTAAGGTGTGAAAAACCTAAACCTAGCTTTTGGCTCTTTCTCTTTCATTGTCAAAGGGTTTTCTGACCGAAAAAATGCTGACGGACAGATATTACAGCAGATTCAGTAATGAGCTAAATCTTTCATAGTATAACTGACAAGTCTGTTTGGTTTAGTGCAGTAACAAAATAACTTTAGAAGCATTGTTGGGTGAAAATACAACATGAAATGGATCCCTGCTGAATCAAAAACTGATTAGTTCAAGAAGGTTTGGGGTCTATATACAGTTTGACGCGTTAACTGTCCAATGGAAAATATAATTACTATAAAATAAAGAGACATTTGACTGGTTTTAGCTTCATATATCCGATTCTACAAATTGTTTATTTCAAACCTGAGCTAAAATATCTGCAGCATCACTGCTCTGCTGTCCTGATGATGATGCTTAGATATTTCTTGTTCTTACTTCACAGGGCCATACGACATCTCGATGGCAAAGAGTACAGAGGCAGGCCCCTGGTGGTTGAGGAGTCACGTGCACGCCCACCCAACTCCACTAAAGTGTTTGTGGGCAACCTTGCTGCAACATGTTCAGCAGATGACCTGCATGGACTTTTCTCAACCTTCGGAAGAGTTTTAGACTGTGATAAAGTCAAAGGTGAGTTGTAAAGCTCACCAATACTGATGGTACAGCACAAATATATGCATTGGTTTGCAAGTACAGTAACCAAAATGCTCAGAATACCTCGTCAGAATGCAGTGGGACATTTAGACAGTTGGGTCTTCAAAGTTTGCCTCATGCTAACACTGATCTTCCTGCTTCATTTATACTTTACAGCCAGGTTATGCTCAAATGTTGGCTATGCATTTGTGCATATGGAGAGGAAAGAGGAGGCCCTGGTAGCTATTGAAGGACTCAACGGGACCATGTTCAAGGGCCGTCAGTTGGCCGTAGAGCTGTCCAAAGCCCAACCTTTGATCAACCAGCTTGCAATGTCTGGAAATTCAAACAACCCTGGCGGTGGTTTAGCTGCAGGTACAGATGAAGGATCCATTTGTTTAGCATGTCTTTTTATATAAATTAAATCTGAAAACGACTCATACTCTCATCATGTATTCTGCTCCCTTTTCATCGCAGGTGGCAGGGAGGGTCTTCTTCCACGACCACCACCATCACTAGAGCACCATCAGAGTCAAGCAGCCGTGCTAGCAGCAGCTGCAGCAGCCGCGGCTGGACTACCCATACAAGTAAGCTTAATTCTCTTGGAGGGTATCCACTATCTTGAAAACATCTAACTTGCTGTCTGTATCTTTGGGAAAAAAACTGAGCTCAAGAGTTCATGAAATGTCAAAGGGTTTGTTGGTAAACTTATTTGAACCAGATTGTTTGTCTAAAGCTCCCCTTACCATTATCGATGTATTGTTTTTATATTAATTAGTTTGGAGTATTATTAGCAGAGGTGAATGTGTGTCAATAAAGTTAACACAAGAGAAAAAAAATGATAATAAAAAAACTCAACACACATAGTGACCTTGAACCTGACAAGATGGAGGGCTCTGAAAGAACAGGCCCGCCTGCAATTACATAATAACGCCAAAGAGGCCGCTAGCAACAAGGTATTTCAAATCTTACTGGTTATGACTTTAAACAGTAGAATCTCTCATCTTTCTTTGCAGGTTCAACAAAGTGTCCATAACTCATTCTACAACACCACATCCTTTGATCCCACCTACGCTGCTTTAAAGGGCATTACAAGTGCTAAAGGTGCAGATGGGGTGATATACGGTGCTCTTGCCAGCCAGGTATATGGATCTGTTGCTGACCAAGTATACCAAGATATGGCCAATCACACTCACGCTGCCGTCGCCGCTGTTGAAGAAGTAGAGCCACAGACTGCACCAGATCCAACAACACTTTTTGAGGCAGCAAGAGCCAAGTTCTTTCAGGAGGGACAGAAGGTCTTCTAGCATTTATTTGTGTAAAAAATGTATACTGTCCTCAGTGTATATGTGTGTGTTCATGTTTATTTCCTGACTTATTTTGAATTAAAGGTTCTGGCAGAGCAGCAGGCAGGGAGAAAGGCAGCGACTGCAGACAGTGAGCGGGACCGCAGCCCAATCAGAGGGAACCGAGCGCCTCTCCTTCCCGACCCCGTTCCAGGCTCCTTCGCTCAGATACGACCTAAGCGTCGCGCCCTGCTGCCGACACCACCTGGAGCACCTGAAGAGGCCCCAGCTGCCACAAACACTCCTGAAGGGTCAGATCCTGTTGCTAGGTACACATAACACCTATTTGATAAAGGGGTGGAGGCAGAAGAAAAATAAGCAGGCTTCCACTTACATATATAATAACAATTTCCATAGCATTGATGAATAAATTATTACATTTATATTAATGTCCAGTGCTTTACAAAAACAAAAATATACACCCCCTTGTCCATTATGTCATGTGAGATGTGATTTTTGGACTAACTTTGTTTCTACTCTCCCTTCTTCTACTTCTCTTTTACCTCTTCAACTATAAACAGGTCTTACACAGAGTACTACCAGCAAATGCATCAATACCAACAGTATCAGCAGTACCAGCAACAGTACCAATACCTCCAGTATGCCTACACCAATCCTCCTCCCCCGCCTCCCCCTCCACCGGCCAACACACAGGCACAAGCCTGCACCACCGCTACCGCGCCCCCAGGGACGTACTCGGCGCCCCCAACGTATGCAGCACCGGGAGCCTACGCACCGCCAGGAACGTACGACACTTCGGGAAGTTACAACACCTCATCAGGGAGCTACAACGTTTCGTCTGGGAACTACGATGCCTCGTCAGGAAGCTATGATGCATCTGGAGGCTACGGGGCACCGGGAGCATATGATTCATCAGGAGCTTATGCAGCAGCGGGAAGCTACTCCACATCCACACCGTATGAGCAGACACCCGCACACGGGCAACCCATGCCCCAGCGCCATGATTACCCTTACCACACTCCAGAACCCCCTTATCGATAGTCCCACCCCCACACACTCCTTCCACACTGCAGATTGTGTGCGCGTGTGTGTGTGTGTGTTTGTGTGCATGTGTATTTCCATAAGGGACAGTTTAAAGAGGAAATCCAGAGAGGGAGCAAAGTTGTAATTTGAATGTAATTCAAATATAAAGTATCTCCCCTTTTCTCCACCACAGCTTAGTCTCTAGCTTACCTGTCAGTTGATGGCTGTGTGGCTAAGTGGGACAGCTATTCTTGGATTATTGTCATGCATTCACAGTTTTTGTTAGATGTTATAGACACAGCTGGTTCCTTGTTTGATGTTAAAGAAGCTTTAACATTTCTTGGGACAAAGTTGGACTCAGGCCAAGGTAGGCTCTCATAAGGCAAGCACTTTCATTTGAGTAAAGGCCTTCTTTATACTCTACATATAAAATGCGCACCAAATAAGCAGTCCTAAATTCATGCATGTCCCACTTTTCAAGTAGGGCACAAAATGAAAAACACGGATAAATTATTAAATAACTATAAAAACGGTTATACAGGAAGAGAAAATTATCCATCTGGCAATCTGGCCTCTTTACAAGATGCATTAAACTTGCTGCCTTTGAAAAACTCATCTTTTGGCGATCCATTTTGAATTATACATCCAAACTCAGACACTAGCATTGGCAAAGGAACAGAGAGTGTGTAACAGGTCTGTTTGAATTCAGCTGCGTTGACCCTTTTGTAATAGCCTAGTCTGTTTATCCCAACATTTAACTACCGGATTGGTAATATGCGTCGATTAGAAGAGAAAGCAGAAGTCAAGTGAAATGGAGCGGTGTCTTTACTGAAGAACCTTCTTTTTGTAAATATAGAGAATGTTTCTTAATTGACCGGCCTGTCTTATGTTTCAGGCTGGTTTAAGTGAGCTGACAGGTTTAGTGCTAATCAAGCAATCCCCACTCAAAGTGATGACATTTATTTTTTTGCCCCTCTGTTTTGGGCCATGGAAATCTTTTGGCAAAAATAACAATTGCAAATCAACATCTTGAAATTGAAGGTTATAGGATCATTTGGCTTCTCTTGCAGACCAATGAACTTGGGCATGTTGTGATTGCATTTTTGCCAGCTGGCATTAAAAGTTTTTCTTGAGGCTATCGGGGTTTTTTTCAGGGTGTGAAGAGTGAATACAGAGTAGATTTGGAGTCAACACAGGCCTTCCTGTTTAATTGTGAGAGTTCGCTTAAGTTAAGATGGCTATTACCAGTCTAATTATGCGTGCTTGCAGCTTCAAAGTCACGAGGGGTAGCCAAGGGTGAACATGACTATGGTAAAAGCGTTTTTCTCGAGGATACAAACTCAGGAGTTAAATATATCCTGTCAAGTCAGTGTTTTCAAGTCAGAACTTAATGTTTTAGGTAATTTTGCAGTTATTCACATTTCTTTCTTTCTGCTTCAGTTCTCTGTTGAGTCACAATCAAAGCATCCTGTGTGAAAAGCTTTTAGTCCAAAGAAGAGTTCGTTTTTCTGTACCTATTATTATAATTCATACGAAGAATCGCAGCAATTGGCCAATGATGTTAAAACTCTTAGCATTATCAGTACTTAATTTTCCAATTGGTTTTTGACTTTTTCTATTATTTGCTTTTGTTCCAGTCTCATCAGCTGCTGTCATGCATCTGCTCACATTGGCAACCATCGGTGATTTAGAGGGAAGGTTGAACTAGTTTTCATACCAGGAATTGTACAGTTTGGTACTTGTGTAAATACTCCAAACCTTGATCTGACCTGACTGTTAGTATTGAGATTAAATGATTGTATTTCTTCCTAAACAGTTGGAGATGTTGAATAGACAAGATGAGGTAGGACAGTTGAGTTGTTGTATCAGTCTGTAAAAAAAAAAGAAAAAGAAAAGAGGCAACCCTAAGGCAAGACGGTACTCCAAATACAGTCATGCTTTTAGTGAGTGTTATTGAACCATTGTGGCATGGGAGTGTACTAACACACACTGTAAAATCAGACATTGCATACAAGTGCAGATTCTAAAAATGGGAGGAAACAGTGATTCACCATTTGAGCTGAGAGCAGGTACACGTGTTTTTTTTTTCTTGATGCAGTGCAGTTGCGTGTTGCAGATGTGTACAGCGTAGGGTTATTGACTGAGTGGATATGATGTGACAGTCATGGCACTGCAGGTGAATTTGAGGGTTGTTTTGGATTGAGAAAAGGCTGCTGATTTTTCCCGAGCAGCAGTGAGAAGGGCCGGTGACCTTTCTTTTTCCCTCTTCTGATCTCACCAGAAACACACACTTCATTTTGACACTTACCGGCTTTCTCTGCATTCAGATCACACGTAGACAACTCCACACTTGTATCTAGATGGGTTCATTGCATTTTACTCATGCAAAGCAGACTACACGTGCAAATGATACTAATGCACACCTGATTCCACCTGTATCTTCTATGACTTACATTAGTTGTTCCGTTCGTGATCACACCACACACTAGTTTCATTTTATTTCTTATTCCCCACCTGAATTGGTAGTATTTTCTTAGGTTTAAGTGACACATAGCCTCTAAATTTCCACATTATTCCACCTTCTCCATGTGAACTGTTAGTTGCATGCCTTGTTGTTGCTGCTGCTCCAGCCACCTTCTTCCTCTTGCTGATTATTGCAGCTAGAGTGGGAGGGAGCCAAACTGAGCCCTTGCCCTGGACGTACGCCACACGCAGCTGTAGCGTGGGATGGGGAAAACAGCAGCGTTAGGCCTGAAACTGCTGTGGACGATGGGGTGTCCCCCCACTAAGGTAAACACTCAGACCACACACTCCTGCCCCTCCCCGAAAACACACGTACACAAGCACACTCATACACACATACAGACACAGCTATATGCATACTTTAATTTATCAGGAATTCAGATTTTTGGAAATGGATCTCATCGTTTTTTAATGGGAGATTTTTTCCTGCTTTTGATTTTCCTGATGATATCCCTGCATCGCCCTACCAACAAGCATACTCTGCTCATACATTCCTGCTCACACACACACACACACACACCAGATTTGGAGGACATGTTTACTGTCTTTAAGTCTAAATCCGAACCCCTTCTGAAGCAGGCAGGTTGTTGTTAGTACACCCTGTATCTAACAGCCTGCCATTCAAGAGTACCAGGCAATCAAAGCCAGAGCTGGACGTGGGACATTTAAATAGGATGGGTTTTAGTTTTTGTAAACGCGCCCCTGGGCCACTTTGGGGTTAAGTGCCTTGCGTAAGAGCACATCGGTAGGCCCTTCATTTCAGAGTTGAATAACCTGGCTCAGGATCGGTTGCTGGTTCAACGCTCGACTCCCCCTCTCCCCTAAAACAGCGATTTTTGATGCCACATTCAACTTGTATGAATGACAATGAACACAAATATTATCATTTTGTTTTAAATTACATTTTGTCCTATGTTCTTTGAAATGTTTAATTATCAATAAAAGAATTTGACCTGAGCTGTAGCTTTTCTGTGTGAATATTTTAAGTTAACAAATTAACAGAAAGTGTTTGTGGAGCAGTAACCAAATAATTCTATGAACTCAGCATCAGAGGACGTTTTATTCCATTTTCTTCCAAAAACATCAACCTATGCTTTTCAAATAAAAACCAATAATTTGATAACAATCAAACTTGTTGATAATTCAATCACTTTGATATACAAAAAAAAAATAAAATGAGAAGAAATTGAAGGTATGGAACCTCACTCCCTGCTAACAACACATTTTCACATACACTGCTGAGTTTCATGCCCTCAACAACAACAAACAGTTTACAGATGGGCACTAGAGTACTGAATGAGTGTAGTGAATGCAGTATACACAATACTGAGGGTATACTGAGGTAATATGGTGAGTTGGCCTAAGTACCTAAATGGACAAAGGATGGAGTGTGAAACTGCATAGACATCATGCACCTTTCACTGGCAAAACAACATGGAAATGCAGTTTCTGCTCTGATAACATGTAAGTCTAGTTTCCAGTTGCCAGATTAGTCTGTGAAGTAGCTTCAGTGATGAATACAGATGTCTACTTTGTATCTGCAGAGAATTGAGTCCGCAGATAATAGTCTTGGGAGTCTTCCATTATGGAAAACGCTGTACTACAAGGAACCCATTAAAGTTCACCCCCTATGCCTATGTCCTTTTTGTAAAGTTAGAGTGCAGGTAGAGGTATTGTGTGCGCTGATCATTTACGTAGATACTGCAGCGGAAAACAAGTCCTTTTTATCAGACTATGAAAAGACGAGATGAACGGAATGCAAGAGAAAATTTCTTTCTTCAACAGACTCTTAAGTCTGAGGATGCTTTTAGGAAATCCAAGCCCGGACTAAAAACTACAACTTCTAGTTTGCCTCTTTGCTTTTATACTGTATCCCTTACATTGATTTAGCACAGGGGAGAGGGAAATCAAGGATAATTAAACTATGTGCTCCTAAAATATGTGGCCAAAGAGACATGACTGACAAACATGGGGATACTAAATTTTGACTAACTTTGTACCCATCTGCAGTGGGGTTAAAAATGATAAAATGGATCTCAAAACCCTTTGTCCAGGTCTGTATATGTCCTGGGCCTAGTTTGCTTGAATTGTCTCAAAATAAAGTTGAAGCTCCTGGTGAATCCAAGCCTGGTTTCGGGAAACCAGTCCGTGCTTTAAGAGGATGACTGGAAAAGAATAAGTCCAGTTGATGGCAACAGACAGGACAAGACTGGGCAAACACGTTAAAAACACCACACAATGTTGACCAGACCAAACACATATTACAGTACTTTGACTTTCAATCACAACCTCCCAGGATGCTGCTGGCATAGTATGAAAAAGGAGCGAGCATTCAAACAGACTTATTGAAAATAGCAACGCTTTAATAAAGAGCGATTTTACAAGACTGCAATGTCTAGCTAGCTAGGTGATAACTGGCATTGACATCCATGGTGTTTTACAAAGATTCAGTTATGGTAACTGGGTTTGAAGTTTGATGGGTTACTTGCAAGTTGCATTTCTGCATGCGAGGCAGCCTTCAAACAGTTCCGCACCCTACATTGTAAAACAGTTGATTATGAATGTCAATGAGCGTTCATGTCAAGAGGTAAGTAAAAAATCTCATGGAGAAATTTCCTTAACGTTTTCCAAACACACCGGTAAGTGAGAGTTCACACAATGGTCATGCTTTTACCGGGCACACAAGCCAATAAAAAGACGACACTTAATCATGCAAAAAAAGACAGTTTTGCTTGTCTCTAAAAGTAAAAGAACAAAAAAATCCTTTTGAGTTCTGATATCATCCATCCATAGTGACCTTGAATAAGAAGAAGCTGCGCTTTGATGATGACTTTGGTGCAAAAAAATGTTCCTGTTTCGAAGAGGACAGACCCTGTCCTGTCCACTCCCTTGATGAAGACACTCTTGGTATAGACCAGTTGTGATAGTTTACCCTTGACCCCCCCACCCCACAGACCCCACCCCCTTCCTCCTCAAGATGGACACAAACATTACAAACATCAAACCCACCCACCCACCCACCCATCCCTGGATGATGACACCTTCAAAATACAACCATTCAAACACAGATACAGCAATAAATTGTCCCACGTACAGTACGTCATCCAATGGGGCTTCGATCACTTTACAGAGAGAGCACGTCTAAAAACACATGAACGGCATTAACTATATACAGAGGACACAGTAACAGTCAGAGGTTGGCCCAGGATGGATCGAGCTGCGTCGTGGGAGTGAAGTGCACAATGAAAAGAGCATTCAGCTGACGGAGAAAGACAAACCACTGGGACGAGGAGTAATGGAGGGGAGTGAAACGACAATTTTTCCAAAGGAGATATCCAAATGTCAGCTGGCCTCTTGTTGAAAACCCTCAGAGAATATCTGCCTGCTTGGTGACAATTTCTAACACCGAAGAGTCTCTGCTGGTAGTAGAGCCGTAGCTGCAGGGAGATTGGTTTTTGCGTAGCCAGCAGTTACAGTTCAAGGTTGGATCGCAACGATACGCCACCATACAGTCGCGATTCTCTGACGATTTTGTTCGGAATCACAAGCGTGTGCAGCTCCATCTGTCTGGAGAGGTTCGCCTCAGATTCACTTTGAGATTCCAGGTCTGATGACTTTGGGGCGTCTTTTTTTTTTTTCATTTTCTCAGCAGATGACTGATCCTTGGAGGCATCTTAATTTGATGTTGGGTTGTCCAGACTGAGACACGGCCACAACAACACTCACTGCTAAGTTAGTACATGCCACCAGCTCACTAGAGATCTTTCATCTCCGAGGAAACCGAGGAACATGACCCTGTTTATCTCTATGGGAAGGCATGTGTACACGAACACACATTAAGTACATGTACATAGAACAGACAATCAATAGAAAACAACTTCATCCCCAATCGATTATTGCCCCTTTCAACTGTACATCCCAGCAATGATTTTAGGTTTTTGTGCAGCAGAGCGTTGTCCCCTCTTCGAAGGTTTGTGCTATATATATAGATATATATATATATCGTCTGTCTGTGGGTCTAACTTGACCTTGGATTTGCCAGTACAGCCACATTAACATTTAACGTCTCATTACAGCCCCCTGCCTCTGGCTGTCTGAATTAATCTGTGTGTCGTCACTGCAGGCGTTAACTAGGGTCATGATCGACAGACATTACCCCCAGTCGCTTTACGGCAGTCTGGTCCTCATTTAACTCCTCCGACTGACCTTTAACTGTCCTGTCCATAAATGTTAACACTACATTAGCAAACCCTTCTCTGTGGTAGCAGTGTTTTTACTTCTTCCAAGTGGAGGTGAGACATCTGCTGTGGTAATTACCCTTATCCAGTTTTTCTGGAGTGTAAAGGACTTCACAAGAGACTAATTTTGAACAGGATGAACACCCAGCAGGACAAGGAGGAAACCATCCAATTGGGAGTTTGACCATTTTTGATTGGCAAGACTGAAAATCACCTCCTTACTAATATCCAGTCACCCCTCTACCTGGCTCTCAGTGCATTTTTCACTACTTTTAGAGCAGTGCGGGTATAACATAACAGGTTAGAAAACAATAAAACCGCATTCTGTACAGAAACCTGATATGGACACACAACACTACAGCAGGAGAAGGCTTTCTAAACAGCCTACATATGGGTGGAAAAGACACTAACGAGATTGCATGATATTGCACAGCTGTAGAGAAGGGGGAAAAAACAAAATACACAGTGTATACAGCACGACCCCAAGTAGCAAAATTAGTGTAAGAGGTTTGTTTACATCCAAATGCAATGCCTGGGTCTGGCTCAGTGCTTTCATCAGTTATTTCCAGTGCAGTAACACGTTGGTACCTGGCAACACAGTAATGACATCAGGTACCAAAAGAGAATACAGTACACACCCTACATAGCCACGTCCATCCACACACACGAGAGAACCCACAAATTATCGTTCCACGCCGGGTTTTTGATGTCAAGTTGGCAATTAAGAACAAAGCTCGTAAATAGACTCAAACAGTAATGTTGATGCAGCACACTGAGATGTAGAAAAAAGGACACGCACACACGCATTCAAAACGATTACTTCTGACATCAGGTGTGAATGACACGCAACCGGGAACCAATCTGAACAAGACGCTAAAATCACCTACACAGACATACACCCTTGGCAAAGTTCACATTGAGTAAAGTGCCAGCAAACAATCCAATCAGAGAAAGAGACGCGTGTCCTCCGAGTTTGAAGTGGGTATGTTTTTATACAGGAAATTATCAGGATGAGGAGGCCAGGAAGTGGCAGTAGAGCTTCTGCACTTCAATAGAGCTGTCATCACTGGTCATAATTGCCGTTTGAATTGGCAAATCAAACAAGAGGATGAGTGGGATTGATGCGGAGCCTTTGGTGCCCCATTTAAAGACAGAGATCAGTAGCCACATGGAGAGAGGAGAGGAGATAAGAGGGTGAAGCGACATGGACCTGTCCTCTCTCCTCCTTCCCCCACCCCTCCCTTTTCCTCTCTGTCTTCCTCTTTCTTCCTCCGGCACTGGATTTGGTTCTGGGTTTGTTTTCTTCGACTCTTTCTCTCTACATCTCTTTCCCTCTCGCCTTCTCTCTCTCGGCTTTGCTGCCATGGTTACAACATCATCCCTACATGAAGTGCATCTGCAGAGGACAGGAGGAGAATGGAGAGTAATTTAGTTCGACAAAACACCTCATCAAGTGTTCAGGCATCTGCTGACAAACATATTACCTGCCGCAGTGCCACGAAAACAATTTCTCAGGGGTGGGAGTGCTTGGTAGGCAATTATATTATTGGAATAATTGGTCAAAATATACTTGTTTGCTCTCCTGAGAGTCCTGTTACTGTACAGACTGATGCTTACTCGCTGTGGAAAACACAATCTACACAGTTGCTGGTCAATTATCTGACAACGTGATTCATCCTGCTTTTGAAGGGTCCAAAGCTTTAGTACTACTTATCAATAGTTAGAAATACCTGAATGAGTGTATCAATTATTCCAGACAGACTTTCACTATCACATTACTATCAGGACCTTTTATTCTTATTTGGTCTACCCAGTTGTTTTCTATGTGCTTTAGCTACTTCTGCTTCAGTTAGTTATATCCTAAACTTCCCAGAAAAGTGTTCAACAACCCCCAGATAACTGGCTATAGGTATTACTTCCCTTTAAGCTACACACTCCAAAGGCTGAAAGTAACAGCAGGCCCAATGTTTAGTTTAAATTTGGTTTAAGTTTATCAGACAAGTGCCTCGTGTTTATGTGGGCAAGAACATACGTGGAGTGGAGAACAAGTATAAGGTTAAACTGAAGCGTTTCTGTAATAACATAGCTCATACCTCTAAATTAAGGTTTCAAATCTACTATTACTACTATAGAGTGCTGCAGGTACAACATGTTTTATAGGACAACCTGGAAGTTAGCATTGCCTTTCCCTTGTGGATTATTGTAGATGATACACTCTGTGGCAAAAACGTTTGATGCTTCCAAGTCTTGTAAAGTAAGATAATCTTCACAAATGAACACCACTTTTATGATTTTTGAAGCGTAAATGCAATCACCATAACTTTTAATCTTCTCAGCGAACTGTGTGTGTGTGTGTGTGTGTGTGTATGTTACCTGTGTCCCAGGGATGGGTCCAAAGGGATTGGTGGGTCTCAGGACTGGCTGGTTGTACATGACAGGCTGCGGGGGCATCATGGGAACACCCCCCATCTGATGACTCATCTGAGGAGGGAGCTGGTTAGAGAAAGAAAGGCAATAGGTGAGGAGTGAGCCAGGATCACGCGATTGGAGAAAACTGACTGAGATTAAAGCTGTTCTTTACCATCCCATACACAGGCACTTGGGGTGTCGTCATAGGAAAAGCCACTGGTGCAGGAGCCTGCACGGGGAAAAAGAGAGGAACACAATGCATCGCTTGCTGAGCTGAGCTACAGTCTTTAATCCTGGCCTGAAAGTTGATTACAAACATAATCCCGATATTGTCAGCCTCATGTCTAACCTGTCAAAGTAGCAAGACAGCTAATCCTGAGCAACAAAAAGAAGTGTGACACTTAACAAAGTAGAATTGAGGTAGCAGATTGGCAGCCTGTAATAAACCACACAGGATGAACAGCACAATAAGCAAAATAAGACCCCTTTCCTCTGATTATTCATGTATCAATACAAACAGCCTCATAATGAAAGTGCCACATGCACCTATTTAAAAAGTAATAAATAAATAAATAAGCAAAGCAGAAAGGTTTTTGGAGGATGTCAGGATGAAATCAGGTGCAGAAAGAGAAGTGAGGGAGAGATGATGCGAAGAAAGGTACTTACGTAGCCAGTATAGATCATCCCATTCTGTGGAGAGTTTGAGAAAAAGACAATAAAGGAAAGTTCAGGCATTTTTTCTCTAAACGAGCAGAAAAGATAAATCAAACCTTTGCCCATCCCTCATGTTCAAATCACCTCTACTTTCTATTCATGTCGTGCCACCAGCTTCGCGAGCCATTTGCTGAATAAATGAGAGGTTCGAGTCGAGAGGTCAATCAGACGAAAATTAAAAGATGAAACTAGATTGAATGGAAGAGACGTACGGATAATTGGAGCGGAGCACAAAGGACAGACACGCAGTTTGGAGCCCCTTCAAAAAAAACCTCTGTATGCAGCAGAAAGTTACATTTGGCCAACAGGTACATTTAATGAGTTTCATTCCAGAATGAGATATCTGACCATTATGAGAAGCTGACTTTACCGACCAAATGATGGATGGCACCAAATTAATACGCAGTACAATACTTCTGAAAAAGATCTCTGCTAGAGCAATGCATCAGTGCTTCCCTGACAAAAAGGGCCACATTATCAGGCGTGATAATATAGAGACTTTAACGTCATGTTGATTTTATTTTCTATAGTACTATATATATTTATATCAGTGGTGGCTGCTGGTCTTTCAAGGAGGGGGAGCTAATTTTTCCGGCCTACATCATAAATGTGTTTGTTTATTTCTTTGTCAATTCTACCCTTCGTTCCTTTTCAAGAAAATAATCTGTGACCTTGTCGTACCAGCTAGGCTTCTGATCAGTGTCCACTCAATGGCCAGCAGAGCTAGGCTGCTTAAACGGCCTTGGTCCAGCTTGAGCTGCTGCGCCAGGCTACTGTGTGGCCGCCTATGAGTGATGGTGACGACGGGAGAAGCGTCGCAGCTGCCGCTGCTCGTTGAGGAAAGAAACCGCAAAGTGACAGAAGAGAGTCGCCAAACACAACGCTAGTCGTTCTTATCAAACACAAAGTCACTGGGGATTGGTAAAGTCTCCGGATCAGATCAGAACAACGGAATGAAAAACTTGGAAAATGTTCAGGTGGATGTTTAATCTTCAAGATCGCTGATTCGCTCATTTAGCTGTCATTCAGAAAAGGATTCCGCCTCAGACAGCTCATCCAATCATCATGCAGAAGCCGAGCGCCCGGACCAGCCCACTGTCCCATAGACCCCCAGAGACGCTGAGCTATATAAAAACTATAGTTTTTAGTTATTTTTGCTGAGTTTTGTAGTTTACAGTATCATGTAATGAAAGACACTATGTAGGGAGGTGATTTTTTTTCATGTTTTGGATCACAGCCATTGATAATAGTGTAAATTGTCCTGCTCGTAACTAACAAGAGAACGAGTGAGCTGTCGATCAATGTGCGATGCCACATGTGACGATTGAGGACAAAAAAAATATGTCCAGAACCTGAAGACCATGTGAATGTAGCTTTTAAAATTACCATCTGAGGGACGGGCATGGGTGCAGGTGCCATGGGATGGGTGGCGTGAGTCCAGTTGGTGCTAGTGCACATGGTCTTCGACTGCCAGCCGCCTCCTCCTGTTGGCTTCTTCTCCACCAGCTGACTCCACTGGAGCTCCGGCCTGATGCACACACACACACACACACACACACAAGCAAGCATATACACAGAGAATTTAGCAGGTGCACAGCTTATGCAAAATCAGAAAGAGCAATAACGAGTCATTAGAGAGTTTGAACAGTAATAAAACTGACAGCTGAGTCATTTTCTTGTGGCTAAGTTTTAGCCGTCAGGAAAACCCACTCACTTTTTAGCTGGCGTCCCCCCAAACTGCAGGTCTGAGAGAAGGAAAAAAGAAACATGACATCAGCTGAAAGGAAGCAAGGCGGCCTGAGGAAAAATAAAGGGCAAAATGGAGGCGATGACTGAATATTGGGAGAGAGAAATTCTGTTTACTCACTACCAACGAGGTTGGCTAATGAAGAGTCCAAATCATTGGGCAGCATTTTTCCAGAGTGTAATGGGACTCCGGGGCTGTGAATTTGAGCGGGTGGGGCAGGCTTTAGCAGGTCACCTGACATCCAGAGGTTACCATGGTAACATGAAAGGATAAAAGAGGGGAAAATGAGTCAAGAGCATGAAGCAAGTGGGCATCACTGTCACTGCGTATCCAGCTCTGAGCAGTGTATAATTTGCATGAATATATATGTGTGTGTGTGTGTTTGGTTGTGTGTGCGGTCCTACCTCCCCAGGCATTGTTGTTGTTGGGCACAGTGTGTGTGGTCTGGATGGGGGTGAAGTTAGGCTGCAGGGTGAACAGCTCACTGGTCAGGTTTGGCACACTGCAGGAAGCAAAATGAGAGCGGAGTGCCCAGTTTTGTTTCTCATTTATATTTATGTAACCAGAAAAGACCATTTAAAAAATCTGATTTATAATGACAGCCAGGCAAAAGCAATGGACTCTTTCAGCAACACTTTCACTTTTGTAGCCTTTTTACGCCGCAGATGTTACACTCACTGGTTGCTGACAGGTACGATTGGTGAGTTGGAGAAGAGATCTGTGGCCCCTCCGCTACTGTTGGCACTGCCCACTGACTGGGTGCTGGGTGACACATTGGGTGTCTGAATGTCGATCACCTTATGACCATCCTCCTACAATGGGAAGCATCAACAGCATAATGTGATATTTCCAAGGTATATTAAAAGCCCTGCAGCACACAAAAATAGTAGCTATTAACCTCGTCTGGGGGAAAAAACTACAAGAAAAGATGTAGCCATTATAAATATGTATTTCTGGATGCTTCTTTATTTGAAGGAAAAATCCACTGCAGAGGGTCCTAAGACTGTGACTTCATTGCCATTCTCTTCGCAGCTCTGTATGGGCCAGCAGCCAGAGGCAGACAATGTACTTCACTGTACTGCAGAACTAATGCACTTTTCCATTCAACTTCAACAACAGTCTGGAGGACAAATAGACTTGATGTACACTTCACACAGCTAAAGTGATTTCAGTGTGCTTTTCCTACATGAAAGCAAAAAACTGTTGAAGACAATGATCATATTGGGGTGTCCTTCAGTACAGTATTGTTGGTATGTAGCATAAGCTGTAAAAATGTCTCGCCTTGTGTTGCTGCAGTCTGTTGTCCTCTGTCTTGTCATCCATACGGCTGAGAGAGATCCCAGTGCTGGAGAGAGAGGACACTGCACTGGACAATGTGCTGGATCTTAAGGTGAGACACAAACATACTTTTGCAAAGCTGGTTGCTAAATAGTTTTTTGTTTTTTTGTCTTTGATTTTTACCGAGTTGCTCTTTATAGTGCTCTGTAACCTTAACTTTATTTTAACAAGACTAAGCATCTCTGTGAGGCTGTAATGCTCATGGTAAAGATAACAGTTAGCGAAACAAGGGAGGGTGCATCCAATAGTGTCATCTATTCATTGCTTACTTTTTCTGTTCATTTTGTGTGTTTTTACTTTTATTTGTCTTAACTTTTAGTGGAAATTTCTGAAATGATGTCATTAATTAATTTGTTGTTATGGTTTAATTATCTTCTTAAAGTGTAATTCCGGCATAAATTTCATCCCTTGGTCTTTTCGGCACTTATAGACATCAAATTAGCCATCAAGACAGTTTTTTCATGTAGAAACTATTTACCGAGAAATCCCGGTCGCTAACAGCCGGACATGGCTAACACTGATTTGCTCAGGGCAGTACGGTGAAAGCATTAAAACAGCTTTTTTAACCACTAATACTGCTCAAAATAACACCAAACCTCTGCAGTAGCATGATACGAGTCCTTTCACATAAAACTAAGCACCAACAACGTAGTTAGTGAACTCGGGGTTTATTAAAAGAGTGTTTTAAGAGACTTACTTACTGGCCCCGGTACCAGCTTGATTACCAAATGCAATCCAAAAGGAAGGAGCCCATTGGTGCTTGGTTTTATGTGTAGGGATACTTATATCAGGCTTATATCACTATATCAGGCTACTTCAGAGGTTTGGTGTTATTTTGAGCAGTATTAGTGATTTCACTTTAATTTGAGGGAGGGTCCCTTGTATAAGCCTATGACCTTTTATGACTCATTCTTATTTCATTAATTATCTGGATTTTATGCAGTCATTGGTGCGTGCACAGAAAAAAAAAATAAAATAAATATTTCAGAATGGTGGACCAACTTTGCCATCCTCAAAGTGACGCTGTTAAGAAGTTATAAAATAGTTATAGAAATAGATAGAAATACTAGATAAGGTAATGGGATAACAGTAATATGGCATCCACAAATATAAACATAAACATTATAAACATGTTGCACTTTATTTCCTGTTGCAGTGTTTGTGAATGACATCATCTGACAGAGAGTTAAAAAGGACCCAGGCTGTTGCATTTAACTCAAAGCAACACTGTGTCTAAATACAGCGCCACAGAACTGCTAACATGGCTGAAGACTCTTGATAAATAAAAACAGTACTCGTGTAACATTAGTACTAACGACACATGTACTTGTAACAGCAGTACTAGTTATACTATGAATTGCAGTAGGAGCATCAGTAGTAGTATTCATCTTTCGGAGCTGATCGTACCTGCTTGCTGCGGAGAGGTCCTTGAGCTTCCTGCCCTCCAGAGAGGCTAAATGCTGCTCCAGAGCCTCCAGGAGAGAGCTGGGAGCCTGAGGAAGGGGTACACGGGAGGGGAGTTGATGGGGCAGCATTAAAACCACAGCCAAGTGGACAAAAGGGGACAAACTGTCTTCTCTCACTCCCATCTTCTCACCTCCTCATTTTACTTCACGCACCCCCACACACACACAAACAAAGCAGCAGCAAAATTAAGACACTACTCCTTCATTATCTACTCTACAACAGCTCTTTTGTTCTTTTTTTTTTATTTTATTGAATTTTTGCATTGGGTTTCATCAGGTTTGGTTGACCAGCATGCACACATCAGCCTTGGATCATGCAAGCGAGTCCGCAGCGGGACTGACAGGTCAGGGCAGAGCAGAGCATCGTCGCTGCAGGGCTCCGGAGTACAAACACAACAAACACGTCTCTGAACCACCTAACGAGCCCATGCAGAGGCCAGCAGCGCACAGACGCTCTCATAAACACACACACTTACACACGCATACGTGTAAAATCACAGTCCGAAAATCAAGAGTTAACTGGTGGATTCCACGTTAGGTTAAAAGTCAAATTAACATATTATTAATTTGATTGAGTTTAAAAATTAGGCAGCAGCTAAAGCTAAGTACCAAAATGTTATCCCACTGGAAGCCAAGGAAGTTAACTCAGTTAAATGTAAACGTCTGGTGAAAATCCCGGTATACACATCAAGCAACTGGCCATCACTCTTTATTGTAAAACAAAAAGGATGGATGGGTTCATTTTGACCAACTATGTGATACCACGGTTTTCACCCAGAGCCTTACATTTTCAGCACCAGAGAACACGACGCAAACACAACAAGCCAAAGAAAAGATTTCTCATATACTTATTTTAAGGGGGAAAGAGAGTAAAATGCGAATTCTGGATATCCTTCTTCAGAGAAATCTAGAATATGCTATAGGTTTAAAAGTAAAACAGACACATATCTAGAGCTCAGTATAGGCATGGGTCACTATGTTGTTGAATAAGGGCATATAAGGTCTTCATAAGCGCTACAAACATGACAATAATTTAAAAGAGTCAGCCCTTTTCAGTTTGTTACCAGATTTGTCAGATTGTAAACATCCAATTATGGTTCCACTGAAAAGGATATTTTGCATTTGGGGCCTTTAGCATGATAGCAGTGCTTATGATGGCATTATGTACACCTATCCAAGTCATATTTGCAGAGACCTATTATTAAAACCATTCGCTGCTCTCCCCACAGCTAATGCAAAGGGACATAATCTTTTCAGGGAAATGATTTGAACACTGCTTATGTGGGCAAAAACCTATTTCATAAAGCTGTGCTGACTTATTTATATGATAAGCCTTTGAATTAAGAGACAAGCCTTGCTATTTACACTGGGGGAAATGCCAGAAGTACTGCTGGGGAAATTCAGACAGATAATAAGCCCCGGTCATGGACATCTAAAATAGAAATATGCAAAAAAAGAGGCTGAAAACTTTTGATGTTAAGCTGCATAGCTGCTGCTTTCAAAAATCTTACCTTAGAGTAAAATTTGTTCTGCAGTGATTCAGATAAGAGAAAAATGGAATTACTGCACTAATGCTTAAAAATTGTAAAAAAAAAAAAAAATGTTCTTCAAGGCTATTTGCAGGTCTTCATTAATCGTTTCCTCTCTATTCTAGACTCAGAGAAAAGGAGAAAAGGCGAAGGAGTTAAGGAGGGTAAGGAAGAGAGGAGGACAGGGCAGCTGCAATGTGGGCAGGTCTGTAGGGTGAGTAGGGAACGGGAGCGTTTAGAATGAAGCATTATGGGATTGACTTGACGGATTTAAATACTGGTTGACTGGTTGATTGACTGATTGAGATGAGATGTAGACTGACCTGTGTGAGATCGGGGCTGTCGCCCTGATCTATCCCAACTCGCTGTGTCACAAAAAAGGAGGGAGGGGTAGGGAAGGGAGGAGGGAGGCAAAATAAAAAATAAACCAAATGTAATAATAAAACAAGGAATAAAACAAAAAACCCAACAGTTTAAAAAAAAGGAAAAAAATAGGGAAGAGGTGTGTGAAGGAGGAAGAGGAGGAGGAGGAGGAGGAGGAGGGAGAAAGAAGAATCAAACCCAAGCATCCATTACTTCATGCAGTGGCTGGAAAGGAAAACAAATAAAAGACAACAGAGGAGGACGGGGAGGAGGGCGCTGCACACACATACAAACACCTATACATATATACATATATATATATATATATATATATATATATATATATATATATAGAACACACACTGTATATGTACACACACATAAGTACACACACACTGAGATTTGGAGACTGGTTTGAAATGAATGCAGAGCACACCGACTGATTGAACAGGCAGGGCAGAGAGGGCAGACAACAGGTCACGTGACTGCGACGTAAAAATAAAAAAAAACATCCAAAAAGGAAGACACTCAACTAATGTTGACTTTGAACAGAAAGAGAAGGCGGGGCACAGATGACACACAAATAGACAAACACACATTTGGTTAGACAGGTAAAATGAATGGGTCCTTAAAGTCAACGTTAGTCTGTTTTTTGTTTTTTTTTTGTCTTTGGATCGAGCGGCTGCACCCCAAACCTTCTTCCCAATTGGAAACCAAGCAGAGAGAAAGCCTTTGAAGATGGCGCACAGGTGTAATACTAAAAAAAAAATTATAATATACACTGTGAAGCCTAGCAAGGACTGCAACTGTTAACTGGATAACAGCCATTATAAAGATCATTTTTGTAGAGAGAAGGGAGGAAATAAAATAAGAGGAAGACAGAGATAGTGATAGAAAAAGAGCTTGCTTGGGCATGCAGTGCAGGCATGTGAACAGGCAGCACGCGAGGGGTCCCTCAACTTGAAGCTCTACATGAGTGGCTCTCTGATAGGCTAAAAGACTCAGCCATTAATCAACTTGTCATGGAGTAACCCCCTCCCCAGGTCAGGGCAAGAGAAGGACAGAAACAGGAGGAAAATCTAGAGGCAAAAAAAAAAAGACTTGGAAGATTAAGGAGAGACTGGAGGCTGATCTACGGTCAGTTTTTTTTTTTTTAGGCTGGACCGTAAATCAGATCCCATGGGTGACGGAAGTCTGGAGCGAATCTCAACAGGTTTAAGTGGATTTTCTCACCAGGTTAAATATAACACAATTGAAAAAGAACATGTCTTTAGAGGGGACCGCTGAGATTCGCCCCAGACAGATACTCGTGCCCTCTCCGGTGGAGTTTAACTCGGTTTTGCTCCATGGAGGAGCGCCAGGACAAACGGACGTTACCTCTGCCACTTTGAGAAACTCGGACAGTTTGGTCATCCTGTTGAGGAAAGTCTTGTAGATCTCCAAAGCTTCTTTGCACTGGTTCTTCTTCATGTCAAAGTATTTCTCTGTGTACCAGAAGACCACAATCAGCATACGATCACTATTTATCCACAAATGAGGGTACATGTTTGCAATCAGTAAATACTTAATAGGATCTATTTAAGCCCAATCAAGTGCTAGATGATCATGTTAGAAGGTGTATACAATCTAGGGTTATCACAATACCAGAATTTTAAACTTCATACAAAATTAGTACAAAGAAACGATCCTAGATACCACGGCAAACGGGGCAAAAATGCACTTAAGGATAATTTGTTTTACTGAAAAAGTCAAGATTTCTTCCCTGTTATTTCGTGTATGCAGCCTCAGGTTGAAAATCGGATTGTAGAGCTGTGTTTTTTTATAGCTTTGGTACTTTCGATACCATAGAATTTGGTAAACGTGTTGATTTAAACACTTGGAAGCTTGAATACAATAAAAAAAATGTTAAAAAAGTATCTGGTACTGATTTGTCCTGATAAGCACATACATCTGATGTCCCTACAGGCTTAAATAAATTCTGCAGAGGCCCAGTTACTATAATTATACTATACTATTATACTCTGGCAGATACTTCCGGTCGCCTCTGGTTCAGAAAGATTTCTAGCCGTCTAGACCCTGGGCCAAAAACAACCGTTAATCTCAGATGGGGTGGGTTTCAGACAATAACTGACAACTTGTGGAGAACATTTTCGAAAAAACTACCAAGATGGCTGCTGCTGATGTGGAGCTTTCTGTTGAAGTATTAGTATTTTCAATTTCTGATGGCAAAAAACGGCCACACTCCTTCGCAGACATGTCGACGCTACACGATCGCAGCTCATCTCTGCACGCTGTAGTCTGTTTACATACGTCACATGTTTCGTTGCTGTGACTGGTTGTATGTCTATCCAATTGAGTGTCAGGCTAAGTTACTATATAACCATTGCAGAAGTACCTCAGATCAGGTTAATTATCAGGTTAACAATCATTTAATGAACTCCTCACTAAATAGTCCTCACTGGATTAATAGTTAATGGAAGAAAAGAAGGCGATCTTTAATCAGACTTCTAGAGGCAGTCGGAGGAAAAATCGATTGCCCCTTTTTGAAGAAGGATAATCAGAGGCAGACTAAGGCATAAATACAACTGTATTTGCTGTGTTTTATGTATGGTTTACCCAGCATGTTGATGACCCCTTCGTTGTAGGCAGCAAACAACCGTATGGAGTCTTTAAACAGCAACATGAAAGCTGTGTTGATCACTCCATTGGTCAGCTCGTTGGAGTTAGGCTGGAAGAAAGAAAGAAAAAAACAGATATTGGATGAAGGTGTGTCAGTATTTTACATACAAATCTTGTGTCTTTAATCCAGATGTTTACCTGGAAATCCAGCAGTGCATCCAGCTGGTTCTGAATGATGGGCAGAGTCTTGATCAGCTTCTCTGTGTTCATGGTGCGCATCACACCTTCAGCCCTGGTAAGAGACGACAAGAAAACACGCATGCAACACGTACACACACACACACACACACACACACACACACACACACACACACACACACACACACACACACACACACACACACACACACACACACACACACACAGGACTTATCAGGCCGACTGTAGACTAAGTTGTGTATATGTGTGATCCCACAGATATACGCTCTTACTGTGGATCAGCAACAAGAAACATTTTGAGGTTGGGTTATTTTAGAAAATGAAATATGAAAAAAAACATTTTTAAAAGTTTAATTTATAAACAAAACAAATCTCAGTTCCACACACACTACAGCCTCATTTAGTCTGGTGTGACCAGCAGCTTTTGATAGCTAATGTTTTCAATCCTCCAATTAAATACAGCACTTAATCCCAGATAAAATGCACCCTAATGGGCCTTAAATGTTGTCTTGTGGTATTATAATGTTATATTAGATGAATGTATTTTTGGGTCCTTTTCTCGGCTCTTCTGTCTTTTCTGGGATGCTGTAAACGGAGCTGCTGTGATCCAAAACAAATTGACTTATCGTACCGTACCATCGTCGCATCGCATTGCGTCGCGTCGCGTCGCATCGCGTCGCATCGCATCACATCACGTCGCACCTATCGTATCGTATTGTATTGTACCGTAGCCACATTGTTAGTTAACAGCCTTTAACAGCCGTGAGGGAACTGAGACATTACTCTCTCAGTTCCCTCACGTTTTCTACTTATGCAGCTGTTGCACTTTGGTTCAGTATTTTGCATTTTTAGAGTGAGTGGGTCATTACTGGCTCTCTCTACATTAGCCCACTTATTACACAGCTACTTTCTACTAGAAATCAATATACAACACAAAATATGGATTTTAAAATGTTCCTCCACAGTCTATAGAACTGCGTCCATAGCAACAGTCTGTCATTAATAGCGGGGGTCTGCTCTTCAGAAATAACAGACCGTAGAACGCTGTAATCGACCAGTCAGGATCGAATACTCAACAACGCTGTGTAATATTACAGTGGCCGGTGCTCAGAAAAAGTCACACAGGCCTTTAATATAATATAGACGTAAAGCATACATATAAAAACACATCTGGTGCGACCCATAGACCAAAGACCCATAATGCCCCTGTGTCAGTGGTGTGGTGTTGAGTTTGTTACCCTCTCTTCATCTTGGTGAAGTCCACTGCTGCTAGTCTGTAAGACATGGCTTTTTCATTCAGATAGCGGCTGTAGCGTCTGATGAAAGTTGACATATTATACCCTGGGGGAAGCACAGAGAGGGCGCTGCAGTTAGAGCCTGATCCCCTTGATCGTGATATTTTCAAAACCAGGTTAAGAAGCCATAATCCCTCTCATATGAAATGGACTAACTTCTCCATGAGCAATGTGATTTACTCCAAACTGGCAGTTGCAACATATTACTGAATATTATTGTATTACAAAGTTACAGAGCATGTGTGTTCATTTTCAGTTACATAGAGAAGCTTCTCGTAACAAACAAAAGGCACATTTATCTTTAGCGTTTATATCCTGGACTGTAGCTTCCTTTTATAATCAGCACTGGTTTTATTGATTCATAGGGTTACAGAGCCAAGGAGAGCTTGACATAAAGTCATTTTGTCAGATGAACAGCAGTGCTGAGTTTACAAACACCCAAATGGCATTAAATCACCTTGTAGTGCAGCCTTATCTAGAAAGTTGTTGAGGTTGAAGAGCGTGTTTCTGGAGGCAAGGTACTGCATCAATCTCTGATGGAAAAAGGACAAAAGCAAAGAGTTAGTGACTTATCTGATGCTGTTCTCAGACAATATCAAGTCATGTCCACGCAGACACAATGAGGGCGTCTACGTGAGTAAGTAAAGCTTTATTTATACAGCACTTCTGAAAACACAATCTGTTACAAACTGTTTCACACACAAACGCAAAACATTATTGAAAAAGCAAAAAAGAAAAGGTAAATTACAATATACAGCACAGTGAGAGACAGACAAAACTAAAACAAACCAAAGCCCAAGGCAGGGATGTGGTGCAAAGTGAGGGCTTCCTTTTAGTAGTTCATGAGCATTTCACAGAGAGGTTGTTGACGTCTCAGCACTTTGACTTCCTCCAAAACTGTAGCTGCCCTTGTTATTAAAATCTACAATTTTACAATTATCAGACTGAGAATCAGAATTAACTTTATTGTCCTTGTAAGTACATACAAAGCAATTAAAAAATGTTACTCGCTACTTGCTACTATAATCCCATTACGGTTTTAATAGGAAATAAGTCACATTAAAGGGGATCAATTATGCTTTTCCTCATGTCCTGTATATATAATGTTAAATTGTCGAATGTTCATATTAAAAGTAACCAAAGCTTCAAAATAATTAGTTAAAAAATCCCTGTGAGCACAAACCTTTACTTAACCATTACTGCAGTGTTTACATCAAAATCAGGTAGGCCTTTAATCTTGTTTGCAGATGTTGATTTCTCCCCAATTTCGGATCTCTTTTCTGTTTGAACATGTCTGGTAGTGCAATTTTTGGTGATGCTCTGCTTGGCAAACTATGACCAAGCAGAGCATGACTGTTTGTTTTTTTTTTGGGGGGGGGCGGGGGTTATGGGCTTAAAGAGATGTGCTAAAACAGACAGAGAGTGGATACAGGTGCAGCAACCATGTCGATTTCCCAGTCAGGGTATCTCAGAGACGTCGTGTCACTACTTTGGTAGGCGTTACAGAGCTCTGTATGCCAAGACCACCAGACACAAAAACAGTTTCTTCCCCCAGGCCGTCTCCCTGATAACCCCATAATCCCCCTGCCATTGCATGTCCATTTGCACTAAACATGTATATATATGTATATCTTTCATCTTGTCTTCTTTGGCAAATACTTTATTTTTATGTATTTTTCTGTGCTTTTTGTATATTGTGTAAACAGAGGAGAGTCAAATTCCTTGTATGTTTGCACATGCATGGTGAATAAAGCTGATTCTGATTCTGATTCTGATACTTGTTTTGCAAAAACTCTTGTTTGGGTACTTTGAGAGGGTCAGTGAACCCGCTGTAATCACTCTTTCTGAGTCTGAGACGCTCATCGTTTAACATCTTTGATGTTTTGGTTGCTGCTCTTGTAGTGGGAGCATGCGGAGTGAAGTGATTAGTCACACTGGCCATTGAAATGTCAGCAGGGATGCATCATCAGTCCTTGTTGGACGCGTGGAAGATACAGCTTCAAAGAAGGTCGCTGCAAGACTCTGAGAGAAATTGCTACAACCTGGTGAGCGAAACGTCAGTCTCTGGACAGATCAATGACTCGAACTAGCAGATTGGCTTTCTCTTTATGTTTGTGTGTTTCTGGAGGCGGCGGCGCAGAGATCATTAGATTGGACAGGAAATGTCTTAGTTTCATGCTTTCAGTGACTCCTGTGTGCACTGTTCTGATGCTTCATAAATAGTTTATCATCCTGTGTGGGCCTGCAACGAACATCACATTATCGATGGGTCTGTAAATTCACAATAGTTAATAGATTATTCAAATTGATCCATTTTTCAAGAGCTTCAATGTCGGTGTTTCACGAGTAAGGAATGAGTACGGGTTGCAACTGTTCAGAATCTGTATCTGTGGTTTGCAGAAAACGTTCGATGCCAAATAATACACTTGTGATCTCATTAAAGCAAGCTTGTTATGTACGGATGACAAAGAACTTTACGATCATCCTGAAAATGAAATAGAAATAATATTCTATCCATATGTCGGTGTGCTCAGCTCACCTCATTGCCGTACATCATGAGGTGGTGTGTGGTGATGAGCGCTTTGAAAACCACTATCCAGCTGTTGCTGGCTGTGCGCTCCAACAGTGTGTCTGCAAGGTGAGGGATGCTGACGTTCAGCTCATTGGTGCAGTGGATCAGGTCTGGAGGACACAAAAAAAACAACGAGCAATGTTTAAACATTATTATTTGTAGAAGATTATAGAAACAAGCATGAGGCCAACATGTTAGAGAACCTTTGTAAAGTTGCAGGTTTGACTACTACAACTTAAATGTGTCCTTCTAACTCAGTCCTGCCTGGTGGCTTACTGTAGGTTGCTGAATAAAAACACCTGCCACATATCAATATCCTAATGTATAACCTTAGAGAGCTTACAGCTTGAGTTATTAAGAATCAATGGAATGAGTGAACAAACGCTATGAATGTATCGACTGGTGTTTTCATTTTGACTCACTCAATATCAGCACAAATCAATGAACAAATGATTATTTAATGATAGAGACTGCAAAGACAGATGGATCAGAACCAGGGCAAGTGAATCACAAAATCCATTTTGTAGCTGCAATTCAACAGTGCTACCTGCTTACTTATTATTATTATTATTATTATTATTATTATTATTATTATTATTATTATTATTATCAACTCAGAAGACGTAAAGTTATTTTACAGTTTCAATTCAACATCAACAACGGATGCATACTTTTTCTTTTAAACGGTCAAATACATCTCCTGATGATGAATAATTCATCTGAGTTCTCTCCCTGAGCATCTTTGTTAACAGTAATGGAATAAAACTGAGTTGACTCCGATGTTTTACCCACTGAGACTCACATCCAGAGTGTAGATTTTCTGTTCAAAAGCAAATGTGGAACAACACAAAAGGAAAAGAGCGTTCTGCGGGACAAGGTCAGACAACACGGAAAAAGGGAGTGTTTGTCAATGAAGAAGTGCCAAGTTAACCCAGAAACACGGCCTATTTTATAAGCAGGAGAGTTTTCACTTTTAGATTTACAACGACACGTCACAAAAATAATAGGTCACTCAAAATTCCGCAGTGAACACTAAATGTAAACTTAGGATAGGCAGATTGGTGGAACAATGCCCTAAATTCTTCAGGGATTTCTCCGGCTAAAGATCAAAATGTGAAGTATGCTCGGCCTCTGTTTAATCTCACAGATTTACTGACTCCAAGTTAAAGAACCAAGCTTTAAATAGCAGAAAACCTGCTTATGCTTATGTGCTTATTCAGCTGTGCTTCAGTTGAATTGCTGTAAAGAAAAGGTTGTTAATATCTTCAGTGACAAATGTGTTTTACAGTAAAACCTTGGGCATAAATGGACTGCATTGTGCACATACTGTAGAGCCGCTCCATGTAAGCTGTTCTGTGACATTTATCAGCAGGTTTAAGATCTTTTCTTGGATGAATCAATTACATTTATCTTGCTTTATTGCTCCGAAATTCATCTTCAGATTGACAAACACAATGATCTCTATAAAACCTTGAGATTGTGCAGATTATTTCAAACCCAGCCAGAAGCGAGATCTAAACTAATAACAGTATAAATTAAATATCATATTTAGAGAAGGAACATCGGGGCTGAGTGATAAAATGACAGACAGAAGGAATACATTTCAAATGTGTCCAGATAAAAAAGATCAAGATGAGGAGCAATTTGACTTGAGTTTGACAGCAGAGCTCAACATGGTAAAAGAACAGCACATCAACATCATGACAAATAAAGGAACCAAATAAAAAAAAGGCACATTGAGGGAAAGGAATTCAACTTGTATTCAGTATACGACTGTATACAGGCGGAGAGAGAAATTTGCGTGCTGAGTTACTGTAAGAAAACTTCAAGCCAGGTTTGGTTTCTGAGGCAAATCCTTGGTCTGTTTCTTCCACAGGATCAGAGGTTGTCAGGGTTTATTTGAAAGCTGTGTGATGTTTCTTGCGCCCACTGAAACGCTTGATACCAAAGAGTCCCAGCTGATACCACGGTTAGGTGTTTGATGCACCCAGAGCACCGGCAGTTCACCGCAGCTAATACTTCAGTCCTGTTCATCTTTAGGTTATTTCGGAGTGTGAAACCCACAGCAGCATTAACATCGGGATATTTGGTCCCCAGCATTAAGGCCAAATATAAGTCTTTGTTTTAATTCCAATATCTGAAAGTGAAATGTGTAGAAAACATTATCAAAGCCCATCAAATGGATCTCAAACAAACACGTTTTGAATGAATTTCCACAAACAGCAATGCTAACATCAAAAAAGTTGATGATTTATACTCGACCACACTGAAGTACCCTGGACTCAACTCTTTCTGCTTTAATTCTAAGGTGTTTTTTATTTTTCAGAATCCCTTCTCCTTCTCCTTCTCCTAATTAATTCTCAGGACATTAATATCAAAACAGTACAGGGTAATGGTAGCGCTCAGTCATGCTTTACACATTGTTAATGATTTGTTTGTGAATTTCCTTCCTGCGTCAATAATTAATGTGATCGTATTGATTTCAGGTAATTAATGTTTTCTGTCAAAAGTGAACAAACACACCGGTAAGGTGGACATGCAACACACTCTCTAGCCACACTAGTGGCAACGTTGAATAGACGGCAGCGACCATGTTGGTCCAAGCTGAAATATCCCAGCTAATGGATGCATTACCATGACATTTGGTGCGGAGATTCATATTTACTTACTTTAACTACTACTACATACTTTTGACTTAAAGTTGTACATAAGAACTGAGATACGTTGTTTCATGTGGCCTCTTTGGCGGTAAAATGTAACTGCAGGTGAGCCTGTTCTTTCAGAGCCTCCATCTTGTCACATTCATGGTCACTAAGTGTGTGTGTGTTTATTTATTTATTCATGTTTTTTTTGCCCTTTTGTAAAGTTTATTGACACACATCCACCTCTCTACTTCCAGTCCGTCCCCTATATGTTCTTCTGTCCTTACCAAAAGCCTGACTCAGAAGTTAAGGTTCCTGATTTCTAACAACAAGTGAATGCAGCATAACGGTTAGTGACCATCTGGGCCAGCAGAAGTTACTGTCAGCAGCGCCACTAATATGGCGGCTTATTTCTATCTAGGGAGGGAATGTCGCCACGGACCAAGTATTGGAATACTCAGCAACGAGTGCTTTCATTAGTGGATCATATGATCAATCACCACTGTTTTAACGCACTCTTTGGTAGATACTAGCTTAAAAGACAATTAAATAGATGAAAATCTTACAGAGGACAACTTTAAAGGTCCAATATTGTAAAAAAGTGTGACTTGTCTTTTTTTATTATAGAGCAGCGGAAAGTTAAAGTATCAAAACTCTCAATCCACAGAGAAATGTACACAGCTCTTATTCAGAAACTGTTCCTTTAAACGAGCCTTCAGGACTTCCTGTACGGCTGTGATGTCACAACTACGCTATATATGTAGGTAGAAAGTGCCGCTACAGTGTCGTTACAGTCATTCCCCGGCTGCAGTGACGGTGCAGAGACGCCAAGAGGGCCACAAATGCTGACTAATCAGAGCAGACTGGGATTTTTCAGGAGGGGGGCTTAAAGAAACAGGCGCTAAATTGGAGCGTTTTAAACAGAGGGAGGATCCAGGTATATTCAAACAGAGGGTGGATCCAGGTATATTGAAACATACGGTATGAGAAAATTATGCGTTTTTGAACATTAAAGCATATAAACTTTAAGGTTTTCACAAGCGCCATCATGATTTTAACTTGTCCTATACTTTGGTTTATGACCAAATCCCTCCAAAACGAATGACATTCATCAGCCTCAGCTGCACTTTATGTTAAGTTTGCAAATATTAGCAAGCTAACACGCTACACTAAGAAGGTGACCGAGGTAAATGTAGCTGTAATAAGCATGCAATTCAGTACTTACAGTTATAATTTTTCTGTAACAAAAGATTAAAGTTAATTGCGGTAATATGCTGATTTTAGTTGCTTTTATGGAGCACTGTTCAATGCTCACGCTAATTAAGAGCTAAGGGGGTGTGTTGGTTGGTTAGCGTCACATCAGCTGCAATATTTTACATTTATGTATATTTAAATGCTCACCAACATGCATTGTTGTTGACTGCGGTGGAGATATTTATGTGTATGCTCCAGCTTTAGGTTTATTGGACCCTGTTAGCTATTTGTCTTGAAATACAGCCTCACAGTTTGTATAAAGATATTATTTTAGTTTTTACAGTAATAGCAAATCACTCAGGCTTCTATTTGAATACAATTACACCTAAATGATAGGACTTCAAATATCTCCATCCATGCTGGGTCCACCTGCATGTATTTCTTTGGGTGATGATACATCAGCTAGGATTTAATCAATGACGTGTGGAGATAACCAGAGGGACGTGATGACATATACCGATAATACATATAATAAACTGCAGTCACACAGGAAATATTGTACATCAATAATGCTATTAAACAGTGCGAAAAACTGAACAAAGTGACAACATGGTGTCATCAAGTCAATTCAAAGCATTTGTAATGCTAGTTAGAGTTAATTGTAAAAACTGTGTCTTATGTGTGACTGGATGAACTTTAAAATGCATTAAAAACTTTAAATAAAGATATTTTAAGACCTTGGCTTTAGATGAAGTGAGTCATTATCAGGACCTGAAATTGTATTGCAAGATAGTGTCGTTATACTGACACAGATGTGGGAGTAAGCGTGTAGGGGTATCCATTCATGCTCTGTATGAACACTTCCGTCACCATCAGACTGCCTGTGAGTCAAAGCAGCCCTGTCTGTTGTAATGTTCTTCTTCTGTCGTCATTTCAGCGTCTTTTCAATGTCCTTTCAATGTCCTTTCAATGTCCTTTCAATGTCCTTTCAATGTCACCTAATTTGGCTGAGAGGCTAAAAAAAATGTGGCCACCAAGAAAAGGCCTGTGACTATTCTCAACACGTTCTGTTGCTTTTGAGAACATCTACTGTACATCACTATTACTGCCATGACACACAACCAAATCAATCATACCCTGAACAACGCGGTGCTTTCAGGGCAGAAGGTCATTTTTGTCCTGATTACTATTCTGTGTGATGAATCTGGCTTCTATCGCCGCTCTCTGCTATCTCAGCCATGCAGAATACTGCCAGGTGAAAGTGAAATCCCATTACTCTGTCTGTCATGCTCATCATTTGCTGTGGGGCAGTAAATAATCAACACTGGCCATTTGTGTCACCAACCAGTCTGTCAAGGTCATGACACTGTAAAAAAAAAAAAAAAAAAGATGCCGGCAAAACCTGGGTGCACCGCTTCAATGTCCAGCAGTGCGTTTGATTTATCATGCGTTGCATTTGGAGAGATGGCACAGTAATTCATCTTTCCTTTTCACTTTGCCTGGGCAAGGAGGGATCAATAACAAGTTGAGTATATTCTGAAGGTAACTGAAACAACCTCTGGGATTAGGTAAACTGATCCAGATTCCCTGCCCAGGTTCTTTCTGATTGATCTAAACGTAGCCAAAGTTGGCTCCAGTGAATGGGATTTTAAATCTTTGCCAGCGACCTCTGTTGCATTACATGTCGTTCCTTTGAGCTTATTCTGTCACCCACATCGACTTTGCTCCATTTGCTGCTGAGGGCTGCTTCACAACTCCAATAACTTAAAATACAGTCCAAGTGTCTGACGCTTTTTACGACCCTGTTTAACCAAGTTGAATCAGAAAGGACTCAAAGAGGGCGTGGGTCACACACCTGAGACTCTCAGACCTGAGATCAACCCACAGTCTCGTTCAGCTGACTCATCAGAGTTCAGTTGAGTTCATTGCCCTATTTTTGCATTCCTTATCCACTTCCCCACCACGGTGCTCTCAGTCGGTTGTGAGATTACTGTAGAACCAATGACCTCCTGATCACAAACACACTTCCTTCCTGCGTCTCTTCCTTAACCATAAAATTGCAGCGTCTGCACTCAACAAAATGCCAGAGTCTTATGTTATATCATGTCCTGGATGGAGAAGAGGGGCCCCTCTAGCAGGAAATAGAAAGTGTTTTATTGTGAAGGCTAGCTGTGTCTTTAGAACAGCTGCATCTGAATGGCCCAAGTACAAAACATTCATTCAGCTAAAAATTCAATTCAAGCTTCCAAGGGGCTGAATTGAGCCGGGCCTTCAGTTTCTGCTTTGGCATGGTGCTTTTTATTCCACTAATGATCAGAATGAGAGCCGGATCAGAACAAGAAATGCCTCATGCAACCACCTCAACCAGAATAGACTGACCCATTCTGAGAGGAGCTTCATTGTCCTTGAGAACGGCGGTATAAAACCGTTTCTCTAATCCATTTCACGGATGAAAATTTGTCATGTAAATGCTCCAGTTCTATTTTAAGAATATCTGCTCTCAGTGGCCTTTACTAGTTTCTGAGCGACTCCGACTCATGGCGGGGGCTGAAGGTGGACAAAGGTCCACCATTTAATAACTGCAGGGGTTCGTATAAAACTGTGGCTTTGGCTAGAAGCACAACAATAAACCAATAATGTTGTCAATCACTTGATGCCCTTTAACTGATTATTTTCTTCTGCACTCACACCAACAATCACAGTAATGTACCTTTTTAGAAATCCTCAAGTTTCCATCTGCACGGGCCAAAATGTAAAGCCTCACACAAACGGCTACAGCAGTAATACAAACCTAAATAATTAGCTTTAAGTGGTGGTCACCATTAAGATAAGATTTGTATGAAATCAAAGCAGCAGTAATTACTCGATGTTGCGATTCAAAGGTCACAAAAAGGGCTTTTTCATCGTAAGAGCGTTTTTGAACCTTTTCAGATACCCCCACTGGGTATTTTTCTGCTTTAATGGGCTTTTTTAGTAGGGCAAAGTGATACAGCCCTAATTTAGATGTATTGTGTTGAGGCGCCCGGTGGCACATCTTGTGAGGAAGCCCAGAATTCCCAGTGTCACCTCTGCTGTGGACATAACCGACTAATCCACTGCCAAACTTGCCGGCCGACTGGCTGGGTGGGTGTGGAGCTGGATGACTGACTCTCAGGCTGTTTGGCTACCGGCCTTGTTTCTCCCAGACTGATTTCCTCTTGATTAGCCATCTTTGCTTTATGCCAGTCTGTGTCTGTCTGTCTTTCTGTCTGTCTGTCTGTCTGACTGCCTGTGAGTCTGACTGGCAGCACCATTGATTACCCGTGCTCTCCATCGATCATGTCAAGTAATTATAGTGAGGCAGAAAAGCCACCTAACCTAATAATCGCTGGTAAAATCTACATGTGAGAAAACCTCCTACTCCTTGTAATTGGTGCAGTTTGCACAAACACACACACACACACACACACACACACACACATACAGCTAATTAGCAGAATGTGGAGATAAAGAATCTGTCCGCTTAAACGCCTCATTGTAACACCCACCAGCAGATACAGTACACACACACACACACAGTAGGCTATATACTCACTGTCTCTCTGCTCCCCTAGCCCCCTCAGGACTGACAGCAGTAAAAACATTCATTACTGACAATAATGCACCAGAGGACATGACAGTGAACTTGAATGTGAGATTTAAGAAATGAAAGTGGAGCGTGTTCGTGATGCTGCAGCAAACATAACGCACATTTTGTACTGAAGTGTCTCCAGAGGATGTGGTGCTGCCGCTGATAGTGGCGTTAATAATGGATAGGCCTGTACACTGTAAAAGCGGCTGGTTGCAATATGATTAGCCCATGCCAGAGTGGCCTATTTCCCCTGAATGACATGCACCGAATCTACCTGGCAGATTGCCCCCTGCATCCACATTTACAGCTTACATTAATAAGCCAGATACATTGTGGCCGCGCGTTTGGCTGCGTAAATCCCATTTTAATCTAAGGGAATGTAATGATGTCTAATTAAAGAGGCTGCAAACATAACCGGGCCGGATGAGAGAGAGAGAGAGAGAAAGAGAGAGAGAGAGAGAGAGAGAGTGAGGGGGGAAGCATAACAGATGCTGTTTATACAAGCTATCCTTTGTGAGGAAACATGCTGGTATAGCTTCATGCATGCGGACTATCTATACAGTATCAGCAGTGATGGCATGCTTAACCTACAGTCAAGGTGTTTCTTCTTGGGTCCGCTGACTTCATGCGTCGTGGCCTTGCACACGGCTTTGCTGATGGCAGACCCGGTCATGCTGTGCTGCGCGGCGGCGATCCGGTCCGTCAAAGACTGTCCCGACATGTTACTGAGAAGGAGGTGGTGGTGGTGGTGGTGGAGGAGGAGGCAGCAGCCGGAGTGATGGTCGTGGTGTCCGGGTGGGGGGGACCGGGTAGGACGATCAAAATGTCTTTAGAGGCAGGGAGGAGGGTAGTGCCCTCTGAGAGAGTCGGCCGTGTGAGCAGGAGGACAGCAGCGTACACCGACGAGGATCCGGTGGGAGAATTCATGCGGCGGCCAAATAAAACATAAAGACGGTCACATCCAGGGAAGCATTTAATATTCAGTCGAAGGCATTAGGATGACCCGGCTGCAGAAATGATAATCTGAAATAGGAGCGAGAGAGGCTGAAATGTCTATAATTAAGAGCGGTCTGCATCAAAAGTATAATAAAATAATAATAATAATATAAGATAATGTACAGTAAACTGTGATGTATCCCTGAGATACCGGCGGGATGTGCCTGTATATACGAGGGCTGAATCCGAAATAAAGATGGCAACTATAATCGAAACACTACCGGTGATTATTATCTAGATCTATGCGGCATCCCCTATGACCGAAGACTCTTTTTTTCCCCTCTCAAAGACGGTTATAAAAAAATAGCATTGTCCTTTTCCCCCCTGTCCTGCTCTTCTTCGCCCGGTGTCTTCCTCAGTCTGAAGCTTTACGCACAGATCCGACCGCAAACAGCTCTCTGGTCCACACAGCTCCCCGCGCTGGCTGCATCTAACCTTAGCCGCTTTGATTTTTTTATTTTACCCCCCCCCCCCCCCCTGTCTTTTTAATCTTCTTACAAAAGGGTGTATTTCTGTGTTGAGGTTGCCCATAGGCCAATTGCGATTATTCTTTCTTTATAGTGTTTTTGTTTTTGTCAGTCAAACTTGTGTGTAAAATGGCAGAACATGAATCCGGTGACTTGGACAGGAGGATTGGGCCACTTTCTCAGGGGAGGAGGGCATCTTAAAGCCCCCTTTTCTCTCTCTCTCCCTCTCTTTCTTTCTCTCTCTCTCTCTCTCTCTCTCTCAGGGCAATGGGGAGGCATCAGCTGGTTCATCACCTCGGTGCATGTGGAGGGCTCAGGGAGTGTGATGTGCAAACTCTCCCTGATTACTTGCCATCCAATGAAATGTGGACACATAGGGAGGAAAATCCATGAAGATGTTTCATGGTTCAGTATGATTCACATGTCTTATAATGACTCAAAGTGTGTGTGTGGTGACCTATTTCATACAGTATATGGCTGTGACCCTGATGTAGCCTGTTTCATAGCGATTTTTTATGGCATTACAGTAGTCCATATGTTCTGTTATCACATTAGTCCCATGTATGATACCAATGTGCAGGGATAGTTTAGAGTGTTTTCTTACGGTACCAGAATAAAAATCCCAGCAAACATTGCAGATAACATTCCTCTGAAGATTCCCCGTTTCTTGCAGCCTTAAAATAATTTCCCGGATATGTTCCAGTTTGATTAATTTTGTTCCGACAATATTCCCACTAGGCCTATGTGTCTAAATTACATTCCATGGTTAAGTGAATACCATCTGGGAGCATTCAGTGACGGTTCCTGCTTTATTTTAAAGACCAACATCTGAATATATATATTCTATAGGAGCAAATGAATAGTTCAAGAAACTGGGAAACGGGACACATCATAAACTTTTGGCTCAATAGTGTCATTATGAAGTCACTAATATTTATATGAAGTTGCTTTTTTTAGTACGGCTTACCGTAGAGGACTGCAACTACTTTTATCAATTAATTGAGTTTAGTCTATTTTTTGCTATCTATAAAAATGTAAAAAAAACTGAAACATTCCCATTGCAATTCCCTAAAGCCTAAGGTGACATCCTCAAATGTCTTGTTTCATCTGATCAACAGTTCAGAACCCTAGCCCCAATTTGTGCCTCTCTCGTGTATTCCTACATTTGGGGTCACTGAGGTAACCGTCACTTTCTTTTAGACATAATTAACTAGCTAAAGACCTCTGGGTGACACTGACACTTACCGCTGTTCTGACTGGGGTTTACAGGAATCCCCAAAGACTCTTGTAGCTGGTTAATTATCTTTTAGAGGAACTGACGGTTACGTCTGTGACTCAAGTATATGCCAACCAAAAACCTAAACATATTCAGTTTACAATGACTTAAAAAACAGACTCAAGCAGCAAAAAAGCAGATGAAACTGAGGAATGTTTGTCTTTTTTTCTGCTCTTTAAATAGCTGTCGATGACTGTTAACTGTTTCAGCCCTATTTGCTCTCTTTTGTAAATCAAGACAATGTTAAGGCTAAATTCAAAATCTTGTTGCGAGGACGCGACCGACGCATGCAAAGACCCCTAATTGAGTGAGTGAGTGCTGAAAATATACGGCACCACAAATACATTTTTATTGCATGTAGTATGTTGCTCCGTAGGGGAATGCAGTTACAGATGTGTTGCATTACAAGGACAGGCTATTACACATCAAAGGGAGTGAAGTCAAATAAAAAGCTGGTGCTTAATTTGAAAAAAAATCAACAAAAAAAATTGAATTTCAAATAACACTTGAGGCAGACTCAACAGAGGCGGCTGTTCAGACGCCGCTGTACAGAAAAGAACAGCACGTGCCGTGTTTCTGACTGGGGAGGAATGGATTTCAGGGTTGAAAAAAAACCTCCCCATACAAACAATAGAACGGATAGTTTGGCAGTGAGTCATGTTTGCTATTAAATTTACTATTACTATTTTATCTACAGTAGAGTGAAATATCCATCTTTTGAGGATGAAATGTAAACTAATATAGACTGAAACCACACACGCGTACATAATGAAATGGAAATGAGCGCTTAACAAGAAGGAGACTGTAAATCATGAGGAGACAGAGAAGTGCTGGAAGAACCACAGACGTTGTAAAGTGGTTGACACTTTACCGCTGCGAATCCTAATTTAAAGAACTTCTCAATCCACTAAATAGCCTTTAGGTTTTATATACCACTTGAGTTGTCCATTTAATGGACATGTGGTGCAGTATCTGCTTAACTGACTCCGTTCCCTCCACAACATTTATGGACTGCAAAAAGATTCTTGTGTGTTTTTCTGGGATGCATCCGAGAGCAGGTTTTCAAGCCCATCAGTTCATGATTCAGTGTGAAAGAAAATGTCTTTACGATTAGCCGGCCTATTATGAATACACAGGATGCATCTTCTGTATTGATGTTACATAAAGGGATTCATTTTACAACATATTAGCAAATAAATAATGCCTCAGCAGATGGATAATACGACCTTTGTAATGAAAACAGTGGAGGTTAGTTAACCACCTGACACAACTGAGAGCTGTAAGTTTCACCCTAACCATTGTCAAGTCATTTAGACAATATACCAATTTTTTTTTTTTTTGATGTGCACATTGTTTGTGGTTTGCATCGGGCCACAAGTATAAAATGATAAAAACGCCCTAGGAGGCAGACTGTATATTTTGGTCCTCACTCATCATGATGCACAGTATTTCCATTGAATCGGTATGTTTAGACTTTCCATTGTGATGTGATACACAATGTAATTATAACATTGGATCCTGTTACTGTGCCTTACCTCCTAATACAAATATTAAACAAAAAAAAAAAAAATATATATATATAGAGCTTAGCATTATGACTGGAAATGGTGGGAAACGGCTAGCTTGGTTCTGTCAAAATGTAACAAAATTTCAGAACGTCTAAAAAAACTCATCAACTCGGTATATCGTGTCTATTTTGCAACTGCTCCGAGCCAAGACATAGTCCCACACACGATGCTCCTAAATAAGGTGAAATTATTGTTTAAACTCTTCGGTTTTTAAATGTTTTAAACAAACGAGATTTTACATGTTGGTTTGTGAGTTTTAGAGGTACTGGGAGTTTTGTATGGACAGAGCCAGGCTTTCAGTCTTTATGCTAAGCTAAGCTAACTGGCTGCTGGATTTATATTAAAAGGACATTTTAATCTTCTGATTTTACTCTCCGTCAGAAAGATATTGAACGTATTTCCAAAAATCTAGAACTCTTTTTTGTCAAACTACTGTGTTCACACCAAACACAAACACATTTTCGCCTTGTGTTATTTGTGTGAGTTTAAGTGCTGGAGACGTGTCGGTGTTTCTCACTGTCCACAATTAAAGCTTTAAACCTGTTGTGGAAGTCCCATTTTTTAATCAGGAAACCAAACGTCTTCCTGCCTGGGTTCATAACCTCATCCACACACACAGTTTGGTGAATTTGAGGTGCAGATTTTGCTGTGATTTAATACAATAAATGGATCAAAAGGATGCGGATATAACTACATCCTAATGCAGATATGTAAAAGGTCTGGATTCATGCTTTGTCAGGTCTGTCAGCAAGACGACAAGCTAACAACTTTCAAAATGCCTGTTTTTTTAATAGAGTTCGGAACAATCAGGGCTATGCTACGTAGGAGAATCTCAACAATGATGGGTTTTTTTTGCGACACAAATTTATCTCTGGAGTTGAAACATTGGCAGATGACGAACTTGAACTTCTGAAATCTCAGTCACATTCAATGTACCCAGGTTCAAATTCACTATGGTAAAAATGCACCTCGAGCCTTTGTAGTGCAGACAGAAACTCATATTCCGTTCACAATATGCATGAAATTTAGGACGCCTTCAGCATTTGCGGTTTTAGCAGTTATCACTTGAAAGACTTCGTTTCACTCACTCTTGTCCGCTGACCTTAAGACTGCATAAAGGTCGGCTGAGCAAAAGTGCAAAGAATGCAAGAAGGCTTCGTGTTTTTATGTCCGTGTTAACACTGCAGACAAAAGTGCCTCAGTTTTAGTCAGTTGAGCCAAAGGTCAAAGGCACAAATAGGATGACAGATAACAGAAAGTGTACATGTTGATAATAAATATGGGTTACATCCTAGAATGTAACACAGAGATTGTGTACTTTTCATGTGCAAGTGTAATTGCTTTAAAAAAGAGAACTCCAAAGAGAGAAACAAAAATACTGTACAGTTTCTGTGGTTTAAAAAAAAAAGGATAAAATAAACAATCACAGTTGTGAAATATAAGTCATTAACTTCTCTGACACATGTAATGTCTATCTAAAACAATTTACCTTGAATTAAAAAAAACGAAATGTAAGACTCTTTAAAGGATCGGCAGGAATCACGTCTAAAATGGAATCAAAACTTTAACTTCTTCCTGTTGGCCTGCAGCGCGAACACAGCCCATGAACACCGGTACAAAGCGCTACCTGTTTTTTCATTTTCCTTCATTAATCAGTATGGCTTAAGCTAATTTTTTTTTTTTTTTACAAACAGTCCCTGAGCCAAACTTATCTCTGTGGCCGCGGCCTCACAGCTGTTCACTTCCTGGTTGTCTGTGATTGGTCAGGAGTCACCATTTCACACATGACGAGCAGTTGAGCGAATCCTTCGTGGGGTTAGTGTATCCGGACAGAACGAGGGAGCTGGGGTCACGCTCTACCGCCGGGCTCTCCTCGTTGTTCAGGATGTGCTCCACCAAGCAGCGCACCGCCTCCTCGATGTTGGCGTTTTCCTTAGGGTGGGGATAAAAGAAAACACTATGAATGGCAATGCCGGTCGTTTGGTCCACCACTTCGGTCCAGACTGAAATATCTTAACAACGGTTGGATACATTGCCAGTTTTTATAGAGACGTTCATGGTTCCTGGAAGATGAACTTGGTAGAACCCTTAACTTTTCATTTTGCGCCATCATAAGGTTTTAATTTATCCAGTACTTCAGTTTATGACCAAATAGCGGCAAAAATAATGACATATCCATAAGGGTCAGCTGTAGTCTTATTTAGTGCTAATGAGCAAAGCTATCTACAGTGAAGATCAAAATTAGAGAACATATTATTAATTCTTGATCTATTCTGAAATACTGTTTTTTTTTATTGTTCATAATTTGATAGAATATCCTCTTTGGCTATACCACTGCTGTACCAGGATGTTTTTTTAAATAACCAAAGCACTTGAGCAGTAACCATTGTGTCAGAAGAGAAGATTTAAATAATGTTTTCTGAGGGCTATAGGATGTTTTTTTGTGCCTGGCTGCTTATTTCTGCATTTCAACATGAAGGTCTACAGGGACTGGTTTGCTTTAGGAGCCGGCCTCAAGTTGTCGTTCAAATAAACAGCAGGGGTTTTTTTTGACACTTGCTCATTGGTTCATTTTTCCGCCCCGGGGTCGCTGCTTGCATTAGTCACCAAGAACTAACTGTCATATCGGACCAAGAGAAGCTGTGGCACCATTTATTCTTCCATTCGGTGGCCACAGCTGTACACACATGCAGCCGTTATCACAGTCAGATATCAAAGTATCAAAATGTCTGATTTTGACTTAATTGACCATCTCCCTTTTCATTCTGACACGACACACTAAACTAATGAGAAGCCAGGATACCGCACACAGTCTTTCTGCTGAGCCTTTGTGTTCACTAAGTACTCTACTGTCTGTGACTCGCACCCTGGTGTGTAACTCATTAGACGGACTCTGAACAGGAGGAAAAGGCAGAAGGATCATTCACACCAGACTGCAGACATTCCTCTATTTGTCTCTTGAGTGCACAGCAAATAATGTGTTCTGACTTTTAGTGTTTGCATTGATAAACCCTACAGTTATTTTAAAAATCACTTATTTCCATAGGGGGCTTTTGTTGTGATTAGAGTTGTTCCGATACCAGTATCAAAAAGGCCTCAGATACTGCCTAAAATGCTGGCATCGGTATCGACGAGTACACAAGTCTGCTTTGATCCAACGCCATGTAATTTATCCCTGACAATAATCTACTTTAAAGTAGTGTATTTATGTTCTTTTCCAGTTATGACTGACTTTCAAACTACAGTAGGTAATACAATAAAGTTCTACGGCATTCATTCATTCTCTGTATGTATTTTGTTGTTATACAAACCGGAGCCAGGCCACACAACAATGACAACAATCATATCCCATCCATAAAACCAAATAAAAGTCTTTTCTCTGATTTGTTTTCTCCTCTCTTGTACCTTTGCAGAAGTCTCGAACCAGCCAACGAAGCCGTTCTCCCTGCAGAAGGAGTCGAGTTTGGGCTGCTGGGAAGGCAGCTGGTCGGACTTGTTGGCCAAGAGTACAGCTGGAACTGGCCTCCCATGGTTCAGGGTCACCTGAGGAGAGAAGACAGGTTAGATGATGGTTATTGCAGGTGTCTCAAACTGATCCAGTAAAGGGCCGCTGTGGCTGCAGGTTTTCATTCCGACCAAGCAAGAACACACCTGGTCCAACAAATCCAACTGTGTGAAGGCGATTCAGTTGGTTGAATAAGTCTAGTCAGGTGTGTTGTTGCTTGGTTGGAATGAAAACCTGCAGCCACAGCGGCCCTTTACTGGATCAGTTTGAGACACGTTTTGTAGAGACTGTAATATTTAAAGTTTAGCTGTAGGAGAATTTGTCGTAAGAACACATATATATATCCATCTTTACGTATGTAGGATGTAACAACCCTAACAACACCTTTTACATTGTCACTTCTCTTTTACATTTGATACATTGTTATTGTAAACATATTATTAACACTTTAAGGTGTCAGTATGCTTCAACAGAAGTGCTTCTCCGATGGTAAAACACCCTCACACATTTTCGGCCGTTTGAATTCCCAACTTTCTCAAGCTTTCTTTTCCCCCCAATTTATTCACACGATTACTTTTGTCACTGTGTGCGTACAAACGCAACACCAAGCCTTCCAGGACAGATCATCCTCAAGCTCGGGCCATTTTTACCCCATTTGAGTAATTATCCGCCCTCTGTATGACAGCAGGCTTTTCACCCCGTCTTCAAGTAAACTCTTTTGCCTTTGTTCATGGTTGGACGAGGTTCCTATGTCTCTTGATGTAAATGATTGGTACGGGCTAGCTGCACAGTTCAAATAGCAAAAGAACGAAGGGATGCGGATGTTTCAAGTGCAGTTTGAATGGTACAAATCTGTTCAGCCACTGTGGAGATTAAGATGCATCTGTGTAATGCACTCTGGTTGAAATATTCTGACACCTTAAGCAGCTCCAACGTTGTATATTTTGCCTCTGCTGTGTGAAGGCTATTGATGTCACCTTACACAAATGTTGGGCACTGCAGTTGCAATTTTTCAGACCTTCTCTGACAGCTGTGTAATCATTTTGCATAATGTCGCTCTGATTTGTCCCTACAGTCAGTAAAACCCAGGTAACCACAACTGGCTTGGTGTCAGAGTGGGTCGTCCTCTGTTCGAGAGATTGGTGGTTCGATCCCCATCTCCCCCCGGTCCACATGTCGAAGTGTCCTTGGGCAAGACACTGAACCCCGAATTGCTCCCCGTGCTGCGCATGGGTGTGTAAATGTGGTGTGAATGGTTAGATCAGATTAGATGGTATGTAGATGTCCGCTGCCATCAGTGTGAATGTCTGTTTGAATGGGTAAATGTGACAGACACTGTGAAGCGCCTTGAGTAGTCAGATGACTAGAAAGGCGCTATATAAGTACAAGTCCATTTACAAGCAGTAGACCTAGAAATACTGCAATGAAAATTATAGATATATAGACTGAAATGTAGATGATGTGATGTGTGTGCGTGTGTGTGTGTGTGGCCGGCCACGTGCAGCAGGTGTGATATTTTTTCTTTAACAGCACAAAGAAAGGCCTTGGTTTGTGCTGACCTTGGAGTCCAAGTCGTCTTTCCACTTCAGCACGGCGTCGAATGTGGAGGCCCTCGTCACGTCAAACACCACCAGCGCACCCACCGCCTCCCGGTAATAAACACGAGTCATGTTCCCATACCGCTCCTGTCCTGGGACGCATGGAAAAAGCCAATCAGACACACACATATATATATTTAAAGGCACCTTTCAAGTCCGTAAAATGAAATCAACTCACAGCACAGTAGATTTCTCTAAATATAGAGAGTTAGTGTGTGTTTGTGTGTGTGTGTGTGTTTATGCCCCAGTAGCCGCCATCATGTGACCGTTATTATGAGCATGGGATCCCTCGAGTCACAGCCAGGCACAAGACCTGCATTCCTCAACCAGGCTTCAAAATGACAGGGAGGGACCAGGCGTCCAGAGGGCATATACACACATACACTCTCTCATTGGAAGTTCACATCAATCACTGCAAAAATCTACAACTTATGTTTCTATTTTAGTCACATTCAGTCTTATCTGTTTAAGACACTTTGAAAAGGAGTTGATTGTATTGGAAAGCATTGAATAATCTTACAGCACTGACACAGAACAGGACTTTCAGGACTCAGAAATAAGAAGTTGAGGGTGTTTTTTTGTTTTTTTAAATGTCTCTGATGTTATTTTTAAATGTTTCTGATGTTAATGTTTTCACTTGCCAAACTAAAAACAGAAGTAACTATAACATATTGTTCTGTAAACTCTCAAAGATCCTAAAACACATATTCCTTCCCGCAGAGCATAAGTCACCTGAGGCAATAACAATAAAGCTGTAAACCAGGATGTGCTCGTTAAAGTGGGACAGACCTGCTATGTCCCACAGCTGTAGCCGGATCACGGTGTCATTGTCCCACTGCAGCACCTTCAGGGCGAAGTCCACGCCGATGGTGGCTCGGTAGTGCTGGGAGAAGATCTGATGCACGTACCGCTTGATGATGGACGTTTTCCCCACTCCCAAGTCCCCGATGACCAGGACTTTGAACAAAAGCTCCTGCTGCATGGCTGCAGCTCTGCAGGCACAGCAAAGTAACGAACTCCGGTTAACTTTAGTAGAGCCTTTATGAAGGATGCTGGTGCACAGAGGAGGTATCGCAACAGAACTGTAAACTAGCTACAGTAAAGTCATGGAAAGTAGAAAAATATGTTATTAAGTTAGAAGGACATTTTCTTCAGTCCAATACACTGACAAAAACAATTATTATGATCCAGTAGGAAGCTGTAAAGCTCGTCCACAGCAGTCCACCCGTTTGATCACACATGACGCTCCGAGTCAGTCTGTTACTGGTGGTGCATTCAGGTGCTCCTCGTAAAAACCGGCTTCGAAATTTGTCACTCCGCCGAGTGCATTTTAATGGATGGGTTCGGGGCAATGGAGGTCTAAACATGAGTCTCAAAAAATAAATAAATGCACGATTAAATAAATAAGTGAATACAGAAGAAAATCAATAAGTAAATGCTGAAATAAATAAATGTATAAATAAATACGTAAAAGAACAAATAATGCATTAATAAATACATAAATGCACGAATAAATGTATAAATAATACATTCATGAATAAATAAATTTATAAATAAATGAATAAATATATAGATGCATAAATATGTATGAATAAAATAATATATAAATTAATTCATGCTTTACATTTATTTATTTATGTTCATGTATGTTTTTTCCTATAAATAAAGCACACTTTTGAATTGGCTGATCGTTTTGTATGTAAAATTTGAATTTGCAACGAAGACCTTGGTAAAACATTTCCATGAAAATGGATCATAACATTGAAATAGTCCATATTTTCACCAACATATTTTTCTGTTTAAGTAAAATTAAAACTGTTTTTTTTTCTTGTTCTTCTTGTAACATATGCAAATATGTATGCTATGTCTGACTACTTATTATTTATTTTTGTGTGTATTTATGTAAGGTTGGGGTTAGGCTGAGGATAAGATGCAGATGTTGTGTTTAGTAAATAGTGTGTATACTAATATTGTTTATATATTTTTACTGGATTATTCTTATAGGATCCAAATGAGTAATTAAACAAAAAATGTCAACAATGTTGTATTGAATTATTATGTTCATGTGCATTCACTTCGTAATTACAGTATTTTGCTCCTACAGGCTTTGAAGGCAGCACTGTGACCCTGAATTGCTGCTGCGCCGCTCTGCGTGCAGTTACGGTAATGGTGCTGATGAGGGCGAGGAGGAGATGTGTGATGCTGCTGTTGTGTCCTGCTGCCATTTCAACCGCGGATCCTCACGGAAAAATCCACAGTCCGAAGAAGCAGCAGCAGCAGCAGCAGCTCGGATCATCTGTCGGTGCGGACCCTCCACAGGCCGGGCTCATCTTCATAAACGGCTCACATGTTGATGGTGCACAAGAGGCCTGGTTAATATGATGTGTGATATTGGCGGGTTATTTCTGTAACACGGCCACTGCTACTCTGGAGCATCATTTTTAGAAGACATAATCCTTGATATGGGGTTTGCTTTTTACATGTACTAAGCTCTTACCTTTAAGGTAAGTCATTATTTACTGTGTTTATTAGATTGTGAATGTGAATCATTAATGTAGATAATACTCATACTGACATTAAGCTTAGTGGCTTGGGCCTCACGAGTCACACAATTTACTCATATGTTTTATATTATATATCTTATTATGAGTGACACTTGAGGTCTTTCAGGAAGGCAAATATGGATTATCACAGCGGCCTAGCAGCTATCTCTTCATTAAGCTTATGTTTGGTTGGCTTCAAGGCCTCATTGTGTGTTATTGCTGTATAACAATCAGCCTACAATCCACATGGGGGCTGACTACACCAATGTTTATTGAGTTGAAGAGGAGTGGCCTCCCCCCTCCTCCCTCCCTCCTTCCCCTTAAATTAGATCACCCAACTGTAAATCACTGCTGAGATGATGTGAGCCTATTACTCTCCCCATAATCCAGGAATAATCCATGCACAGTCTGTGGATTAAATTCCCATTTGTTTATCTATTGAAACACATCCTCTTGTTTCTTAAGAGGAAGGTGTTACTGTTGATTTCACGGTTTGTAGACGCTTTACGGGTGTTGAATCTAAGCCGTTTTATTTATGTTTAAATTTGAATATATTTTCCTGCTATTCCAACAAAAAAAATGCACAGATTAAACATTATTTTGTGTTTTACCTCCATTACACTACACTGAGGACTGAGCAAAACTGCAACCAAAGGAAAACACCATGTTTTAGCTCTAAAATTAGAAATACCACAGTCTGAAAGTACTTCCTTACAAGTCCTGAATCCAAAATGTTAAAAAAGTAAAATACATTGAAGTAAACGTACGGAAGTATTAACAGCAAAATGTATTTATACTATCAAAAATACTCCTTATGTGACTCTTATACAATGGTATATTATTATAGAATATCACATTATTCTCTATTTGTCACTAACAAATACATGTAAGAGCATTTAATGTTGTACTTCCTACACTTTCAGATACTTTGTATTCTACTGTATAGATTTGTAGTAGGCTACTGTTTCATATCATAAATGTATATCATATGCTTATATAAGTTACTACACGTGTCAAAGTACAATATTTGCCTCTGAGATGCAGTGGAGTAGTAAGTATAAAGTAGCATAAAATGGAAATACTCAAGTAAAGTACACACATGTCAAAAGTGTACTTACATGAGTAAATCTATTTTGTGTTGTGAAGATATTTTCTGCAGTGGTTTTGTGAGACAGAGACGCAAATGTTTTCCAATTTATCAACATTTAATCAGCATGATTAGCAAATAAAGCTCAATCTTCAGCTTTTGAACCCCTTTTCATTTCAGTTACCTCTTCAAAAGAGCTCGTCAGAAATGATTTAGTGTAGTATTGTTGATTAGATCTAAAGAAAAATGAAACGGCAACTATTTTGATGAAAGAATAGTTTTTTTCCTGTAATTCTTTAAACAAATACGTTTGTCATGTGTGATCGTAAACTCAGACATAACAAGACATTTGAAGCCGTGATACGGACACAGTGACTCACGAGTGGGTGATTTTATTTTCTCACAGATTTTTACTTTGGTGAGACATGGAGACGATATGGCTTTATCAGTTTCGTCTGATCGTCATTGGAGACTCCACGGTCGGCAAGTCCTGTCTGATCCGGAGGTTCACTGAGGGCCGCTTCGCCCAGGTGTCAGACCCGACGGTGGGGGTGGACTTCTTCTCCCGCCTGGTGGAGATCGAGCCGGGCAAAAGAATCAAACTGCAGATCTGGGACACCGCGGGACAGGAGAGGTTCAGGTGAAGACAGAACTCTTTCCTTCCTATGTGATCCTTCTCTTCATCTTCACAAAAAGGATCATCACCTAAAAACAGAAGTCACTGAGATATCTGCTGTTTTTCTGTACTGTACCATACTATATTTTTTCTTATTGTTGAAAGATTCCATGAAAATTTCACATGGATTCCACTAACAAGTAGGTTTACTGTGTATCCAGAGCCTTATTTATCTTATTAATCTGTGCCACAGAGCTCCATTAACTATTACCAACACAGAGCCATGTGGTTGCATTGGGCGACATGGTTATTCTTTAATATGATCAACATGGGAACTGTAGTTTACTTTGAGTCAAGTCACTTTACTGCTGATGTAAATACTCACTAAAGCACCAAATAAACAGATGAAAATGGACTATGTCATCCTGTTTGAATAACTTTCCCCAAACTGATTTAGGAAGTTATTTAGCCTTTTTCACAACAACAGTATTAATTAATCAATGTATATGTCGTCCGTTTTAACAGATGTTCTTGGTGTGAGAGCCGCAGACTTGGTAGGGAAGTTGTAAAGTATTGAGAGATATTGACTAACGCATTGATGATTTTCCTTTTTCTGAGATTTGTTGACAATAGTGAAAATACAAAACAGCCCAGAGAGTTTGCATCATGTCACAATCCAACAGTTAACATTTAATTTTTGGTTTTAAACAGCCGTTCCCTTAACCTTAACCAAGTATTTTAATTTCCTAATCCTAAAAACATCTTAACCATAAATGATAGGGCTGGCAATATTTTTTCTAGTAGCATATTTACATGCTTTAATGTAAAAAAAGACATTATTTTCCTGTCAGTCTGAATATACCTGTCTGAAACACACCATTTTAGTGTCTGTCTCTTGAAGCCTCTTGAATCTTACTTTTTACAATATGGGACCTTTAAAAAAATGATCATATAGCGTAATTAACATAAAGTAAAAAAGGCTCAGTCATTTCTTAAAACAGCTGGGCACTGTGGTTTTTGTAAAACAAAACTCAGGGTGCATTTGTGCGATTTTGGAGGAATCATAGGTAATTAAAATAATTGACACAAACAACAAAGTTAGTTTTACATCGATCTGTCTTTCCAGGTCAATCACCAGAGCTTACTACCGTAACTCGGTGGGCGGACTCTTACTCTTCGACATCACAAACCGGCGTTCCTTCCAGAACGTCCACAATTGGCTGGAGGAGGCACAGAGCCACGTCCAGCCTCACAACATCGTCTTCCTGCTGGTCGGTCACAAGTGTGACCTGGAAGCCCAGCGTCAGGTGACCCAGCAGGAGGCAGAGAAGTTGGCCGGGGCCTACGGGATGCGCTACGTGGAGACATCTGCGCGAGAATCTATCAATGTGGAGAAGGTGTGGATGAGATTAAACTTTTACAAAATCAGCTGTGATTCTCTTATTGTGTGTTTACATTTTGAACCACATCTCGTGGCCTTCATCATCTTAAGATGATCTTATCTTCACAATTTTGCATTTTTCTTCTTTTTCTTAAGGCATTCGTTGATCTGACCAGGGACATCTTTGAGCTGGTACGAAGCGGGGAAATCAAGATCCAGGATGGCTGGGAGGGCGTCAAGAGTGGATTTGTTCCCAACACCGTCCATTCCTCCGAGGAGGTCACCAAGGGCAGCCGGCAATGCTTCTGCTGATTTACCTGGCTGCAGCATGTGGGCGTGGCAGGTAGTGGACTCCATCTGTAGGAGATCTCTCTCACGCCTTGGCTGCACTCAGGCCAGTTTTATGGGACGCGTAGTATTTTCCCTGCTCAGTTACATACTTTACTCCTATATATAAGACATTGTTTAATCTTCTGGGTGCCTGTTTATGACTCTTCGTTGATGTTCCCAACAGACGTAGAAGCACAAGAAGCATCCTTACCCTCTTACTGTTCTGTGTGCATGTGTGTGTGACTGTAATAATCCTGCTGTCTTTGCAGCTCTCAACACTTCAACTTTACTGCACTTTTGGCCTTTCCTGATAAATTCCAGAGGCCTGTTATGTTGCTGGCACACATCACTTAAAGACTGATACTGTCATTGTAGTGTTTATGCCCTAAATCTGAATCAGTGATGCCGAGACTGGGCCTTTTCATGCATAATACTGAGAATATATTGCAACCTTGTACAGACGGTAACCAGTGAGAGAGACAAGTCAGAAAGACATCCTCACTGACTGTACTGCACTACAAATCCAAGTGGCTTAATACATAAAGAGAGCAGAGGATAATGAACGTGAACTCAAATTGAACCAAAGTTTGGGACTCAGCCGGACGCTCTTTCGTGTTTGTTTGTCTGACTGTGTCTGCTGGAGGAAGAGTTTGCACTGTGAAAATGTTCGGTGGTACATTCGCCAAGAGCTGCCCACTGATAGCCATCGTAACGTGATCATAGCAAGGATATTTACAGTATGGTGAGTACCCAAGATCATGTTTATTACTCTGTTTTGGTTTACTGGTGACGTTAACCTTAGCTTGTTGTATGGAACCCCAAGGTGTTCAGTATTAAATAAATCATTTTAAAATGAATAATAGGCGTATGTGAATATTGTGTAAAATATATAAATGAATCAAGGAATAACTGATGGAATTTGTTAAAACTGAACTCACTATTATGACATTTTTTATCAGAATTTGTTGTTTTAAAGTGTTTTTTTGGTGTTCGTTTTTATTTGATTATTGAAATTTTAACTTTAAATACTCTTTTTCAAATTGCTCTCTTTTATTCCATGATGGCATTTTCTCAATTACAGTTTATTTCATATACATTTTGTAAGTATACTGAAAATCAAAATTAGAGAGCAAATTACAAATACTTGATCCATTCTGAAATACAGTTATTTCGTATCGTTCATAATTATACCACTGCTGTACTAGCATGTTTTTTTAAATAACCAAGGCCCTTCAACAAAATCTTTGAATTTTTTGAAAACAACCGTGAGCAAAATTAGAGAACACTTTCAGACACCTCCCAGTTGTGGTTAATCTGTTTGTTGGACACAACCCACATATGTGGCAGCTCTACTGAAACCATGCAACAGCAGGTTGTGCGGATTAAGACCAAAGGGTTGACCCTGTCAGCCACTGCAAGAGAGGTAGCATGCTCCAAGTCTGTGATCTGAAGAATATTGAAACTTTACAAGGACACATGTATTTAAGTCCCTCAAAAAGGCCGGTCATCCTCGTGAAACAAGTGCAGGAGAGGACCGGATTATGCAAAGACTCTTAATGGGAAGGATCTGTCTCAGCACACAGGGTTGGGGTTGGGGTCCCGGTTATTTAACCCTAGTTAACAGCAGTGGTATAGCAACAGCTGATGTTCCATCAAATTCTGATCAATAAAAAATAACAGTATTTCAGACTAAAAGCGTTTATAATTTGTTCTCTAGTTTTGATCTCTAGTATGTATAATTTCACTTTATATGGTGGCTTCAAAAAATGTACTTTTAAAAATGTCTGTTATGAAATGATTCATAAATTGTATTCATGTAATTCAGTATGCCATGATTGCTTGTTAATTTATTCATTAATGAACACTTTGGGGCTTCATACGTTTGGACACTGCATTCATGAGTTCATTAGCCTACGTGACATCGTCAGGACGTAATCTTCTCTCACGCGTATGCCTACAACCCATTTATTCATTCAGTCGTGTCCATGTTTAATCAATGCATGCCTCCATTATAACTCAAAATTTCCAAAGAAAGAAAATCATTTCTTATTTTTGATATAATGTAAATAGCCATTTTCGTTCAGTGTCGGGAATCTCACGAGGAAGCAGAATTAATGCAGATACAAATGTGTATGTGAAACACTGAAATGAAACCAATTAAGATCATGCGAACCCCACTACAATTGCTGAGACATCAGGATGGCATTAATATTCACTAATTCTGACAGTTAAGAAATATTGAGTGAGTTTATTTATTTTAACCCTGCAGTGGAAGTGTCTCTTTTGAGTGCCTTTTGGAGGAAAGAAGCCTAATTAGTAGACATAGTCACCTTCCTGTTCCTGTTGATACTTCTGTGTGTTTATCCTGTGAATAATAACATCTAAACTGTACGGCAGTGGGAAATGCATCGGTATCACATTACACTACCTGTAAATAATTGATTTCAAACCAAACCCTGACAAAGTTGACTGTTCAATGTTGTTGTGACTCCGGGATTATTATAGCACAAGTGTCATCAATGATAAATTCCTGGAGACATTAATAAAGATTTGCCTTGCGCAAAAATTGGAGGTATGCTAATCTTTATTACAATCTTTATTACACAATGAGGCTGAAGCTGTTAACAGACTGGGGTAATGCTGGGCCCACTAGATGGCAGCCTAAGTGTGTGGAGAAGGCAGAAACTATTTCCATACAACATGTTTTGTGTTTTCAGGTGTTAAAATGGTGGCCGCATTTTCCTACACAAAATTGACTCCAGATATTGTACAGATATAATGTACAGTTTTTCTCAGTTGCTTCAACACAGTTGTTGAATGAAAATCATCATTTTTAACCTACTGTGTGAAATCTTCAAATGTTCTCACATTATATGCATGCCATTTGACTTGGCGTTGGTGACCAATATGGGTTACACTGCTCATCTATCAGTCATGGCATAATTAGTTAAAAAAAATGGGAAAAGTCATAGAAAAGTGTGTCCAGAAAGTAAGCCAAATAAGTCATAGTATAGTGAAATGTCGAAAAAGTCAAAGGTTTTTATGCAGTCTATGAAGCGAACATAACAACGGAAACCGGTATTGTGGGACTTTCTTCATTTGTGAATGGGTGATATCTTGAAGAAGGGAGAGTAGAAAGAAAGTTGCCTGTTTCACTGCTGTCCTCCATGTTTGTTTGGATTCTGTTCCTGGCTCCCGCCTGTGGCACAAAGGGTCGGGGTTCGGGTCCCGGTCTGGGTTTGATTCCAGTTAACAGCAGTGATATAGCCACAGCTGATATTCTTCCACATTCTGACAGACTGCAGTGTGTTTGTGAGTTTTTTAATGACATACTACTGTATACTATGACAATGACATGCTATAATATGAGTTTTTTATGACACTATTCTCAGACTTTTTTTTACTGTTGACACACTATAACATGACTTTTTGACATACTATTGTATTACTTTTTCTGCCATTTTTCTGACATACAATGCTATGATTTTTTTGGCTTTTTGACATACTATACTTTTTATGCATTTTTTCATACATCTTTCCTAGCTGTATTTGTAGAACATTTTACTCCTAAAACATGGCGAGGATTGCCATTTCTTTATGGTAATTACGGAGTGATAAAGGGATATTCAAAATTCCCTCTGTAAAAACCTTTGTCTCTAATCTAACCTGTCAACATAAGAAGAATTTTGAACCTGACTTCATCTAATGTTTGGATTCCTGCTCTGGAAATGTATGCAAATCTGCACATACAATGATGAGAACACTGTCTGTGTGTCAGAGGTTAGTAAAACAGCTTTAGGGGAGAGTCATTTTGTAACCGACAGACATTGTTAACATAGTTACGTGGAGTCACCGCTGACTCACAGAAAATCCGGTGTAAGGTGGCTTCAATGGCCTCGGGCCTACAGCTCACTCTGAGGTCTTTAAAAAAATAATAATAATAAAGAGAGGTGGACAAAGCACACACACACTATCTGCCATAAGCATGAATTATTGTTTTATTTAAAAAACAAACAAACATTGAAAATACAGCTCGTTTTATACATGACAGCCATATGTACAGGATATAAAACAAAGACAAAAATAGATCATTGCTGTTAATGCGATAGCATTGAGGAGGGGAGATGATAGTATTGATTTTTTTAAAAAGGCACAAGGGCTGCGTATGAAGAGCTCTGTGTGACGTGAGTCACAGCCACGTAACCTTTTAATGATATCTCCGTCTCTGACAGAGTTCAAATCTCCAGTGAGAGTTATCAAGTATTTTTATCATTTGAAACAGCTGGTCTCCTCATTTTACCAGTCCCAGTGTCTTATCTCAGGCAGAAGGATGGTTCTTTAGGCACCAGTCGATTGATTCACACCTGGAAACACTGTCCTAATCTACCTTTAGTAGACAACTAGTACTCCACAAATGTTATGGGTGATATGTCAAGTTTTGACAAGTGTTCAGGGACATCGACTGAAATGCTTTAATGTTCCATCCACCAGAACTAAGGCTGGACGATATATTATATATATTGCTTGAAACTATATACAACTGTCTATTGTATATATTTCTCGACATCGTTTCTGTTATGTCGAAAAACAAGCAGCCGAACTGCGTTACAGCAATTTTTACATTGTTTAGACAAAGCTTTACATTCTCAGACTTGTACGTTATGTACATTATGGTTCTTAATACCATGAAAAATACATCTTTCATCTGTCAAGTATTTAATTCACACAGGAGTATATAAAAATAGGCTTGCCTTGTGGTTATTTCATTTAGACTACATGTTATATTGTGATATACCGTATATCGTGGTTTTGAAAGTATATATCGGAAGAGAAGATTTTGGTCGTATCGTCCAGCCCTAATCAGGACCATCTCATCGGGAAAAGGGATTTTTATCATTTGGATTTCAGCAGCAGTAAGTTTCAAATGAAATGCCTTCAAGTGTAATTTACAACATCTCTTACTAAATTTAACTCGTGTTAAAGAAAGTATGTTTGTATAATTTACAGCATTATACAAATAAAGATACAGTTTTTAAAACAAATACTGTACATTCTACAGTAAAGCACTTGACTAGAACAAAAAGAAAATAATATATTTATATATATATATATACTATAAACATTAAGTTATCTTGACTCCAGAGGGTTGGGGTAAAACGTTTTTTTTTATATTACAGAAATTTAGAGACCAACTTTCAGTGGTCGTTTTTTGCTTGGGAAAAGTTTCCAAAGACGTTCATTTGGTCAGAAAAGATCACGAAGAAATAATTTGATGATGCAAAGCATTCGCAACAAAAAAAACATGGAAGCGAGAAGTGAGACAAAACAGATCAGCACACTAAAAACTGTACATGTAACAATTAAAATACATTAACATCTAAAAAGCATTTTAAAATTGATTTGAGACTGACGTGAAAAAGGCAAAACGAAAAGAGAAAACTATCCGAAAAAAAATACTATAAACAATTGAATATTAACAGTTCTATCGGTTGAAGTAAATAAAGTAGTAAAAACAGTTGAATAAAATAAAAGTGATGGGAACTCGACAGACAAAGCTGCCAAGAACAAGTTTCAATTGAAACTAAACAAGAAACTTTGTGAATCTTTTCACAAGGAAGTAAAAACAAAAAGGTGAATAAGATATTTTAGTGGTGATGAAAGACAGAAACTGATCCCCGGCTCCCACATCAGCCAGATTATATTAACAGAAAATGCAAATGCCCCTCAGAAGAGAACTTAATGCGATTAATAGGCTTGTTACAAGCAAACCGTATCAACCTAAGATCTGTGAAAATATCTGGGTACAGCTATGCAGAGGACATGAAACAGACAGGTGCAAGTATGTAAATGAAATCTGGAATTAGCTAATTATCTGGATCAATCATTTAAAACTCATACAGGTATTTGCATGCCCATGTTTTTGGGAAAGAAAAATCATATCCAACCATATATGGGCAAAAAAGTGTGTTGGTCATAACAAATGGATGGGTTTACACTTCAGTAAATACCTGATAACATAGCAGAGGTGGAATCTTATAACTTTTACTCGACTTACTAGATTTCCAGGCCCGTTATAGGTCAAAAAGTAGTTTCTTGCCCCTATTGTTGTTAAAGCCTTTTAAAAAATGTTTTAAGTTATCTGGTATAGGTTGAAATAAAGGCCACAAAATGCCTGTAAACAACATTTCAACACAATCATAATACGTAAGACAAATGTGGATAATTTACGATAAGCAACAAATTTAATACCATTTTAAAGGGTGCTGTGTACACCTACTGTACGGCTGTTCTCTAGGAGCGGGGGTCGCAAAAGCGTGTGCTTCAGCCTCAGACACTAAACCATACAGTGTAAATGACATCAATGTCGTCTATGTGCTACTGACCTAACTGCGCTGAGGCCCTGACTGACACTGTAAACCACACAGCCTCAGTACTACCCTGTTTACACACAAACAAGGACCGACAAGCTAGACACGTTAACTCGACTGAAGGCTATATCACTTTGTGGGGGCTTCTGCTTATCGAGGTCTAGCTCACTGACCCAAATGTCGTGATGATCATAACGTCATTGGCTCAAGTTATATTTCGAATGACGCACATGTTAGTTATTACCCTTAGTGGCCAAGTGGCTCCACACAAAGCCACAGCGCACACACAACAGATGAAGCAAAGATAAAATTGGTTAAAGTCTAAACATTTCTTCCTGTTATCAGATTCAGGTAACGGAAAACTTTGCAAGGAGCACCGCGGTACTCTTGTTAGTTAGGTCCATTCAAAGCATGTGTTATAGGCAGGTAAATATCTCCCAGGGGGCTAAGGCTAAGTACAAACAGATCGAAACAGACACATGGTCCAGAACGTGGCTCTGTCACAGTGTCTAGCCGTCAAGTTAATCAGCCTCCAAGTCAGAGGTAAGATGTGTGTGTGGCGTTTTCTTGCCTCTCCTCCCTTTAAACCCAGGGCTGCGTTCCAAGTCGCCTACATTGAAGCATTTGGCTACCAGTTCAACCAGACTGCCAAAATGAGTGTAGATGCTCTGGCAACACTCCCCAGGTCTACGTCAGCATGTATCAGGGGCTACTGCCGGCTTCCACGTCACTGTCATCAGGAGCGCCCCTGTAAATCGGGCTCTTGGTCTGCAGCGCTGGCTCGTATTTGCGTGGGGATGACCTTTTGGCAGCTTCACTGCTGTTCCTAATACCATAAAAGAAGTAGATGGCGAAACCTGTGGAGGAGAAGTAATGGGAAGTTACAAAAACAGTCATATGAATGTGTAGCAAAAGAAGTGAAAATACAATTAGTGAAAATGTACCGATGAGCATCCAGACGGCGAAGCGGCACCATGTGCCGCGGTCCAGCTGCATCATGAGGTAGATGTTGACGAAAACACTGAACAGGGGCAACCAGGGAAGCAGAGGGACCTGGAGGACAGAGGAATAGAGGACAACAATCTTAAAATTGACCTGGTTCTGCTCGAGGTAGCACTCGGTGAGAGAATTAGGGGAAAATGTGTGGCATAGTAAATAAGAAGTCACATAAGAGTCACTAATCGTGTAGTAATGCTAAAACAGGGAAATCTCCTTATCTCCTTTCTTTTAAGTTGGGCTGCTCAATTATTGGATTAATCATGTTGTGAAATCATGTTTTTTTTGGTCGATATTGAGATCACAGGATAAATAAACAAGATCAATAATGTAACATTTGTGCACTTCCGCTACCTACTGAAAACTACTAAACATAAATATGAAATACTTTGGTAAACTATATTCAGCATATTTTGTCAGTAACTCGGTGAAAACGCACTGCTGTATAGGAAAACGTTGGAAGTGCAGATAGGTAGGTAAAAAATAAAATTGTGATTAAAATCGCTCCGGCCGTTACACAAAGGGTCTGTTTCTTAGGATTTGATTGTTACCTTGAAGGTAAGAGCCTCTTTGCTCTCAGGCTGCCTGACGATGATGATAACACAGACGGCACAGAGCAGAGTCAGGATGACACAGGGCACCACAACGGCTGCGTTGCCAGCCAGCAGCTCCGCCAGACAGTTGGCCAAGATAACGCACAGAACGGTGATAAAAACCGCTGCAAAGAGACATGGAGACAAAGTTACTTACGATGGCAGCAAGATGCAAATTATCTTATATTTGTCTTATTCCCTGCATTTATCAACCTATACGACTTCACAACAAGTTTTATCTTTAGATTCCTCCAAGACACTTACAAATAATAGCAGTGGTGGCGTAGACAATGTTCCCAGAGGTCTTCGTTGGAATTTTTCCACTTGGACAGAAGAGCAGCTTGGCGGTGAAGGTCTCCCGGAGCGGCCTCTCATCCGACTCGTCACCGCTGTCCCCTCCACTTACGGCTACCTTCTCCCCTTCCACCAGCTCTACCAGCTTCTCTGTCTGGCTGGACGAACTCAGACTGCCTGGCTGGTACCTGAGTGAACAAAAGGGATTATTTTCAGTAGCATGACTAGAATCGTTTCCCCAATAGCTTAAAAAAATATTGGCTCAACGGGAGCTTGTGCTTGTAGAAAATAACAAAAAGGTAGTTACCTGAGGATGAGGACACAGATTGCCACTAAAGAGTACGCCAACAGAGTTCCAATGGACATGAGGTCAACCAGAGCTGCTAGGTCGAACAGGAAGGCCATCAGAGCTGTAAGGAGAAGTAAAAACTGATTTATTGGTACATGTACACTGTAACACATCTCTGTAAAGTCAGGAAGAGAGAAATGATTTAATGGCACTGGCTGCCTACAATGTACGCATGAACAACAACAAAAATTTGTATGCGTTTTTGCAGACTGTTTTGAAGGGCCACTGATCTGACAGCCGGTCAATCAGGCTGCTACATAAGAGCTGAGGTGGGAGACAGAGCTGTGACCCTGACAAACTATAAACATAAGCTCAGCACAGGATAGACATAGCAAAGACAGCCTTCTGGCCCTAAGCGATGAACAAACATGACAAGAAGGATACACAGGCAAAGATAAATTGACACAAGGGGAAAAAGAAAATTTACTGTAGAAAACACAAACACGGGACATGAGTTTACCTGCAACAACGCCAGAAGCGATGGTAGCCAGGAGAGGAGTCTTTGTGCGCTCGTTCATCCTGGACAGAACACGGAACAGCAGCCCGTCCTCTGCCATGGCGTATATAACACGGGGCATGGGGAACATAGAGCCTAGGAGACTAAGGGAAGACCAATAGTTAGTATTAAACTTAGACTTAGAGTTATGTAAAAGAACACACTGTGGCAAGAATACAATTTGGCTCCTTACCTGGTGGACAGAGCGCAGAGTGAACCCACAGCCACGATGTATCTGGCAGGAGCCCAGCCCACATGGCTGAAGGCCTCGGGCAGGGGACTCTGAGTGTTCAGCTGGTAGTACGGCATCATGAGGGTTAGAGCGGCGGACACGCCAAAGTAGGCGAAAAAACAGATCAGCAGCGAGGCGACGATGCCAATCGGTATGGAACGCATGGGGTTCTTTGCTTCTTCGCCTGAGGAAAACAGAGGGAATGGAGGAAAAAGATAAGTTGGCAAGAAGTGTTCACATGATCAAGGGGAACAGGCGACAAGATACGTTTTACAGCAGGAAAGATTTTCTGCTCTTCTTCTTAACTACCCCCAAGAAGACGTGAAGGTCTTGACACAGTAGGTAATAAAAGTTACAGACGACCTTTTCATGCGGGCAAGAGGTGTTGCGTAAGCACAGTGCTGTTAAAAACAATGTGGCAAAATTATTGGTTGTACTAATATTGAATGAAAACACATTAAGCTGTTCCACTTCACGAGTGCGTGAATACACCGGTTCCAAGTCGACAAGTTTGGACGTCATAGGATAACAAAAAAGGTGCGGGTAGCAACTTGAAAAGTTTACTGTTTACATAGCCATTTTTGTGAACTCCTTCTCTGAATCACTTATCACGGAAATATTAAAACCACTCACTCGTTGTGGCAATGCAGTCAAAGCCCACAAAGGCGTAGAAGCAGGTGGCAGCACCAGACAGGACTCCAGTCAGGCCAAACGGAGCAAAGCCACCCACGCCAAATTCCTCATCAACCCTGAGCGGCGGAAGAAACAAGAAGCACAGATTAACAATCACAGGTGAAACAGAAAATCTATGAGGCAATGGGCGTGCAAGTTGTCGAATACTGACTTCAGCTCTTTGGTGTTGTTGGTGCTGTTAATGAAGCTGCAGTAGTCGTCCTTTGTCAGGTTCCAGTTTGCTGTGTCACCCTTAACAAAGCCAGAGATGATAACAAAGCCCAGAACCACCAGATTGATGCCTGTGAAGATCTTATTCACCAGCGCCGACTCATTCACGCCAAAGGCCAGAAGTCCTGAGGGCAGGAAGAGCGGAGAGGGATGTAAGGAGGAGGACAGAGATTTCATATTTAGCACCAATAACAACATGTCCTGCTATGTGGGCGGATGTGTTCGTACTTCAAAACGCCCAACATACCATCAGTCAGCGACACCAATCCACAAACTATTTCTTTCCAACACTGCTGTTGGCATGCTGTAGTAGCTGCAATATTAGTGTGACAATTGTTCTAGCTGTTATGCAATATTAATGTAATGTGCTTACAATGACTATATTAACGTGGACCGCAATAATTAAACTGATGGCCTAATTTTTTAATTTACACATTAAAAGAAATCTATGGAGTAAAGCTGTGTATTGACAAGAATCTGGTGATATAATACGATTTAGAATACAGGGATTATGAATATACTGCCTTACCGTAAACCGTTTATTTTTCTTAAATCTAATTTGAGGTATATTGTCATAGTTTAAAGTGAGATCTTTGGGATGCATTTGGCTTTAAGTTGCAAGCCAATTCAACCAAAGAGGGCACTTCTTCCTGAGATTGTTTAATTCAAAATTAAAAAACGTTCCAGTATTACACAATTAAAAAAAAATAAATAGAGAAGAGTGTATGAATAAGTAGTATTTCTCATTTTATTCTTTCCGATCGTATATAATAATCAGGCAGTCTCCCACATGTGTCTTGTATCCCCCAAAGAGGATCCTGACTCCTGATTATAATGCGGGATAATTAATGGGACTAACTCACCAGACAGCAGCAATACCAGGATGAGAGCGAACAGGTCTGGGTACTCTGCCAGCACATTCCCTGGCACCTCCATTGTCATGGAGGCCTTGAAGAAGCCAGAGATTTTTTGCTCCACCAGACTATCGAACGTTGAGCTCCACGCCCTTGCCACACTAGCCGTACCTAAAAGAGAAAAATGGAATAAGTCAAGAATGTACTGGAAGTGACTCATCTTTTCTATTGTTCTTTATTTCTATTGACGACATAAAAAGAGCTGCAACGACTCCACTGAAACTCCTGAAAGCTCACCTATCACATATGAGAGGATGAGGTTCCACCCTGTGATGAAGGCCCATATTTCTCCAACTGTCACATAGCTGTAAAGGTATGCAGAGCCTGTTTTGGGGACACGGGCGCCAAATTCAGCGTAGCACAGCCCCGCCAACATGGAGGACAGAGCAGCGATGAGGAAGCAGAGGACGATAGCAGGTCCTGCCTTTTCCCGAGCGACCTCGCCAGCAAGGACGTAGACACCTGCACCGAGCGTGGAGCCCACTCCCAAGGCGATGAGGTCGAGGGTGGACAGGCAGCGGGCGAATCGGGTCTCTTCACCAGAGCAGTCTAAGGCCCTGCGACGTAGCAGGTTTTTGCCCAAGGTGGACAGCTTGCTGGCCATATTTGCTGTGAATATGTGTGGGCGCTGAACGTGAATGTGTTTTAAATCCTCCAACCGTGGGTGTGTGCGATTGACACGGCTTAAACACGTGTGACTGGTCTGAGAGTAGAAGTACTTTGAGCAGATGGGTTGGTCTAAGCACTTGATTATTATTGGTCCTTTGGTGTAGGTGTGATCACTTAGGCAACAGTCACTCGAGCACACAGAACAGGAAGTGGCAGGTCTGTGGTTACACTATTTTGCAGCAGCAGATTAGGACCTGTGAGAAAACACAAGAAAACAAGCGCTCAAAACAGAGAACTATTCACAAACTGCCAAATCTTACATTTCACACAGCTCTGTGCAGGGGGATTATAGTATCATTTCTTTTTTCCAAGAAAGGTGCTCAAAGTGCAGGGAAACCATGGCAGGGTCAATAAAAAAAAAAAAGAGGGGAAAGAAACAAACTCAAAGAATGTTACTTCGTAGTCTCTCTCTCTCTCCTGGGCTGTACAAATGAACTTGGTAACTTTGTAGTAGCTTAGGTTGTCAAGATTATTTGTCTAGTCTGAAATCGCACACTATGACTCAGTGGGGTTTGGACGAAGTGAACCCAGGTACTGTAGCACCAGCTATGTTGGAAGCTTTCCTGGAATATTCTTCTCCTCTTCAGCAAACATAACATTTTGCCGTTTTTTTTCTTTTACATTCAATAAAAAGACACGTGTACTACATGAGAACCTGTACAAATACCAGTTACATAACTTCCTGGAACTCATACCTCCACCTCTTGCTGCATAGTAACATATCATGAGACGCTGCAGGGCCCAGAGATCTCATGAAGACAAAAGAATGCTTTTTTTATTTAATTTGGCCTCAAAATAATAAACCTGCCACACGAGTACACACCCTTAAAAAAACTCACACAAAAGAACAAGTTCAATTCCTTAGCACTCCCTTACTGCGAGAAAGAGCATGTTACTACTCATGTTGTGTTTTTACAACAGATAGAGGCCGACAGAGAGAAGCCTGGGAAAAGCAGAGGCTGTGAAGAGATAATATGGTTGAATTCTGTAAGCTAATATCAACAAGGGAGGACAGCTGGACCGGCGGCTCGATAAGGTGAACGAGCGGCACAGGGAGAAGGTTGATTTACCGATAAAATACACTGCATCTATGAAAACTGACCCTTACCCTATATAGAAAAACACAGGTAAAGTTCAAAGAACTAACTATTTTGCAGATGAAATACACCTTCTCTCACAAACTCACCTATGAAAGGCAGGTTTCACTCTAACCATACTGTATAAAGTACTCTTGGGTGAGCTAATCGTATTCTTTAAATGAAATGCAGTGCGCACAGTTATATTGATTACTGTCCCATGCACTATTAAGGATTTGAAACAAACCCCAGACAAAACCATCCTCAAGGACAACGGTAACATATTCTACGTCAGCAGTGATGAGCTTGTCAAGTTCAGGAAAGGGTGAGTGATAATGATTACACCAGTTTCTGCAAAACAAAGTGCATTCACCCCCATACACACAAACAGTTCATATCAGGCCAAGGACACCTGCCACGGCTCATCTGACCAGGACATACAACGTCTTTCTGTTTGTCTTTGGATTGCTGTTCGATTCCAAAAGAGTTTCAATACACTGAGACAGGTTTGACGTAAAATTTGGGGTAGTGACATAAATGCTGCACGTAACAGAACACAAACACACACCCATAGAAAATGTTCCATGAAACACGGGCCAGTTCCCAGTTCCAGCAACATTAACGTTATTTGAGGCAATGGGCTATACAATATTCAACAACATCGCTTAGTGCTATTTAAGAATGGACGGAAAAATTGTAATTGTAAAGGTCATTACATAATTTTTTTTACTCCTCCAAGCTGTGGGCTGGGTAGAGAGATCCTAGTGCTTAAACGGGTTAGGCCTGTCTGTCCACATTGATGAAATGCTCAACCAAGTCCTCTCATTTTGCGTTTTTCAAAGGGAGGTGTCATTTTTGGACTTTCAAATGTCTGTGCAGAGCCTCAGTACATGCTGCTAAGACACTTTGAGTGTGTGAATGAGTGAGTGAGCGTGAATGTCTGTCATCAACAATCCAGCATTTGTCTTGGTAAAACAGGGCTCAGAGCATTGTGTCTCATTCTGCTACATGTTGTAACATTCTTTATGGCTGTGTTTCATTTTTAAAAACAATTGTGGTATGCAATGGCGAAGTTTTGATTACTTTTGGTAAATTAATCAGAGCTCACATGCAAGAAATGTCAGATTGATTCAAAGTTACAACACAAGGTTATTTGAGGTAAAAGGCGACACGTTACCACATGCAAGTTTTTCGCAAAGCCATGCTTCTAAAGCCAAGGGTGAGGCAGGATCATCTAATCTACAAATACTACACTACTTCTACGACTACTACAACTACTGTACCACTGACACGACTAAGCATGACAATGGTTAACTGCGACCATAAAGGACCTCCACTGTCCATAAAGGGGCATAAAGATCACGCTGCAATTAGTCTGAAGCCACCAATGCAGTGATACCGGATTCCTTGGTGTGCGCGCTAAGAAGGCGGACTCATTTCAGGCCTATCATTCACTTCACTGGTCTGGCAGTAAAGAGAAGAAGTGAAACACTAACCGTGGTGACAACGACCAGGCCGACTGTGTGGTACAGTGTCACTGTGTCAGTGTAAATCAGGAGTTAGGCAAAAATGTCTTTTCACACTAATTAAATGTGTGAAACTAAAGATGGGGGCCAACAGCCTTTCACATAGGCTTTTTTCTGTTGTCAAGTTTTTTCTTACGTGCTTTGCTCCACTTTTTCCACTTGCACATGCAGCATGACGCAGTTAGCGCTGCCTTTTAGTTCTATTGCCGCAACCTCAAAGTTTAGTTTATGCAAAGTTTGGGGTCGCACAGTATGCACAAAAAAAAAGTCTTTCAGCTATAGATTATGTTATGGTCTAATTTTGGACTGTTCTTATTCACAGCCCGCAGGATATAAGCTCTCACAATGTTTCAATACAAAGACAATATTCTATTAATACCCTAAAAATAACATTACCTATTTATCAAAGCTCTTCTAGACTTCCCATTTCAAAAGAGAATATCCTGCCTAATACAGTTAAGTGATGGGAGAAAAAAAGACAAACACTGTTAAACAATGAAATGCAAACAGCACAGAGAGCACCCAACAATAAACATTCAGCCCTCTGAACTGATGGGAAACTGGTACATGGTGGATATTCTTCCACTCCCCACTTGGTGTGACATTCCAGTAGCATTTTCCACTCACACACCAGGAACTGAGATCTGAGAGTGTCAATGTTGTGTCAATAAACATTTATTACTAAACTACTGTGCCCAGCTGACTGTGATCTCCCCAGGGGGGTCGAACCAACACCGAACACACCTTCACTAAGCAGGACAAAAGTCCTTATCTGAAACTACGCAAACTGTAAAAAGGCTGGCCGAAAAAATCATATTTATTTGTCGGGAAATGCCCTCCTATTTTCTTTCTTGTCTGCAGGAAAAGTGCAGACCTGTTTGCTGTATGACCTCACTTAAGGGTGGTCTCATTAAAGCGATGCTAGAGCCACCTCTACCCTAGTTGATGCCTCAGTCACGTCAGCTAGTTGCTAATCTTTTCCTTGTGGTTTTCACGAGGGTGCCCATTTGTGTAAGTGGGGCAGATTTACTGTACACCAGGTTACACAGAGGTGTGTCTCGCGAATGTGCCGTCTGCAAGCTCCATGACGTAAGACACTGAACTTGCCTCGTAGGACAGGGGCTTGCTTTACTTTCTTTAGCAAAACCACAATCAGAGTATATTACATCTTTTACAAACGGGACAAACCAAAAGGCTCTGTATTTTGGAGGGCTATAACCAATGTCTTGAGGCCAACAGTGCTCCGGTTACAACAGGCTTCTAGGATAATGGTCCTGTTACTTGACTGCGCATTGCTGTAACTGCTTCCACAGGCTGTAAGAGGATTATTCAGAGAGGAAGCAAACCTGCTAACCTAATTACGGCTTGTTGCTGCTCCTCATTCTATCGATACAAACATCACATGGCTTTGTTTTGACTGCCACTTTTGATAACAACAACAACACAGCTCTATGGTTATATAACCAGATGAACAGTGTTATTTCTGCTATATCATAGTAGCATTGTCCAATATCTAATTAGCCGTTACAAAATGGAAACATGTCTTTAACACAAAAGTTCAGCTTTAATCTGCTAAATTGAGTTAAATGTTTTTTTCTATTACTTTTTGTTCTAGGCATCTAAAACTTTCGTCCGGAGAAATACCTTAAATAAATAAATACCTTATTTTAAATAGGGTAATTTTAACTGATCACATCTCACCTGGCTGTGCAGAAATTAAAATATTTTCATATAAATGTTGTATTCCTTGTATTTCCATTCAAATTTTTGAGAAGAAGAAACATCTGTCTTTAGCGGAAATCCTGCATTGGTCTCATCCGTTATAATAAAAATATTCCTAATATCAACACAACTGTACATTCATTTGTGGGGCCAGCAGCTGAACAAAGGGAACAACATGTTCAGTACCCTGCAGAGCCAACATCCACTGAAAGTGGTGAAAGTGACCTTGCATAACCCTGGAAGGTACACCACGTCATGAATGGCTGTACCGAATCAGTGAACCATTCTTCAGGCATCATACACACATGCACACAATGGTTTTCCAGGTGTTTGAAATTATGAATAATAGGTTTGAGACAATAATATATGTTTGTATGTATAAGATATACTTCAGTTTCACATGAAGGCCGTATGTGTTTTTGTGCGGGCGTTCGTGTGTGTTTTGTTTAAACTAAAGCATGTGTGTACAGACCGACCACTGAGACTGAACTGGACGACCCTTTAAGTCACCTGCCTGAAAACCAGCACTCCGGCCAAAAACCTGCACTACGCTGTGAGATGGAATGTGACAATCTACGGATCTGTTCACTTTCCCATGAACCAACGGCAACAAGAACGGACACAAGAACAGCAGTACAAAATTACACATTATACGGAAGGATAACCTATCAGTGGGACACCTACGCACTCAGAGATATGGCTACTGCGTTACACAGGTCAGAAAAGATGCAGCCACGTATGCAGAAAAACGTGACAGCAGTGGTCTACGTAATTTTCCCCTCTGGGTATTTAACTAGGCTCCGACTAATTACAAACTAGACCTCCACATTTCCCAGCTTCTCCTAGACATCTATTAACAATAGTAATAACGATAAAATGATCAAAAAAATCTCACATTTTTACCAAATCTGCCAATTTGTTGAGTCAAATTCTTGGCAAGTTGGTTGATGCCAAAATGTATAAAGAACATATTGAACCCTCAGGTGCAGACTGGTGAACTTAAAAAAGGTGTGGTGCACACTCTGCTTGTTACAAAAAACTTCTGGAAACGACACTTTGACCGTTTTACTAAAAATAACTTATCAGACATGACTAACCAGAAATGTTCCTTGATCCCACTCACTCATCAGATGAGGTAGTGGGATGAAACATTTCTGGTTAGTCATAAGTCTCCTACATATTAAACATCACTTTGTTATGGGCAGAATCAGGACCTGGTGATTGCTGATGCAATAATGTATCAAGAACATTTTAACTGGCAGTAATGTGTCAAAAATAGTCCATGTAGTTAATGTAATGAAAGACCATTATTGCAGATTATTTGCATTTCTGGAGAAATGGAAACGCTCAACAGGGTGCAACAATTATGATACAATAGAGATATTCCTAACATTTATTCTAACCCTCCTCAGTGGTGTAAATAACCTCCTGGTTTGACACAACAGCCCTAAAACAACCATGATATTGCATCTACACCTCACAAAAAAACCTGTGTTGGACTGAATTTTCTATGCTAGGTGTGTCTAAGATGTTGGCTACTGTGAATGCTGTGCTTTCCCCTCAGGGTGCACCAATAAAAAAACAACAATCTGGCATGTTTTAAATAGTTCAAAACTCAATGCCATGGGAAGTCTGAGGCTGTTACTTATGTACATAGCAACAGCAGCTGTGATAAGCAATGACAAATTCACCCTTTCATGGATTCATGCCTTTTGCTGTACTGAGCTGAAATCACTCAGGTGTAAATTAAGCCTACATGTCTATAAAGTGAGGTGGCGTGTGGATACCTGGTTAGTCCAACAGCCCCTCACTCACTCCATCAAACCACCTGCTGACCACCGCCGAGCAGGTCTGGATCAAATTACACACCCGACTCTTTACTTTACATGTTCACCTCTACAATAACTGCTCCACAGCTTACATTTCTGAAGTGACTTTAAATCGGCTGATGCAACCCTAGCGTGGCAACACCCCGTACAACAGGCAACATGCTCGCGAACATTACCCGGAAGGATGACCTACTTTGACGACACAGACACGCGGGCGTTGGACTATTAAAGCAACATTAATTTACACTAAAAATAGCCTTACTTACTAACATGCAGTGTCAACTATACATGGCGATGTTCAGCTGTCGATCTGGATGAGAGTCCATCTGTCAGGGACGAAAACGGCTATAGCTACGTGGCTCCGGTCGGTTCTCGCGTGGAGCAAATGTTGCCTTCAGAGATCACGGAAAACATCGTAATTGTCTAATGTACACATTCTGGTGCTTATACTTATTGGGATTTCTTTATTGTCATTGTTTTCTAGGACAACGAGACACAGTTTAGCAAATTTAGGGGAATTGGTAATATACGCTTGACTTGTGAACTATTTTAGAGGTTGCAGATATTAATAATAATACATTTTATTTGTTGGCGCCTTTCCTACACCCAAGAACAAAACACACAAAGTTTAGAATAGTCAAATCAAGTAGTAAGTAAAAATCCTGGTTGATATGACAGTCTCGCATGAGTGAAATTAACCGTAATGAGTCAAAATTGCGTCAGGTTTTGAGATTTTAAATTTCACAATAAGGTCCGTTTGGTGCATGTTTGTATTCCATTTGATTGTTAGGAATTCGGCGCTTTTGGGAGTCTTTGAACGCAGCATTACGGCCACCCCACGCCTTGCTCGCACGCCCTACTATAGCGGGGTGAGCTAGTCGACTAGGGAGACCAAAACAATGAATGAACACCCCCCTCTGTGTCGAGCCGTGCGTTTGAGACAGTTTTTAGCGGTCACCTCTCATTTAAACGCCCCGTTTCTCTCCCGTTATATTATATTTATGTTCTCCGCTCAAACGACGCTAAAATACAACTGACAGCACACGAGGAAAGATTGCGTCAGTTCACTACGACCGGTAACTTAAATTAAATAAAGAGACACGGGCGGATACAATGTAACACCACGACTTAGATAAAAATACATAAATGTTTAATTGTCTCGATGAAAACCAAGGTATGGGCCGTTACCTTTAACGTCTTCTGTTTGACGGTGTGGTGAAGAAAGAAGCGCCGTTGCCGTGGTCGCTGATGAAATATCCCGCTCGGTAGAGGGTTAGTGTGGTTTTGATACGCCGGGAGGGGCGGGGCGTGTACGGGCAAACAAACTGACGCACACGGGGGGCGGAGCTTTCCAGAAATACAGAGAGGGTGTTGATAGGGGTTGTGTATTTTCTAATGACGAAAGTGAGACTTTATGACAACTGTTTTATGCATGTTTATGTGTTAAATTATTCATGTATACATATAAAAAACGATACGTTCTTTTTTATGACTTTGATTGATGAAAAATAAATGCAAAACCACCACAAAAAGATGCACAATGATACAAAACCACCATGCAACGATACAAAATGGCTTGAATAGATGCAAAACCATCACAAAAGATGCAAAATGACAGAAAATAGATGCAAAACCACCACCAAAAGATACACAATGATACAAAACAACCACAAAACTATACAAAATGACTAAAATTAGATGCAAAACCATCACAAGAAGATCCAAAATGACTGAAAATAGATGCAAAGCCATCACTAAAAGATGCAAAATTACAGAAAAAAGATGCAAAACCGCCACAAACAGATGCACAATGATACAAAACCACCACAAAAAGATACAAAATGACTAAAAAGATATGCAAAACCATCACAAAAAGATGCCGAATGACTGAAAATAGATGAAAAACCACCACAAAAAGTTACAAAATGACTAAAAATAGATGCAAAACCATTACAAAAGATACAAAATGACTAAAATTGGTTGCAAAACCACCATAATCATGTTGCATCTTTCTGTGGTGTTTTGCATTTTTTGTGTGTGTGTGCGTGCGTGTGCGTGTGTGTGTGTGTGTGTGTGTGCGTGTGTAAACAAATAAAATAAAATATAGAAATATAGTATCGTTACATTTCTGATAAGGTCGCAAGTCTGCTCTGGTAAATATTTCTAAGAGCGCTGGAGCGACAAAGAAAAACGTGAGAGTGCGTTTCCGTAGTAGGGATGCCCATATATGGAGAAGTGTCGTCAGTGTCCGCCCCAGCTATGAATAGGCTCCTCTCTCTACTCCGTATCCGCTGTTGCTTTGTCCCACAGATTAAAAGAAAAGGAGGGAAAGACCAAACTATTTCTTTCATGTGCATTTGTACTCGGTGACCTGTGAATGCTGGAGGGGTCAGCGGTGGTGTCAAAACAATGCCATTTTTTTCAACATGTTATTTTATGAATCATCATCAAATGTCATCTCAAAATCTGGCTTGTGTGCGATGACATTCTGTGACATCATGCATGCAAATGAGGGGGCACAAAATCTCATTTCAAAATAAGGCAGTCTGATGCAACATTAACACTATGTGGCATCAGAGTTAAAGCAGCACCACACTGTGTCAACAATGTCTTATTTATATACACATGTAAACAAACATTTTGGTCTCCAACAGCAGATGGAGCTCAACATACAATTTACTCCCTTTTATCGCCAAAATCATCTTATCCGTCACATCTGACTGTATTTATTCTGTATTATTTATTATATTGTTCAGACTCAGCTATGTGATGTTTACACTCCCGTGTCTATGGCTGTCATCAATATACAATAACACATGTGGGAACCTAAGGTTAAAACTATACCTATAGTGATGTATCTTAGTCTAACTTTTGCTCATCTTTTTGTACTTCTACTGTGGAATATCAAACGCATGTGATCCTTGCCAGATCAGGGTCATGGTCCAAGGTCACGTAACTTGTTAGAAGCTTTTAACTGATGGTAAATATGGGGTTGTCCCTGGTATGTAGCAGTCCTTGTGCTAACAGGGATTGTCTCGGTTCCTCCCAGCTTTTGCGCTGATGGTTGCAGAAGCGTAGGGCAATACAAGACACATTATTATTAACTAGTTAAGGTCATTAAGTCAGTGTGTTGCAAGTGTGTTTCAACACAATGAAATGTGGAAATGAGTCATCTCACTGAAATGGGATTTTTCACTGCAGTATAGTGTCTGTCTAATAGAGTTTGTGCTCACAAGGTCTAAAAAGAGAAATTAAGGGCTGCATTGACTTTGGGAATGAGGGAATCTGCACGTGAATAAATGTGTGAGCGAGCCATTGAAATGCTGTCTTTCTTTATATCTCAATTGTTGTTGGTTATTGTGAATTGTCAAGGTCTTTTTCTGTTCTTGGGAAACGCCGGTAGTATTATTTTTCATGCCTTGGACTATAATCATAGGTAACTTTAAATGGATTTATGAATTGAATTTTCTCTGTCTCCAACCATCTCTCTCTATACGATGGTACTATAGTAGCCACTCGTCTCACCTTTTGTACTTGCCCAGTCACACTGCTTTGGGTTGCTCTTCCAATTTACTTCCACTTTATCAAGCTATCCCAACTGGGCGTCTCTGCAAACACAACAAGCGTCACGGCTGCACACTGGGCTCCAGTGTTAGAACCGCTAACAAAACACCACCTAATCTCTGCCTTGGCCTACTGTGCCCGTCCTGTCTGCCCACTTTCATTACTCAGGACAAGGCCATGCACATCAAAGCTCACAAGTTTTGTAGGTCACAGTTCTCACTGAGGAGGAAGGTCAGGGTCGGTGTGTGTATCCCAGGAAAATATCAAATGTATGTGTCTATGTCCGTCTACTCACACACAAATTGCATGTTTGTGTCCTGAAAGAGGGATCCCTCTCATTGCTCTTCCGGAGATTTCTCTCTTTTTATTTCCTGAATCTAGGCCGGTATAGGAAGTTCTATGCTGTACAGATTGCAAAGCCTCCTTGAGATGAACCTTTAATTTTAGGGATGTATAAATTAAGAGGAAATCCTGTGTAGTTGAGTGCAACACAGGTACAGGACTGTTCATGGGTGATTTTTTTTCATTCATGTGGAAGCCGCAAGTTTGTCCAATTACAGTCATGTCTACTTTGCATCACCTGCAGGTCAAAGTCTACATCACAAGATCACTATTCTGGGACAACTTTAATCCACCTGTGGCCAGAATTCCTCTTCCCCTGGTAATCCCTGTATTTCCTAAAGGCGCACTACAACAAGAAAAAAAGATTAGAGGACTTAAAGATTACTGTTTTGTGAAACAAAAAGACCCAGTGTTGCCACCGAAGAGCCACAATTTGTAGCCTACTCATGAAGCGCCCTTCCTGCCACATTTGTAGGACATGTGCTCAGGTTAAATTTTTTTGTTTATAAGGTAACATACTGTCATGCATACATCCAGTTTATGAACACTATACAAGCATAGTTTTGCTTACTGATGTTTCCATTTGTCAAAGATAAAGTTCAGTAAGTAATTTAACACATTGCTGTTTGTAATGAATGGGAACTACACAGAAATGTGGAGTGAAGTCAGTGCAGCTAAAAATGCTAAACTACTGTATTTCAGTGTTGTTAGGGACCATACTAACATTATTCAGGAGGAAGAGGGGATCAGAAAAGAGGTGGGATAATTTGACTGCTCCTCACCTGTAATTTATACATTATTAGACTTCTATATAGCAGGGATGGAACAATTATTCTTCTAAGTGATTTATCTGTTGTTTTCTTCTTTTGAATTGAGCAGTTTTATCTAAAAAAAAAAGCGTTCTCATTATAATTTCCCAGACCGGAAGCTGGCCTGTATAAATTAATAACTTCATATATATATATTGCACCTTTCGACAACAATCACAAAATAAAATCTGCTACATGATACAGAATTGCTTGTTTTATCTGACCAACAGTCTAAAAATCAAAGAAATTCATTTTTCAATTATGTGAATCAAGTATTCACAAGTAAGGAATACTTGACTGAAACCAATAGTTTATTAATTATATATATATAAAATAGATTTTCTGTTTTAGTTCTTAGTTACAGACAAATAGCTTTAGTTGTGTCATGGTTAGTTAGCGTGTCCGTCACTATATTACAGTTTTATTAATGAAAGCTTTGGTGTGACACATCACAAGTTCCGCTGAGATGATTTACGTAAAATATAAAGTTTTTTTTCAATTTAACAGTTGTATTACTTTGACATGTTTGGGAAAGAGTATTGTAGTTTCGTTCCAAGTCAGGAGGAGTGTTCAAATAACATTAAAACTAATCAATGAATTAATAATGCTGAGAACGACCTTGCATTATGATCCAATCTCAGCACACCAGTCATTTTCATATAGTCCCTTACGGAACAGTCCACCAGTAAAAACATACGGTTTCACTTTTAAACAATCTTTAAAATGTTTTAAGATGTATGCGAAGAAAATCTTTAGAGTTTTCAACCACTTCTTCTGTTCCTGTTCCTTTCATTGTTGAATGAGGTCATCTGCCAATCCGTGGCTATTCATCCAGCTCCCATGACTGCTTGATCCGTCTCACTGATTCTCAGTGTGACGCACTAATCACAAAACTGGAAGGCGACTTTTACTGATTTTATTTCTCCTCTTTAAAAGTGTAGACATGACACATGTAGACATGAAACAGCAGGCAGCAGGAAATTTAATTGGTGGACAGAATTAACAAGGAAGTTCCTCGTCACCCATGGTGGAACTGCAATGATACCATGTATTAATACATCTCACAATAATATTGACAGAAAGAATAAACTGGCTGAAAAAAGGCGCAGAATAAGCCTTATTTCAGATCAATAAACCGGATGCTGATTGCGCCTTTAAACAATGAAATATTGTTCATATAATGAACCTCTTGTCACAGTGCTTAGATATGGTTATTTACCTAACTTAACATTCCCAATAGCTGATCTGACAACACAGCCAAAGTGTAGGCATAATGATGTAACTAAGACAGCAGAATTAAAACAATGAATTATGAAACAATCCTGTCTAAGAGCTTTTTCAGAATGTAAAACTCAGGGGAAAACATTTTGACTGGAATGAAATGTTACTGTCTTTTTCATGATGCTACATGTCGCTCGACTTTGGGAGGATATCATCAAAATCACATCTCTGCTAGCAAAAAAAGACATTAATCAAAGCAGGAAATTACCCTAACTTGTAACCTGATTAAATCAATTTAAAAGACATTCAGAAAACATAACAATCATTGTAAAAAAAAAAAAGAAGAGACAAGAATCTAGCTATATGACAGGATGACAAAAGGATATATGGAAAAACATGTTGTCTTTTTCACTGATTACTGAATCAAAAATAATGTACATATAGTGTATGTAGAATGAATAAAGACACGACATCAAACCATTTATACATTGGATCTCTTAGTTTTTTTCCAGGAGCAATAGTTGTGTTTTTCCTACACCGTTGATACTTATCAGTTCTGATATTTCCACCAGCTTTATAATGACGTGATGTCGAAATAAATGTACATGGGGCAGGTGCAGCAGTCTGTGTTGTCTTTGCAATAAGAGAGAGAAAGAGACATGAGACATGAGAAATAATACAGACATATTTAAGTTTGAATTGGATTTGGTTAAAAGCTGTGAATCTCAGAATCTACTGATGCACTGACTGAAGTACGGTACGTAATGGCACAATTTGTAATACTATTCACAGAAAATATCACATCATGAGAAATTAATGTTTTGTTTTTTAAAAATATTTTTGACCAACTGATAAAACTTTTCAAATAGCCAAGTTAACATATCACAAATCTGCAGACTTTCTTTGTGTTTTTTTTACAGCTCCTGTATGCAGCTGCTTGGGCATTTCAGTCTACATACACTAAGACATTGGACAGAGATGCAACACTGTGGTCTCTAAAGTAAACATATTCTCATTTTCCATAATAGGAAACTAAGTTGTAAGCTCATTCAAAAATACCGCACATTTTTTAAGAGTCATCAGTTCCTGAAATAAAGCTGCACCTGCTGACTCCTGCTCTTTGTTGGGGTATCCATTTTTAAATTGAACCAAGTCAGGAGGTCATTACTCAAAGCATATCAATTAAAACAGATCTGTGACTCTATTCATGTATTGTACACTTTCTGGGCAGACATTGAATAGACTCTTATTAAATCAGACAGGGAGGTAAAGGAAGTCCTGGCAGCTCTAATATGAACTAAACAGTACATTTCACAGGACTGCATGCAGTTTTATAACATGGAGTCAGAACAGAGCCGACAGGTTACTGTGCATCAAACATCACCAATAAGCATCATGCAGTGCGGTTTTCTTTTTTAAACATATGCCATGATGCCTTCATATGGTTCAAGACTTACACGTGACCAACATGCAGCAAGTGGAATGCAATGTTTTTCTATTACTGCTGTATATATGGACATAACGTTCATTAGACAGAAACTGTGTCTAATGAACTGTAGACATTGTTGGTACAAGAGACAGATGTAACTTGAACATTAACAGGGTGGCAGAATTAATTTGCATGGTTCTTCCAGAGGCAAACTTTTCCATGTCAGAGGAAACAGACTTTATGGAAATAAAGATCTGAATCAACAGACTGAACAACATGATGGTGATCAGAGGCACGTCAAATCATTTGTCGGCGTCACATAGACATGTAGATTGCAAAGAAAGCGCGAAAGATTTTGCCATGCAACCAATGATTAGTGCAGTTGATAATGACAATGCATCAGGATTAGTTTGAGAAATCTTTCCAAAAGAGCTCTCCTCGTGGGTGATGTACAGTATTTATTCCCAGTAAACAATAGTTCACATCACTCAAAACGATAGTGGTGGCCTGATACTGACGGACCGAGAACCTTCTGCAAGCCACTTCCAGAGAAACTAACAGAACAGCTCATTAATTATAATACATTCATTACCAATTTGAAACTTCCAACAGCAAATGAGATTTGACATTTTTTTCCCTCTATACACCCGATAATGCGTAACGCAAACTGGCTTGCAGAATGTTCTCCACTTTGCATCACACCAACATCTTTGGGGAATAACTGGCTGTCTTATGTGACAACCAGGGACTATGTGTGGTTCACTTACAAGGTAAAGGTTACAGTCAGACCTCTGTGATAGCTTATATATGGTATTAGCGTTGTTCTACTTAAGTATTTCTGAACTATTGCCTTTGGTCTTTACAGTGCCCATGCAGCCACCTTCATCTTCAAGAAAGCTCTTAAGAGACGGGATCAAATAAAGCAAACTTACTTCATTCATACCTAAAAAAAAACAAACAAACAAAACAAAGAGAACAAAACTGGATCAGAACTCTCATTTACAGTATGCATGTATCCTTACGGTGAACATATTAAGACAATGTTCTACTTTATACACATTATATTACAATCATAACTATATGACACTCTTAGAGGAAAGACTGAATGTGTCAAACATAATTTTCATTCCTGAAAATTGTCATTAAGCGCCTGTTCTCACGATACAATCCCCAATACTGAGGGGGGCTTTACTTATTGTACACTTATAAAACAAATGCACAGGGGCGATTGTTTGAAACATTACCAACACATCCTTATGTATAGTAGAAGAACATACACTAACTTCAAGATAAAGAGTTTAACCCCCAACCTCCCTCAGTAACCCTAGTGTCGTACTTTTCCAGGAATGTAGTTACGGTCAATGGTTTCGTCTTGCAGAAACATGTGAAGACAGCGTTCGTTCTGGGCCAAAGGATGACCTGCAATTCTAAAAACATACAGACAGACATACAATAGAGAAAATGTATTTGTTTTAAATGCTTTTCCTGGACGTGAGATGCAACTGTGGATTTGTTAGTTGATGCACAGGCAGGTTAGGTTAAGCCTTCCGTCGGGCTAGACATATCTGGCAACGACTGACTCCAGTGTTTCCTCTAGGATTTGTTTTCAACCGCGGGGGCAGGCCGACAGCACTGAGCTATTGTAAGATATTTTATTGAGTTTATTGATTTTAAGTGAAATTCTCCCTCTGGTAAACAGTTAACTACGTAGTGTGTCTCGAGCTTTCATTAGGAAAAATAAGAACAAAATAAGTGGACTATCTCCGCTTTTGTCTACCTTTGTCCCGGTTGAAGTAGTGAAATAGTTTTCAGTCCGATCCATGGACGTATGAGGTCTAGAAGCAGATCTCTGTGTCGTTGTTTTATAATCCTCATAAGTAAAGAAAGAAGCAATGTGATCGGTTGATGTCTTTATTTGCAGTGTGGTCTGAAAAATCGACTTCGATCCGGAAAAAAACTAAGCTTTTTCAACGTTTAATAATCACGTTCTGTGTGAATATAGTCGTAAAGAAAAACAAAAGCTCGAAGAAACTATACTGACGTGCGAATTAAGCTCATGAAAAAAAAAAAAACAGTGTGTAAAAACTTTACTGGTCTCTTTCCCTGTCTCTCCTCGGAGCGTGTCTCCCTGTTTATAGAGCTCTTTCTAGAGGTCTACACTGATGCGTCTTCCCTGTTGTGTCATGTATATAGAGGAAACCCTGGACTCCTGTGAATAGTGAATTTCAGTTCAGGCCAAAACATTTTGTGGCTAGAAAACTTGCAGGAAACACAATGACAGCTTTGAGACAAAGTTGACAAAATTGAATCATCCCACACAACAAATTCTTGTTCTTTCTCCTTTGTCAGCCAGATTTTAACTCCAAACTCATGTTTTCCACATTCCCACAGTTTTTAAGTGACAAATATGTTTGCGTGATTTATATTTGAAAATGCAAATGAATGTATTTTAATTTAAAAGCTGAACTGGCCCGACCTGTTGATAAACTGCTCCAGGCCCGATCGCCGCTCCTCAATGAAGGCCTCCTCAAAAAGGCCGTCATCTCCGCGGAATGGCAACTGTCTCTTCAGGGCTTTGCCCGGCAGAGATGGTACTACAATCTGAAGGTGTTGGGGGTCAGCACAAATGACAGGAACGATGAGACATATGAAAGTCCACAGTCACTGTGCTGTTAAGTAAAAACCTGCAGACATCTCCATGAATATATTTAAGCTACAGCCAAGTAATTATAACTATTTAGGGGTAGGCGAGTGAACTAATTCGAAACAGTTAATAAGGAGGACCCCACAGAACTTACATGTTCATTTACTATATCAACACAGAGGACTATTATTTCATATTAGTGATTATATTTTTCCACCTGTAACACAAACATTGTCACTTCTCAGTTCATTGTAACTACCGGTTTGCACCAGCCAGCCTGCTTAAAAGATTAGCCTGAAACATTACACCGTTGCTCACTCACCTTACTGTCTCTTTCCAGCTCGTTCTTTAACCACTCAAAGTCACTGTATCTTCTTCTCACACAGGAATCCTTCAGTTTGAAAATGGGAAGGTTTGTCTACACAAGGATGAAAAAAAACCATTCTTGATTAATTACATATAACTGGATTTATACTAAATTTAATCATTTGCACATGGTTGCTTTAGGAAAGTGAGAACAAGGCCTGCTGAACAGTTGGCAACTATGACGACGGCGTGCTGGAGGCATTGTGGAGGTGCCTTGAGTTATACGTATACACACACGAGTATGACAAAACATTGCCACATATGAAAAACATATTGCATAGAACGCTGTTATTTGTATCAGTGAGAAAGGAAGTCTGCATCGATCTGATACCATGTGATTTATCCCTGAAAAGAATCAACTTTAAAGTAGTTTTTTTCATGTTATTTCTACGTCACACTAGATAATAAAATGTACTTCATTCTTTTTTTAAACGCACTGGTATCATACAGTACTCGATACCAGCTGATCCCCACGTCTGGGTATCGAAATCGGTAAACAGGAAAAAATGGGATCAGAACATCTCTAGTTTTATCAACTCAATTCAATTTTAATTTTTTTAACAAAAGTTATCTCAAGACACTTTACATACAGAATAGGTCTAGACCACACTCTATGACTTATTCATGATTTACAGAGACCCAAACATTTCCCCATGGGCATCATCAGCAGAGTAAAATGCATAACAATGCTATGATATGTGAATTAATTTTCCTGATCTGTTAAGTTTAAAGTTTGCAGTTTGATTAAAAAGGCAGTAAGTGGTTCATTCAGTTATGGTAAGTATCTCTCAGTCTTTCAGTGGTTATAACATCGGTGATCCCTTTGCATGACTTTTCCCTGATTCACTGCTGTAGACATTCAGTCTGTAGACAGTGAGCGGGCTGTAAAGAAATATCATTTTCCAGTGAAGGTTTGCGTCTTTTAAGTAGATTGATATCGTTTGTTTAGGTTCGTCTGTGACTGAAAGAGAGCACTATTTGCATAAGAAAACAACTGGTTAACTACCTACACGTCTGATCAAATAAATCATCACACAGGGTAACGCACCTGCACAAATATATGAATGTTGCGTTGAAAAAAAGGCATTGTAGGGGCGAAACAGTAACTTCTATACATTGTGATCTTCAAACTCTCCTGGGAGAAAGCTACATAAATGTGTAGTCAAGATTTGTAAGTTACAATTACGCAATTGTAATGTTGGCATCACTTCCTTAAAATGTTTTCTTTAGAAATTAGCAGTGTAAGTGATTTTCTGTAACTCACTCCCACAAGCTCAACTGCCTCTCTACCAGACGAGGAACTTCAACTTAATGTTACTCCTCTACTACTACTCTAACCCCCTTAAAATCCATTATCACTTTTATTCATATCATTCTAGTTTATTAACTGCCATAACTTGTTAGTCACATTCTTATAGAGAATATGACTAACATTACAGTTCATGTTAATTCTGTGGTTGCTTGCATCCCTGTGTGTGTGTGTCTGCGTGTTTATCTGATCTGTCCTTCTGTCTGTACCCCCCCCCTCCCCCCAACCTGTCAAGACAGATGGCCGTCTGACAGAGCTGGGTCTGTTCGACGTTCCTGCCTGTTGAAAGGAAGGTTACTCTTGCCACTGTGTGCACAAGATTGCTGGATAAATACTTTATATAGATCTAATTATTATTAGAGATATTGCAACCTGCTGCTGCTCATGGATGAATTGTTGGGTCTCTGTAAATCATAAACTAGTCATAGAGTGTGGTCTAAACCTACTTTATATGTAAAGTGTCTTATGAGAACTTTTGTTATGATTTGGCACTATGAATACAATTGAACTGAAATGAATTGCTCCTCTCACTACAACAACCAACTATTGTTTGCATTCATCTTATATCATAAGGATAATAACACACGATACATTCAAATGAATTTGAGAAACACCTTCTACAGCGTATCATTTACAGATTTTCAACAGTCCTCCTTTAGCTAGGTTCAATAATGTAAAGGTATAATAACCATAGATGGTAGGTATTAACACTCTTCTCATACGTTTACCTTTGTTAACGTTGACGTTAAACAGACCCTCATATTATATGTTTAAGATTCAGATTTTAAACCATATTGACCATTATGGAAAACTTTGAACTAAAAAAAAGAATAAATTGGCAAAAATATGTGATTATTTAGGCATTTTTAAATTGAGTCCCTTGACGTTGGTTTAGCAGACCACATACATTTTTGTTTCTGTTATTCTTCATTCCTTTATCTATGCGTTATTTTGCTGTCCTTGTACATTTTAATGTATATTTATATTGATTGTACATATATAAATACATGTTTGGTATTGTGCATAACTCTGGAACATGTAAGAAAAGTAATGTTTACATTTAATCTTTTCAATAAAATAACAAAAAACTTGACGTTAAACATTTAGATACGTAGACAATGTTATTTAGTCCGTAATTCTGTCTTGACAGCTAAAATGCAAGTAGCATTTAGCTTCACGATGCTATACCCGTAGTCTCGCTAAAGAACTAGCACAACAAGCAGCATCTGACAGGCCTCTGACGATCCCCGGGGCTCGATTTTTACTGGAGCGCCATCTTGACCTACTCAAGGCGGCTAATGTCAACGTCACAGCCGCGTCCCTGTGTTGACATCACAGCGGCTAAACATGCTATCTGTGCTTAGCAACAGCCCTGTAATTACCAGTTAGCTTAGCCCATGATTCGAGCACCTTACCCGCATTCGGACTTCGTAGTTTGTGTAACGGGTCCGTCCAACTCCGACGACTTGTGGGTCATAAACGTCTATCTCTAGAAAATTGCTGGGGGGGCCGTAAGCATCCGTCAGGTCCTGGGGTTTGGAATGCAACCGGCGAGTGTCGGCCACCGCAGGGTCTGTCATTTTGTCGGGTTGTATTTTTTTGGACGACCAAACGGCGAAACAAACCTACTAAATGCACAGTAAAATCTTAAATCTCATCTGAAGACATCAATTGATTGCGATAGCTGATGGGTTCAGCTAGGGAAGTAGCTGACTTGTATGTCTCTTCTTGTTGCGGGGGCCGGCCGCCCTGTGCGCCCTACCCTTCTTGAATCTGAAAAATGCGTTGACTCAGTTCCGTACTGTGTGGGAAACTGCACTCCCTCTAATGGACAGGGAGATCATACAACAGTTGGACAGTGCACATTGAACTAGGTTGCCCTAATACCAGTAAATGCAATAATGTCATATGGCTTTAGACATGAATTATAGCCCATTTATTAATCAAGAACAGGCCATGGCATACTTTATGTTTTGGATGTAAGACACAAACACAAACATACAAGTAGGTTGCAAAACATCTACCCCGGGCAAATTAAACTAGGTTGCCATAATACTGGGTTTTTTAGGCCGAGGACCCCTTTGCAGGGAGTCCCTACTACAAATATTGTACTAATATTAAGGTCTGAGACACCACTTATCTCCAATTTACAATGCTGCCCTTTCATCCCTTCCCAGGAGATCCAACAATCTTACCTCAAAGAACAACTTTTCACAAATGGCCTCCTGTGACTCCAACGACGGTTGTTTAGACTCAATAGAGCATTAACGAAGTAGAAACCAACGTCCCACCAATGACTGTCACTCTAATGACGGTCGTTGGCACTTGGAGCACAAAGGTTCCAGTGACATCATCGGCCTTGTGAGAGGTTAAACACCTGGACCTCCACACCAGTTAGCTGGTCCAGTCCCGGCCTGGTCCTGGTCCTGGTCCAGTCCCAGCCTGGTCAGTTGCGTACATGAACTGATGAAGCCTCTTGGATGAGAGATGAAACGTCTTCCTAGACAAATAACCAAGTCCAGTTGCTTTTGACTGAAATTGCTTTGAGGATTGTATTAACCTGAGTCGCATAATAAATTTGGCCTAACAGCTAGGGCGGATTAAAGCCTTTACACACAACTTAAGATATAAAAATGATTTTGAATGAATTTTTAACATATTCATATATTTATACATCATATGTAAATGTTAAACATACATTTGGAAGGCACATTGGATCCTTAGTGGCTACCTTGCCTAAAAGCCAGAAAGCCTATTATCAAGGTTGTGTAAATGTATTTATTTTTTTACAAATGCATCTTTGATGATACTAATATGTTGCATTCATGTTAATGTATATTTTCAGACATGTTTTTGAAAAAAACAAAAACAAAATGTTCGAAAGTGTATCAAACAATTCGGCAGACCCCATGTTGAAGAGCTCTGCCCTTATATAATTTATGCAATAATGTCCCAGAACTTTACACATGAAGTCAATTTATTTATCAAACACAGGCCAAGATAGACAGTATATATCCTGGATGTAGGACACAGACACTAAAATAAGTTGCACAACGTCCAACCACATTGGAAAAGTACATTCAAATATATTAGATAGGCAAAAAATATAGGAAAACAATAGAAAATATGAAGCTGTGTTGAAACTACTGTTACAATATTAGCCTGATATACAAATATGCGACCATATCGTCTCATTATTGTGATGTTGTAGTAAAACTTTCTAATGAGGCTCCATTTATTGCAGGGTTTATAAGTAGTAGTCTAACTAATGGCTTTATTAAAGCATAATGAATCTAATGTTTTATAGATATAAGAACACATCTACGATTGTCAGTTTCTGAAAACTCACTTTGATTGGCATTTATCCTTTCTGTTTGGCAATAATGTAGTTATAATATAATAAACCATTTATATATGCTAATGATTTACTTTCTGATAACCCATCAAGTATGTATTATAAATGTTTATAAGTCATGAAGAAAGTTCATTTATTTATTAATTTATTTTAGAATAATCCATCCAACAATGTGACACAGTTAAATACAGACTGTGTGTCATGTTGGAGGAGCTCAAATTATTTATTTAGACTTAACAACCCCAAAGTTGAAGATGTATCATTAGTAACTGATGATTTTTAACCATGAATAAAGCCAAAAGTTCATACGTTAAAACTTATAAACCTTTTATAAAGGGTGCCTTATTAGAAGGTGGTCATTTCACTGGGTGAGTGAGCAAACAATGAACGCTTCTTGACTGCTATATATATATATATATATATATATACTAGTATGTATATAGTAGTATAGTAGTAGTATAACAATCCTCATATCTCAATAATGTCACATGACCAATAATGTATTTTGCCCAAAATATTGGGGTATCACATTCTATCAATACGACTCTGAAACTAAGACTCCTTTTGTTATAAAAATGTTACAAACAGACACGAAACGAAAAATGCAGCGAACCATTTGAGTAATAAGTTGAAATAAACTTTCAATCCACAATTGAAATTTTGCTGATATAGTCAAACAGAGTCAAGGTCAAATATTTAACCTTTTGTCTGTAAAGCTGATATTATATCCCTTGTGCAGTAAATGAGTATTTTGTGATATATGCATATAGATGTGCTGCATTACATAATGTCTTACCAAAGGTACAATATATGACACAATATACACATATTTCAAAAGGCATCAAAACATATGGCAACACTCAACTTAGGCACAAGAATAAAACGTCAAAGTTGTACAAAAAATCTGACTGACGCAAAAATGAAGAGGTCAGTGAATTTACTACTTTATCACACTGTAAGCGTCCTGAAGAATGAAGTCCTGCTTTGCTGATATAGATTCTCATTCAGTATTTTAGAGTACCTTTTCCTCCTGCTCTGCTGAAGTTACATTCATGTTGTCAATGGCAGAATGATGAAGCTCAGCCGTGTGAAATACTATCGAACAATACACATTATGTTTCAGGAATAGACAGTTCTGACCCATAATCTAACTTAGAGGAAGTGGACGTTTTAAAAGTCCTTTTTCTGATATGTTAGGGGAACTTCAATTTGTTCTCCTAGTTAAGTGAAATATACAGACCACGGACAGAGAAAGAGAAAACTACAGTAAAGTGTTGCAGTACATATTACCACCTCAAAGTGCTTGACAAGTAGGGTTGACAGGTTGCAAAGGGGCAGAAAATTATTGGTAAATTTCCGGGAAACTTTCCATGGGAAGTTACGCTGGGGAATTTTGGAAATATTCAGAAATTGTATGTGTGGCTTCAATAGTCTTGTGCTCTGGCTTCAATAGTCCAGGGTTATGGATATCATGTGTGCATGTGATGGAGGAATGCACAGTGCATGTAGTAGGGGGTGTGGCCTCAATACCCCTGCAGTAAGCAGTGTGCTCATGCATGTGATTGAGCATAAATATTCTCAAGTGGACTTCTCTGTACACTCTCTGAAATCTGGTTGTTTTAGTCAAGATCATGGCAAAATATATTTTCCCTAACTATATTTAAAATCCCTGTTGAGGTCCAACCTTCAGTTTTGTAAATTCCAGGTTTATTCCTGTTAATTCCCATAAAATCCCATTAATTCCCATGGAATGTTTCCAACTTTAAAAATTCCCTGAATTTTGCAACCCTAGTGATGAGTATTTTATATAGCACAAAGCATGTTTTCAAGAGTAACTAACTACATGTCACTAATGAAAAGTCATATAAAACCGAAATGGTTCAAGTTTCATTATTTGACAGGATCAGACATTTTAAAGAGAATTTTTAACCTGTAACTGCTGCATCAAGTTGTTGGTATTTTTGAAATTTTAATTTTCCTCCCACAGTCCAAAGACATGCACGTGTTAGGTTAATTGATGACTCTAAAATTGCCCGTAGGTGTGAATGGTTGTCTGTCTCTGTTCATCTCTATGTGCCCTGTGATAGACTGGCGTCCTGTCCAGGGTGTACCCCGCCTCACGCCCGATGTCAGCTGGGATGGGCTCCAGCCAGCCACGACCCAACAGGGACAAGCGGTTAAAGATGAATTAATGAATGAATAATTGAACAGGTTTCTTCTCATAAGGGGAACCCCACATCATTTATCAATTTTTGGTCATGCAGGAGATGTGTCACTTTAAGAACATCCTGAGATAGGTTTAAGAATGTCCTGAGATAACTTTTGTTATGATTTGGCACTATACATAAAATTGAACTGAATTGAATTGAAAATCAAATTGAACATCTGGACTGTATAGTTTTGGGAGACCCAATCGTGACTGAGATGCCTCCTCAACAGAAACCTGCTTCTCCTCCTCACATGAGACTAGAACTGTGGGGTTGAAGAGGAGCAGGGGGTAGATAGGTCCAATTCGTTCACAGGGATGGAGACGGAGCAGTCGGTTTGGTCGGTAGTGACAGAGCAGGAGGAGGAGCAGGAGGAGCTCTCGCTGTCGGAGCTGGGGACATGGCAGTACTCACGAACAGTACAGGGACGCTCATTGTAGTTTAAACTCTCTTTCAGGCCTTTGGGGAATTGAAACCAATCCTTTGAAAAAAGAAAAACATGCATGACTTAGTTTGTTTTCACCTAACGCCATGGTACATTTCTTTCATTGACACTGCAGTAGTTATGGTGTGTAGTTTTATCAGCTGCCATATAAAAGATTAGGTTTCAACACTAATCTTTTGTGTGGCAGCGGAAGAGAGCTCAGAACGCTACTGACCTCAATGTTGTGAAGTTTCGGGGACGGCTTGGGAACCATGGGGATGAAGATGATTCTGATTCTGTAGAAGAGGTAGGCACAGTTTACTCTCACGTGATCATATCAACATCTTCATCTACATTCATTTTGTTCTGTAGATCTTTAGCACTGTAGTTAAGGGAAGTTAGGGATATTCTACTTTTTTGGTTGCGTGAATACAAAAATATTGCCTGTAAAACGATTACTTGAATGACCACTTACATTTACTGCTGCTTTAAACAATTGACATTTTTATGGCATAATACTAACAACTGATAACAGTTTGATTAGGTAAATATTGTTGTCCTTAGAAATTCAAAGGGAAAACTGAGGATATGAGTACTCATTGCTGGTACTCTGTGGCTACAGTATAAGAAACAAGCATTTATACTCATGACTCATGACCCACCTTTCATGGTGCAGCAACAACATGACCAGTATGATGAGGATGAAAGCACCCACCACACACAGCACTGGGGTCCACACAGACATCAGACTGTTGAGAGTTTCTGTGAGGGGGAGAGAGAAAGATGTCTTTATAGTTTCATAATCTTATAGCGTTTAATGTGCACATGCAGTTCAGCAGTTGCAGATAAAACAACCTTTAATGTTCAATCATGTGTGCGTTGGTGGTAGAAATCTTTGATGGAAATTCATAGAAGCTTTGCCAAATAACTTGCACATATTTAAATGTTTGTAAGTCAGGTTTTTAGTCCCCTATTGCCCACACAGGCCATCATATACTGTTTACGGGATTATTATTACTGTCTCCTCAATTAAAGTTCTGGCTTCCAAAAACTCATTTACCAGTCTGGGAAGAACAAAAGAAGAATGTAGACCTGTAAAAATACTACATATTATTGTCAAAATATCAATTCAACATATTGGAATTCATCCAAAGTTCTTAAAAGGATAGTTTCAGAATCTCTGAAGTGTGGTTGTATGAGCTACTTATCCATAGCCAGTGTGTTATCTACAGTAGTAGTAGTATTATCATACAACCGCATTTAAAAAAAAAACCTGAACTATCCCTTTACTAGTTTCTTGCCCATTTATCAGATAATGCCAATTTTTGAAGACTATGGGAGTTCCACGTGTGCTCGAAGACCTTAGAGTCTAGCTTTCCAGTCATGGAAAAACCTAGAAATGGATTAAAATGACCAAATATTCAGGAAACAATCTATGTTGGCCTACCAGTAAATTGTATGATTTATGTTTGTGAGCAAGTGCTGTCTTGATTTTTAAGAAAAACTACTAGAAATGTCCTGGAAAAGTGTTTCTTAAAAAGAGTGTGAACTATACATAGAGTCGAGACGAATCGGGTCAAATTTCCCACATACTGGTTCTGTATCTGAGACTTCTTTAGTAGGTTATGTTGCAGTTTCTATTGGTTACCACTAGAAGTCAGTGATAATTGCATTCTTTCTGTACAAACTGTGAGTTACTGTATATGCTTTTTTCAGAGCGAACAGTTCACAATGTTACCTGTGCTGTTGTTGGATCCCCAGACAACAGGCTCACTCCAGTCACTCCAGAATAAAGACTTTCCACAGGAGTCCCCCAATCTGCTCCGCACCTGCAGCTCATACAGGGAACTGCTGGAGGGCAAGTTGATGCAGTAATTCTGTATCCCAATACTGACTGAAGAAGTCTGCGGAGAGTAAGATGGAGTTGAGAAAGCAGACGGGTGCTAACTGAAGACAAAAAAAGATGAGAAAACAAAGAATGAAAAAGAAGGATGAGTGATGTATTCAAACTGCCTACCGCCCACTTCCCGTCGTTTATCCTGTAGCGAACTTCACTTTCCACACAATTCACAGCAATCTGGGTCCAGTTGAGCCACAGGTTGGCGTCAGATCCATACTGGATAGTCAGGTTGGTTGGTGGATTCAACTTGACTGTAGATATATGATGTGATGACAAGGTATTAAGGCCGACATTACTCATTGTAATACTTTGTCCTGTTTAAGTGATGCTGCACCACAAATCGGTGCCTCGTTAATTGGTTTGCTATTTTGAAAAGTACCTTCCAATGTAATTTTGCACGTTTGCAGTAAATAAGGGTACCTTTTTTTTTAAGAGAATGGTTCATCTGAGAACTCTGGTTCTCATGTTCCAGTTTGGTGTGAAATGTAGAGAACCTGTCGAGTGTGTTCTTATAGGGCTGATTACATCCAGTGCTCGTGTTGTTCTCTGACAGATAGGTGGGACACTCAGTGACGTTATCATTGTGGAACCTGTAAAGAAATCAGTATTTAGACATTCACATACGAAGCACAATGTGGTGGTGGTGATGCTTTTCTCTCTTTCCATGTATCATACGTCTAAGAGTTACAGAGAGTCTATGCTCTGAAGTTCTCACGCGGTGTGAAGAATCACAAACATATTGCTCCACTTCTGTTATGAGCAGAAGTCCCATCAGAGACAAGGTCAGGTCTACCACAAGTTCATTCTGTTTATAAGAAAAAGCAATGTGCTGTTCTGTTTAAACAAGTTACGTTTTTTATATTTCATTTGTGTGGAATCATATTGAATTAACAACAATACAGTTATCATATACAGTATATACCTGTATATATATAACAGGACAAAACAATATGAAACTGACTGAAATGGGTAAAAAAATGATTAAATGGATTCACTTCCACACTGACAACTGCAAACCATTATCACGTATTGTGATTGATTATCATTTTAAGATCATTAAAACATCCTTTTCTCATCTCAAGATTAATCGCAAAAGTCAGACCTTTTTTTTTCTTTTTTAACTCAGAAAGATGCTAAAAATAACTCAGGCTATGATAACTTTTAAAATTTTAAAACAAGCCCTTTTTACTGGATTATCTGAAAAGTCTATAAGAACTTTATATCTAGTCTTAACTAAATCAAGGACAATTAATCACATTGTATGACTGCTTAAGTCTGCTAAACCTTTGCACTTTTAACGTCCGCACTGTTTTTATTATTGTTTCTCTTTGTCTTTCTGTAATGCATTTTAATTCATGACATGTTGTGCTGTGAAGCACTTTGAGTCTGCCTTGTGTATGAAAAGTGCTATACAAATATCCTCAAAGCAATTTCAGTCAAAAACAACTGGACTGGTTGTTTGTCTAGGAAGACGTTTCACCTCTCATCCAAGAGGCTTCATCAGTTCATGTACGCATCTGACCAGGCTGGGACTGGTCCAACTGACCAGGCTGACCAGTCCCAGCCTGGTCAGCCTGGTCAGATGCGTACATGAACTGATGAAGCCTCTTGGATGAGAGGTGAAACGTCTTCCTAGACAAACAACCAGTCCAGTTGTTTCTGACTGAAATTGCTTTGAGGATAACGACGACCTGGACGAATGAGAACATTCACAGGCTATACAAATAAAGTTGCCTTGCCTTGCCTTGCCTTAAGACACTGCACTGGCTACCTGTATCTTTTATTTAATTTAATTTCTTTTAAAGTTCTTTTACTTGTTTCTAAAGCATTAAATGGACACTCTCCAACAAACACCAGAGACTTTCTTTCTTTTTAGACGGATAAAGTCCTCAACTGCCTTTCTTCTAATTGTTCCTTATGTGTCAAATAAAACTACGTACGTTTAACACCTTACCTCTAGCTATCAGAACGGAAAGCTCTCTCTGAAATTTGAACTGAGTATAACTGAGTCATGTTTTAGCCTTAGTTTTAATCATTGGTTTTTACATTCTTTTTTAACACTTCTTTTGGCTTTTATTTGTAAATTTCTAACTATTTTATTGTCATTTTTAGTCTTGCATAATTCTATAATTTTGTTGTTGTCTGTATTATTTAGGTTTTGCTCTGTGAAGCACTTTGGGCTGAATGTTCGTATGAAAGGTGTTATATAAGTTTGAGTTTGTCAGAGCCACTGTGCAAAATTACGAACCAGCCGTAGAAGGTGTAATTGACTTCTGGAGCCCCCTGCTTATTCCAGGAACAGTGAACATATTTCAGATGCACCACCAAACAGTCCACATCTGTCAGAGACACAAGAGGGTTGAGACCAGCAGAGTAGTTTCATGTAAGAAATAAACCACATATCATTTAGCTTACACGTATATAGACCAACTTCATTGAAGATTAATGATAATTGATGATAATAGCAATCCACACACACACACACACACACGCACACACGCACACACACAATGAGGAAATGGCAGCAAAATGACATCAAAGGGAATTTACACAAAACGCACATAATGAAGGAAGTAAGGATTTACCATAAACTCAGTTTAATTCAATTTGATACTTACAAGTGATCGCTTATTTACACCATTAAGGCCTTATCATATTTCACAGCACCTTTTCTAATCTTGATTTTATTTTTTAGTAAAGTTATCAAAAACATAGTAAAAATCACTCTTACATTGTAAAGCTTTTAACGTATACTAATATCTTTAACGAACACAATAGATATTCAAATGAAAATAAAAGCATCTTCACGTCATCATAGCCAAATGTAAAACAATATAATTAGATCTGACAAAAGCCCTTAAGGAAAGTCAGTAACTGTCACATCCAAATAGTCTAATTCAGAATTCATCTCTATTTACACGATCATTTGAAATGTTCTTACCAGGTGGTTCGTTGGCAAACACATGTCCTGTCAGAAAAAGGAACAGAAGCAGTCTCGTCGGCATCGTGGCGCACTGAAACAGGATACATCAACGCAGGCCTACTTCTATATCTCGGTAGCGACGTATCACATATTTAACTTCTGTTTGCCACTCCTGAACTGACTCTTGTTGGTTTCGTTTCCTGTCAGAAACTAAGCTGACATGTCTGCAGTAAGGCCTCCTGCTGTATGACAGTCATGTAAAAAACACACACAGAGAACATTTGGAAAACATTTCAGAACTGAATCTACTGTATGTGAAAGCATAGACTATGCTGTACTGTTATTTGGTCATCATTCCCCTTTTCAACAATAATATAAGTTTGTTAACTTCCAAAAAAAATGTTTGTTTTCGGAAATGATATCCATTCTGTTAAAATGCAAATGCATGCAGTGGCAGTTTGTTAAAGGTTGAAAATAATAATTGCAATGACACAGACTCATAAAACTTAGAACATAATTGTGTAATTTTTGGTTACTTATTACAATTTTTCAAGATTGTCTCCAATACAAATCTGCTCTTCTGACATAAAAGTAACTGTTTAACTGGTCAAACACGTGTTATTTTCAGTTTCTGCCCTGCAGTTGCTAAATGTGCCAAGTCTGTGTGACACAGGACAATCTGGATTGTAAAGGTTTGGGATATCCAGCTCTTTTTGAGATGCCTCCTTTAAAGAAACCTGCTGTCTCTCAGATAAAACAAGAATGGTGAAAGTGGAAGAGGATAAACACATCTGTTTAGCACATTTAGCTTGAACTTCATTAAATGTCAGTTAATAAAGTATTCAGTACAAAATATGCAATGAACTTAATTAAAATGAGTTACATTTACAGCATGTCTGTGTGTTTTCATGTTTCCCTTTCTAACAAGGGAAATTTAGAGCTAAAACATACTTTGTGCATGACAGGTTCATATCACACCAGAGATATGTCGCTTTTAGCGTGTGCTGCAAAGCTGAATTTTGTGGGTTTTGTTTCCTGTCAAAGGAAACGGTTTTAAGAAAAACACAGATTGAGAAGATACATCTTAAGTGTGTACAAAAGACAGACGAATTATTAAAGTTTCACTATCGAATAATGAAAGACATACCTATATTTTAGTAACCTGTATTAGGTGCACATTTACATTGTGTTTGATATATGTAATATTTTGCCAAATACCAGTATTATGCATATATTTGTGACCAACTTTAAACTTTCCATTTGATCTGTGATGTCAGACGACAATCGGGTCATCTCAGCTCATTTTACCGCACAGGGTTTTTGTGCGTACAAGGATGCAAATTATAATTATCTTATTGCTCTTTTTTAAACATTGAAAATGCAGAAACATTTTTGCTGATCTCTGAGAGGGGTCTATGTGTATTCATCAGTTTTGAAAATAAAGTCAAATGAAATAATAAAAGATAATGAGAAATATAGACATGCTTGAATAATACTTTCAGAAAAGCAAATTATATGCAGTAATTGATATTGCATCAGAGGTTCTTAAAAAGCCCCATGGGTCTTGGATGATGGTGTACTTCTGAGGCATGGTCAAAATGGGGTCATCCCTATGTTTTCCCCCGAAAAGGGCCGTATGTTCCCCAGTCGCATAAGCCTCTGCTTCGCTGATTTAATTTGGCATTTTTTTAGGGTAAGGTGTAACGGATAGGGTCAGGATTAGGGTCAGGGTTAGGGGGTAGTGGTAGGGTCTACACAGGCCTATTTGCTGTGGAATCCTGCACTGATTGTGGAAAAAATAACAGACCGGGGAACATAGCACCCTTTCTGTGAAAATCAGGGAACAAAGTACTCACCTGTCAAAACCATCACAGCTGCATCAAAGTTATAAGTAAGAGCAGAAATCAAGTTCATCAAGAATGCAAGCCCCCACCACAGCGACTCTCCGGTTGATCGAATAATAAAGTGCCAACAGTTGCAATTCACTGAGTGTCCACTAGGGACAGGTTTCATAATAGAGCAGTTTCTCATTGACCCCCATCTTAAACAGACCGTTTTCACAGCATAATTAAACCTATTTAAGGCTTGGTAAAAAATAACTTTCTAGTCTGTATGTTTAGGTCATATCTCCATGAATAAACTGAGGGGGGTGAATGTTTTTGTACCAGGCTAGTTTTTATTTTATTGGAGGTTAAAGTTTATGAATAATAAGGGGCCCGGACTCTTGAGTGACAGCTAGCCACTGGGTCCTCTGTTCGAGAGATTGATGGTTCGATCCCCATCTCCCCCCGGTCCACATGTCGAAGTGTCCTTGGGCAAGACACTGAACCCCGAATTGCTCCAGTGCTGCGCATGGGTGTGTAAATGTGGTGTGAATGGTTAGATCAGATTAGATGGTATGTAGATGTCCACTGCCATCAGTGTGAATGTCTGTGTGAATGTGACAGACACTGTGAAGCGCCTTGAGTAGTCAGATGACTAGAAAGGCGCTATATAAGTACAAGTCCATTTAATTTTCATGGTGATATCTGAAGGTTATCCCCCCCCCCCCCTTATTTGCGTGAGAAAAATAATGAAAAGGCGAAGGCAAAGGGTATATTTGGGTCTTTTTTTTCTTTTTAACTTTCCCCTATTGGGATTCTTCTGGGCTTTTTTTCCTTACTCAGGACATATTGAGGATATAAAACCAGTTGAGTTTGCCTCTGTTGCAATTTGTTCAACCTTTTTTAAGAGAAATGACTGGACTAGAGCCTCAGCACATCTACTTCTCGTGTCCATGACCTCAAACACCCGGAAGGGTCGCTGTCTCAGGAGTACAGCAGTCATAGGCTGACTTTTATTTTGAAGAACCGGAAGTGCCAGTGTTTTGATAACGGCTGCGGAAGAAAGCTGTCATTTGGCCGATATATCTCGTCCAAGCAGTTAGTTTACCCTCAAAAGCGATACTAATTCAACCACAAATGTAAGCGTTTCACAGAAATCCACAATGGGACTTACAGCGAGACGCTTTCTTGGCGTTAAACCGTCGAAAGCGCTTCTGTTGATGCCTTTTCTGTTGACGGTGTTGCTCGTCGGGAGCCGAGGCGAGAGCAACGCGATGGACAACGTTGCGACTGAAAGGCTGGCTGAGGAGAGCCACCGACAAGACAGTGCCAATCTACTCATATTCATAATGCTCTTAACACTCACCATTTTAACTATATGGCTGTTCAAACACCGGCGATTCAGGTTCCTGCACGAAACCGGACTCGCGATGATCTACGGTAAGACCTCTGACGTCAGCTAACGGCGATGTCAATCAATTAACTTTCAACTCAACTTAGCGTCAATGCTAGCTAGCTAGCTATGATGGCTGTATGGAGGACTAAACATGACTTAAGTCTGAATTAAAGCATAAATACAGAGTTAAATAAATGTAGGTGAACAAAAATGTAGAAATAAATGTAAAGCATTTATTTATTATTTTATTTCAGTATTTATTTCTGCATCTATTCATACATTTATTTAGACATTTATTTATTTATTCCTGTATTTATTCATTTCTTTTATTTAGGCATTTATTTATTTATTCCTGTATTTATTCATACATTTATTTAGGCATTTATTTATTTAATCCTGTATTTATTCATACATTTATTTAGGCATTTGTTTATTTATTCCTGTATTTATTCATACATTTATTTATGCATTTATTTATTGAGACTTAAGTGTAATTCTGGCGCAAAACCATCCCATGGTGTTTTGCAGCACTTACATACATCAAATAAGCCATCAAGACAGTTCTTTTTGTGTATGAACTATTAACAGGGATATCCTGGTGAAAGCATTAAAACGGCTTTTTTTAACCACTAATACTGCTCAAAATAACACCAAACCTCTCTAGTAGCATGATAAGAGTCCCTTCACATAAAACAAAGCACCAACAACCTAGTTAGTGAACCCGGAGTTTATTAAAAGAGTGTTTTGAAAGACTTACCAACTGGCTCCGGTACCAGCTCCTCTCGTAGTTAAGTCCATTCAAGTCGATTACCAAATGCAATCCAAGAGGAAGGAGCCCATTGGGGCTTAGTTTTATGTGTAGGGACTTTTCTCATGGTACTGCAGAGGTTTGGTGTTATTTTTAGCTGTATTAGTGGTAAATGCCTTCACCGTACCACCCCAAGCTAATCAGTGTTAGCCACTCTGTGGGATATCTTTGTTAATCATTCATGCATGGAAAATAACTGTCTCGATGGCTTACTCGATGTATCTAATGATTTTGCACTGGAATTACACTTTAAATCCTGTTTACCTGCAGCCCTTTGCTGCATGTCATACCCCTTCTCTCTCTCTCCTCCCATTTCTTGTCTATCTCCTGCTGTCTTATCTCAATAATGACATGAATGCCACAAAAAAACTAGTTCCACAGCTTATTCTCAAGTATCTTGGTAGATGGATCAGCATATTCGTAGTGTCGCCAGGTGTTAAAAGGATTATTTATCCAAATTAACGTGTAACGTTACTCTCTATATTACAAAGGCTAGTCACTGAATTGTGACATTTTGTGGTCATTTTTTTTTTAAGAGTTTGCTGTGGGTCAGGAGTCAAATTAACAAATTAGCAACTGCTAAAATTGTTGGAAAATATAAGACATTAAATTAGCTGAAAAACAAGCTACTCATCATCCCCTTTAACTAGTCAGACACCTGCTCCATCAGTCTTTTTCCCTATGCAGGGAGAAGCAGCTTTGATGAATGAATAGGTTGAATAAATCATCTTTTCTAAAGCCCATCAAATTCAGAATAATTAAATGGATGAATTAATTTTGTTTTTGTAAGACCTCAATCTAATTCGAGTATTTAGCACAAATAATAATAATAATTAAAAGCAGGTTTATAAATAGATAAATGATATCATTGCTAATATAATTTACCACAGATCAATGGCTAACTCCTTTGCCTTCACTCCCTCTCTCTCCTTCTCCTCCCTGAAGGCGTGTTGGTGGGTGTGATCCTGCGGTTCGGTGTCCATGTGCCCCAGAGCATGAGTGATGTGATCCTCAGCTGTGCCGTCAACGCCAGTCCCGCCACTCTGCTGGTCAACGTCAGTGGGCGGTTCTACGAATACACTCTGAAGGGGGAAGTCAGCCTGGGCAAGGGTCACCAAATGCAAGACGATGAGATGCTGAGAAAGGTGATGGGGGATGAACAGATGGAGATTGAGTGGAGGGTGCAAGTGTTTGTTTTTTGGTGTGCTGCTCTTGTATGAAATTACATCTGCCGTGTGCCAAATGGCAGGAAAAAAAAGTTTTATAGTGTCATAAATAACCTCTGCAATCATTGACACATTGTCTATAAAAATGTAAACATGTTGGTAAATTATATTAATTTGCACACACAAACAGACAAAATGATCAGGTTAAAACAAACTACTTGAAAATAGGTGTTTAACCTCTTATAACTTACTGTTTTTCAGGTGACCTTTGACCCAGAAGTGTTTTTCAACATTTTGCTGCCTCCCATCATCTTCCATGCCGGTTACAGCCTGAAAAGGGTAAGTGGGTTAAAATGACTTATGATACATGTGAATTAATGATTCAGATTTCTCACAAAAGACGATATTTAAAAGATCTGGTAATATTATTTTATCAATTGGTTTTCTCATTATCTACAGTATATCACCAGGCAGCACAATGCAAAGTTGAAGTATCTTACATGGGATTTTTCACATAAGTCTTCAAACACACTTTTTTTTGGTCTATTGTGATATTTGTCTATATTGTCCCAGACTAACCACTAGTACTAGACAGCCTCTGCTCTAATAAATGTGTCCTTGTCTGTCTCAGAGACATTTCTTCAGAAACATCGGCTCCATCCTGGCCTATGCTTTCATGGGAACAGTTATCTCCTGCTTTGTTATTGGGCAAGTTGTTTATCTCTGAAATATGTACATTATACGATACAGTAACAGATTGAAGATTTTGCCTAATTTCACATCAGGAACATCAGCATGACACATCCTTCTTTCCTCCTAGGCTGATCATGTATGGCTGTGTGTCCTTCATGAAAGTTGTGGGGCAGCTTGGAGGGGACTTTTACTTTACTGACTGCCTCTTCTTTGGGGCCATCGTTTCAGCAACAGACCCAGGTAGGTAGTGCCATATAAGCTTTCAGCAGCCATATTGTAACATCACAGACAGTCTGTACTAAGAATGTACATTATGGAAGCAGTGAACACCCTATTCTTTCTGTTGTTGGATAGTCTCTCTGTCCTACTATTGCGTCTTTGTGCGTATTATACTCTTATGTGTTTTTCTTTCTTCTCTGTGTCTCAGTGACGGTGCTGGCGATCTTCAATGAGCTAAAAGTAGATGTGGACCTGTATGCTTTACTCTTTGGGGAGAGTGTCCTCAATGATGCTGTGGCTATCGTCCTCTCTTCGTAAGCATACATTACTTACACACTGAAGATATATGCACACACACACAGCACCCGTATTGTCAACTTCTAATTCATCAAAGCAAACAGTAGTTCCACATTAAAGGATAGGTTAACCCTTTGTCAAGTCTATCTCAAAACGATATGTACATTTCAAGAGTCGCGTTCCCCTCAATCTATACTTTACTACCTACTTGTCTCCAGTAGAAGTGATTCGGTACAAAATCCACCACCCTCTTTTTATGCAAAAATGCATCCTGAGTTCAAGTTTATGTAAGGCTCCAGCAGTAGCCAAATCGAGTGGGTGTTTTTGCAAAGTGACTTACTATTTGGTGCCAAACTCAGCTGGTATTTTTCCATAATACTTCTACAGCTTGTTTTGTCATACTAGCTTCAGTAGAACTTTAAAATGTTTAACACAGAGCGAGGGCAGGGAATTTCATTCATCATCACATATTTTAGAATCCTATTAGAAAGGAATATTTTCATAGCCAGTACGGGCAGAAGTAGATCGGTAATTGCATACAAGTATTGCTTTAAGAAAGACACTCAAATTCAGCTTTTTGTGTTGTACATTGCACACGAATGCACACTAATCATACTAACAACAGTCCCTGTCATTTCACTGCTTGCCTTCCTTCACCCGTCCGTGTCATTCTTCACCTACCTGTACGTATGTATGCAGTGTTCTCCTCCGCTTAGAGAAGCAGGGTAGGCAGGGGGCTGGGGCTGTGCACTCCACAGGTGATGATGGCCCAGTCTGGCCAGAGGAGGCGGAGGAATGGCTGGGAGAAAACCAGACAGTGACTCTCCGGTGGGTGGGTGGGGTATTTGCGTGGTTGTGCTAGCAGGGTTATAGCGTTAGAACCTCAACTCAATGTGATGCAGATCTTTTACCTAGAATATAGCCATGAACCCCCACCCATTAGGATGTTCACTGCCCTCCCCTGCTACCCCTTCATATCCATCCCTTATATAAATTTTCAGTTTTCTCTAAAGACCCTCCAAATGACCAGAAAAAATACATTTTTATCAAAGTTTTGGTAATACATGTGTTTAAATGAGTGTATTACTGCTGAATATTAGTGCTGCTGATTTGCTTTGTTGTCTTGAGGTAATTTGGGCACTACTCCTCATAAAGGAGTAGCACCTAAATTGCCCGTTTCTCTACTCATTAATACTTTTATTGGATATCAAGCTAAATTATTTTTGAGAGATCCAAGATCTAATTAGTATTAAGCATGCAAGACCCTAACTTCCTCCCTTTTTATGACTGTAAAACCCAACTCCAGTCCATGTGTGTGACGTCTTTTTTTTACTTTTTTTTAAGGTTAATGAAAATCCTCTAAATTTAAACAGAATCAGATCAAATCGGGCTGGTAATATACAGTCATTATTGGATTTGGGTTGCTGCAGGTTTGATTTGATGCCTGACTTCATCTTGAAAATCTTGAAAATTTTTTCTTTTTTATGTCAGCATGTGGTTAACCTTTGACCAATTCCCCTTCTAAATTCTTAGTGTCTTATTTCCTCTTTCCGTGTAAATGCTTTGATTTGCGTGTACACTGTCTATCTGCCTTTTAGCTCCATTGTGGCGTACCAGCCTGCAGGAGACAACAGCCACAGCTTTGAGGCCATGGCCATGTTGAAGTCCTTCGGCATCTTCCTGGGCGTCTTCAGTGGATCTTTTGCTCTTGGGGTGGCCACTGGAGTCATGACTGCTCTCATATCCTTTCACCTGTTGCTCACTATTACATGATGTACTCTTACATTCACCGATATGCATAAGCAGTCACTGAGTAACGCCACAGGGTTTACAGTTGCTTTCTAACTTATTTAAGTTGCTGTTGTTAATCATACAGGCAGCTTCATGTCTTATTTGATTTGGAGCCCTCCGTATATGAGTAGCCTGAATTCTGTCCTTGCACGATAACGTACAACAGTTCTTACTTATACAGTTTATACAGTGATGCCTTTCTTACCTCAATTCTATTTATACATCCCAGGTCGACTGTGGCCTCTTGCCACCTCTTGTTTTCCTCCTTGACTCTCAGTTTTCACGTGACCAAGTTCACTAAGCTGCGGGACTTTCCCTTGCTGGAGACAGCTCTCTTCTTCCTCATGTCCTGGAGCACTTTCCTATTGGCTGAGGCCTGCGGGTTCACAGGTACACATGCACACTTTGCATTCGATTTAAATTGTGAATTTTCACACATTCGCATCTCATTTTGACTTTGTGTCAGTCACAAATCAGGCGATTTGTAACTACACGTACGTGGATGGGCGGAGAAACTTCTTTTATGCAAATGTCTATGAAACTATGCCGTAGACATAGTTTTCCATACACTGCCACAGGTTTTCCATACACTGCCTACTAAATTTTGGGAGAATATCTGTTTGATGCTCATGTGGAAAGCATATGGAGAAAGCATACGCCAAATCAACTGGAACGTGCCCTCAAGCTACATGTTACTAGACAGTGTTGATGTTGGTTATAATAAGTCAATTTTTCACTTAATAGTTTTTATCTTGTTAAGAACTCGTAATACATGCCTTAGCTTATAGATGTATATTCAATGTTTTAGACCCACGTTTCTTCCACGGATCATGAAGTTGTTGATTTTAAATGCTTTTGACACCCTCCAGTGGGTGTTACAGAAGTGAGACCTATGTATGTTTGTTTTTATTCAGGCGTAGTGGCCGTGCTGTTCTGTGGGATCACTCAGGCTCACTACACCTTCAACAACCTCTCCCCTGACTCTCAGGACAGGACCAAACAGGTGACATGCAATCACATACCTTTAGTCACTTTTACTGACTCACTCTATTTAGATAGAAATCTTGAATTCGGGTTCCTTTTTCAGTTTTTAGTCCTATTGTTAAGATAGATTTTATGTTGCACATATATGCTGACAATGTAACGTAGTATCTTAATGTGTCACACATTTTCTCTGTAAATTTGACATTACAGGTAACATTTGGCACTAATCCCATCATGTGTCATAAATGTAAAAGAAACTTTCCCATTCTACTTTACAACCTAAATGATGTGAATTCAGTGTGAACTTTTCTGTTTCAGTTTTCGTGCAGTTTTACATTATTTCAGAATATCTAAATAAATATGTCTTGTGTCTTTCCCATCAGTTGTTTGAGGTGCTGAACTTCCTAGCGGAGAACTTCATCTTCTCCTACATGGGTCTGACTCTCTTCTCCTTCCAGTCACATGTTTTCAACCCTATGTTCATCATCGGCGCCTTTGTATCCTTTACTCTGATCGATGTTAAGGCTGCAGAGATGTTTGTCTATCAGATGACAAGATCCTCCTATAAATGTAGTAAATGTTTTGATGATGCTATTGTTCTTGTAGTTGTTGAGCATCTGTCGCAGAATGTTGTTTCTTTAAAAAAAAAAAAAAAAGCTATAATAGACTATTGCTGTCCATAACAAACTCACACACCCTTAGGCTCTGTCTGCTCATCAGTTATGAGTAGCAGTTGGTAACTGCCAATGCTGATAATAATAAAGTGTATTCATGTGTTTTTAGAGAATATTTCAGTGGTTCAGGGAGCCCACGAATACCAGCTACATTAAAAAGACAGATTAGTCAACGATGACATAGAATTTCCGACCTGCCATCTACCCACAATTATTTTCCATCCCAGGTTGCCTGTCGTGTGTGTTATTTTGCAGTGTTTTGCGTCCTTGACCTTCCTGTTGTGTAGGTGGCAGTGTTTGTGGGCCGGGCTGCAAACATCTACCCTCTGTCCTTCCTGCTCAACCTGGGCCGCAAGAACAAGATTGGATCCAACTTTCAGCACGTCATGATGTTTGCAGGTACAAAGATAAGACTGCAAAGTTTCTCTTAAGAGTCCTTTTAAGTTTCTCAGGCTTGGGCCAAAAATGACTAAACTGCTGCTCAACTGGGACCTGGTTCCATAAAAATAAACTCTCAGTGGAACAGAGCAGATTCAAGCCTGTAGTTAAAAAAAACCCCATTAGCATAGATAACAATGTGCGAAGACTCTCCTTCTAGACCAATAACCCTCTTACTCAGAAACAGTGTTGTGAAGAACAGCCCCTACGTCAGCTAACATTTCCTGCTGAAACTGGCTAATAATAGAAATCCTTGACATGTCTCTGCACACAATTGTTTCTATACCACCATCCTTGAGAGGTAAAAAAACATCTACATCAGCATACAGTGCAGGATGAGTTTGCCAACAAATGAGCAGTGGCTAGGAAAATTGAACCCAAGAATAGCAACATTCAATTAAAAACATTTTGTGTTTTTTCTTGAATTAATGGTGTATGAAGAAGAGCACACAGCCACACTCTAGGTCTCTCCCACGCTGTCTTTTTGTTGAATCACACACACTCTCACACTGTCTTGTTGTCCGTCTCCTCCAGGTCTACGTGGGGCGATGACATTTGCTCTTTCTATCCGAGACACAGCGACTTACGCCCGTCAGATGATGTTTTCAACCACTCTCCTTATTGTGTTCTTCACTGTGTGGATCTGTGGAGGGGGCACCACACCCATGCTGTCCTTTATGAGCATACCGTAAGGCTGGGCATCTGTTTCTATGCAATTGTCCCTCTGTTTATTTTCATTCGCTCTATCAAATGTTTTTCTGTCAAAGTCACTGCTGCTGTCTTTTCTCTTTCAGGGTGGGTGTGGACTCTGATCAAGACAACTTTGTAAGTAATATGCACGGATCGAAATCTCTTGTTTTTGAAAATGTAATTATTTTTCGGCTGCATTGTCAGGTTGCTATCACTAGGTAACATATTTTCTGCTTAACAGAATTCAGCGGTGTTGGATGGGTCACAGCGCAGGAACACCAAACATGAGAGCGCCTGGCCCTTCAGGATCTGGTATAACTTTGACCATAAGTATCCTTTGAGCCAAAGATCACATATTTAAGATCCTGTCCTCAGAAGTTGGGGATCCTTGATTTAGCTTTGGACACAAGAGGGTGCTCTTTCCAAACTGTAAGAAATATACAACAGTAACTCCATCTTTCTGTACAGGAGGTTTACAGATAAGATACCAGTTGTTAGCTTCTTGCCCAATTCAGATGTTTAATTGAAGGTAAGCTTTTTAATAAACCTTGACAAAAGCTTGTTCTCCAGCTACCTGAAACCCCTCCTGACCCACAGTGGCCCTCCTCTCACTGCTACTATGCCTGCTTGTTGTGGACCGTTGGCACGATGCCTCACCAGCCCGCAGGCCTATGAGGTTTGGACACAGCATAATATAAAACAGTTAAAGTAGCACCTTTTAAAGGCCTTTTAATAACTTCTCAACCATCGGAAAATACATGGCTATTTACAGATGCAATAGTGTCATTTGTGAGTTTGATATTTTATGTGTTTCTTTACAAATTATTTGAAATTAATACCTTTTTTACTGCATTTACAATGGAATTTGAAACAGTCTAGATTTTGTTTTCAAGTCCTTGCAGGTCAGAAACTTCTGCGTTGAAATTTGGTGGTGTGGCTCTCCCTTTGTGTCTATTTGGTTTATGCTTTTATTGAAAGTAGCAGTTTTTTCTGGTTCTTCTCCTGTGATTGTATTCATCATCTCTTCATTTCCTTCCTTTTTTTTTTTTCTTTTCCACTCACTAGAACGAAGGCCAGCTCCACGATGACGACTCGGACTTCATCCTGAACGATGCCAGCGTGAGCTCCATGTATGCCGACATCACAGTCAGCACGGATGCATTCGGATCCCACATCATCAACCCAAAGCGCAGCACCGGGGGCGGCCCGTCCGACGAAGGTCTGGATCATGAGCTCGCCTTGGCAGAACATGAAGTGGCGATCAGGGGCACCCGCCTGGTCCTACCCATGGATGACCCAGTGGAGCCCCCGACCACTGTCACCCTGCCCCCACCACCGTCCCCGCCTCGCTCCGAACCTCGCAGGCACAGACTGTAAGGCTTAAAACTATCAGGATGCAGTTTGTTGTTTTCAGCTTCAAAAATCACAAATCATCTAAATTTGGTTTCACAAGAAAATAACATCTGTTAGTTGATTTGTTTGGATTTTTGATTGAAAAACAAACTGTTGATGGGACCGCTCTTCTAATGTGGTTTTAAAATAGGCTCGGCTTTGTGACAAACTTGAGGTGCGCTTGATTTAACCACCATTTAGGTGGATTACTGTAATGTAGAATGTGAATGCACTATAGGTGAGGTACTGTAAATGAAGTGCACCTCAAGTCTCAATCTTATTTAAAATGATGCGAAATGCACATTTTTCACCATCTGGGGAAGCTAAAAAAAAATAGGACTGTAGTTTTGGCTCCTACATATGTGCTAATGTGGTGATATGCCAGTGCTTTTATCTATGCTCTATAAATGTCCCAACTCCCTCTGGCTTCATGGAGCGATCCCTTAACGTTTCATATGCAGTTTTCTCTTTGCTGAAGTTGCTCCTGAGAACAGCGCCCGTATTCTTCTACCTTCCTCCAAGTACTTGTAAGACGCCCTTCAATATCATTTAGGGCAGTTCACAGGCACTCTAAAACTTTGCTCTGGCACCACTAACTAACATTGAATGGTGTTAAAGTGCATTTACACTACAGCTTCATCCCTAATCTGATTAATCTGTCCACAGACTGGTAAGTGTTCGTATGTGTGCCTCTCTTTCTCTCTCTCATTGGTGGAGAAGGTTCAAAGAGGAGGAACTGGGGATTGTGATTGGCCAGGTGGGAGGAACTAGACAAGGACCATTGACGTCCATACGGAAGCAGTATTAGGGGTTTTGAATTTTAAAAGAAACAAATATGTTCTATAAGACTGTAAGAGGGGAACTATTGGGCCGAAAAACTGCTTCCACAACAGTCTACTCCACTATCCTAAACTTTAGCACTGCCTGCCTCTTCTCTTCTTGATCAGTCTTTTTTTTTTTTTACTGATTCTGTTCTATTTATTTAACAAAGGTGATGTATTTATATCATTTTTTTGTTTTTTTTATTTATTATTTATTTATTGTTTGGTGGGTAATATTTAATGATTATCTTGGCCTGTTCATTAATCAGGCTTCTCGGTGGTGAAAGGCTATTGGTATTTTTTCCTAACAAAGCACTACGACTCTTCCCACACACAGTACATTGTACGGTAGGGAAATCAAGAGGGAGGCGGACATCCATTTGAGGAGTTTGTTTCTTTACCATGTGTGCATGTTAAAATATCTCCTTTCTGTCCTGTAGCAAATCCTTCTACTTTATACGTGGAAACTAGAGCTTCCCTGTGTGTGTATGTAAGTGTGTTTGGCTGATGTCAGAATGAAATTGTCCAAATTTTCTGACGTGTATTAGGGCTAAAGTCTGTATCTGGGTTTTTTGTCTTCATCTGGTCTAATCTGTAGAAGAAAAAAGAAAAAGTTAGTATGTATGTATCATCAAAGATGACTGAGGGCTGGCTGAACTGTTTTAACTTAAAGTGCCTATTCAGAAATTAAATTACTTACATGTAGATTTGTACATATTTTGATTTGCTTATGTGCAGTAAGATTATCTTTCTTGGATTTTATGACACCAAACCCTTTGACTGATGTTGAATATTGTAGTCCCTGTATAATTAGACTGCCTCTCTTTGGTGGAGATCATAAAAGAGTGCAAACTAAAACATAGCATTTTTATTTACGGGAAATAGATAACCGATATCATTTATCGGGTAGAATCATTCTGGAAAATGTATACTACTATCAAAAAGTACATGTGGCATTTTAAAACAAATTTATTGGGGACTGAATTTGATTGCAAGAAGAACCAGGCAACCCCTTTTCGTCGTTTTAGTCGCTAGTAAGGTCAAGGGAGAGACACTTGGGCGGGAGGGTACCGCCGACTTTTTACTGATGCAGTGTTAGTCTTTTTAGCAATCAAGCTCGTATAGTCTGTTCCAACCTCAGTGAGAGATATTTTGCACTGATGCCTCACCTAATTTACCCATTTTCAAACATGCAGATGTTTGTTTTAACTGTGTCAAGCTGCACACGAGTTGTTTTGTTTTTGATCTTCATGCATTATTCTTAATATGAGGTTTGAGTTTGTTCATAATCCTCCAGAGATATGAACGGGTGAACTGACATTCTCTTTCTCTAAGGTACCCCTTTGTTTTCATTTGTTGTTTAAATGTAATTGAACCATATAAATCCTATTATGTTTATATGGGAGTTTTGAAGAATGGCTGACTTAACAACTGCACCTAAAACTAAAAATCTGAACATGTTTATGTTTCTGCTGTTTGTTGAAAACTGTAAATGACGATTATATTTGTGAAAAGTACACCTGCAATCTATATGTGAATGTTTTTAAAATGTGAACTCATGTTGAGGGGAAATAATCTCAGATCTAACAGATTGTTCCCTGTGTGGTCCTGAAGTTATTAACAGTGTCTATGTCGGGCATCTGCAAGTGTACTAGAAGAAAATAAAACCAACTCTTGAAAATGACCCGTCTTTGCTGCTTTAAATCACACAGTATAACCTGGTTTGTTCTTTATCGTTAGGCCACTTAAGACTCACTTGTTTTTAACGGCTTTTGTCTCATGTTTGTAATTTTGTGTTTTTAAGTCTTTCTCATTTTTGGCCATTGGTATTTTTTACTGTTTGTTTATTTTATTTTATCACATGAAGCACTTTGTGACTGTAAATGATGCTTTACCAAATTATTATTGAGGCTTAAACTTTTCCATCTCTTCAACCATTCATTCTCCAAAATTACTAATTTTTTAATATTGATACAGAAGAACACCTTTCTACTTCGAAAAGGTTAGTGAGCAGACATCAAGTCAATGCTCTTTGTACTACTTCAGTACATTTTCTCAAAAAGCTGCAGCGACTGAACGTCACATTTGCTTTTATTTTGAAGGTAAATTCGGCCCCGCTTCTTTTCGAACGTCGCAGCTACCCTTTTATTTTGAAGGCATAGCATCCTATTTCCAGCCTGAGCGCGGTTTCTGTGTCCAGTTTGACGCAGCCGCAGATGGCACTACTTTAAAAACGTGCGAGGGTCTCGTTTAAAGCGGAGTCCCGCTGCCTCCACACAGGTCAGAGAGCGCCGCGCATCCACGCCGCAGCCGTCACCCTGAACCCCGGTAAGCTGGCTGATGAGCCCCGCTGTTTATTTACTGCACACCGTCTTTTCTGATCAACTTTTTTTTTTTTTAGATAAAACCAGTTACTGCAGGGCTGTTGTGTAGTTTGCACTTGAACATGCAGGTTATAAGACGCCTGATCAAATTGTTGCCAAACTCACATATTTAAAAACAAATAATATATGACCATTGTAAAGCCATTGATTTGAATCGCGAGCCACCTTTATAATAAGTCGCACTAACAAATGTCCAGTAGCACGCAACTCTCTTCCTTACTCACACATCTTATGTCTTAATACACATTTCACTTGCAACGCAGCAATTTTATATCCGGAGAGAAAACAAGTCTTAAAAGTCTGTCTGGGGCGTTGTCCGTCTGTCTGTCTGTCTCTGTAAGTGTGTGTGTGTGTGTGTGTGTGTGTGTGTGTGTGTGTGAGTGTGAGAGAGCTACAGTTACATGCTGACTTGTGGAAGCCGGGACTGCTCCTGAAATCTGTTTTCAGTTAGGAAGTCTCCTTTTTTTCACTCAGTGATGGAACCGCTGAGTCTAAAAAATGCATCACAGAGGTCAATTAAAATTCCTGTACTGCTATTTTCATTGTCCTGTGTGTGTGTGTGTGTGTGTGTGTGTGTGTGTGTGTGTGTGTGTGTGTGTGTGTGTGTGTGTGTGTGTGTGTGTGTGTGTGTGTGTGTGTGTGTGTGTGTGTGTGTGTGTGTGTGTGTGTGTGTTTATATCCATGTAAGTGATGCATATGGCATCGGTGTTCGCTGGCAGTTATTGTTATTCTGCACGCCGTTGTGAAGTAAATTCAGGGTCCATATGTGCCACTGAAGTCTTTCTCCTTTACACACTGAGATTAATGGAACAGGCAGTGTGTAAAATATAGGGAGAAAACTATTATTATTATTAAGTCATAAATTAATTGAAAAATAGGTATTTTGCCCGTTAAATAACCCCAAGACTGAAAGGAGAAGGAGCCATTTTCCACTAAGATTACAGAAGGAAACATCACGTCACAGATGTTGCAACTTTTGGACATAGGCTCTAAATGCTTCTGATTTTAACATATGGAAGCACTTGTAGTATAACAGTAATTTCTTACAGTATGCACTATCACACACACACACGGGCTGTAAATCAAGACCCATATGTGTGACTGACCTTATGCAGACACACACACACACACACACACACACACACACACACACACACACACACACACACACACACACACACACACACACACACACACACACACACACACACACACACACACACACACACACACACACACACACACACACACACACACACACACACACACACACACACACACACACACACACACACACACACACACACACACACACACAGGGAGTTTTCAGTCTGAATCGAAGCTGGTGCCAGCATGTTAAAGAAATTACCATGAGCTCAGCTTCATAAAATACATCGCAGACTCGTAAAACTTTATGCCATTTGTCTGAATTCATGTCATGGTAACTCCCTGTTGTGACTTTAGGAGGTTAGGATGTAAAAGGGATTCAGACGTTACGTTTTTCGGCGCTCCAAAATAGTAAACTCCATATTTTTAGTCAGAGCTTTTAATGGACTCGTGCTGTTTAAGTGCTCTGACAACATGAAGGTGAACTAGGGTTTGACTGAGAAACTTGAAGGTGTGTTTCTCTGTGACCTGCAGCCATTAAAACCTGTTGTGATGTGTTTGGGTGTGCTGATGTCAATCAGTGGTTGTGAAATTGACAGAATTTCGTTGCATCCTGTAAAAGGAAGGAAGCAAAGCTAGATATCTGACGAGGGACATGAAGCAGCAAACTACTACTTCAACTAAACTACTTCAGAGGATCGATGCCACTCACACATCTGTGCTATAAACATGACGCTACAGCACATGAGGCTTTTTTAACCACTAATACTGCTCAAAATAACACCAAACCGCTGGAATTACAATCTAAGATCACCATTACACACACATTATATCTCATTTGTTAAATCTGTACGAAAACCGAAGTGTATTTTTTTTTCTTGGCCTGGACCAGTGACACTTGTAGGCAATAGGGGTGCAGGAAAATATGGATACACTTGAGTATCGGAATATGTTTCGTATTGATTCTCAAAAACGCTATCACCAGAGAGCAGTGTTGAATCCATCTTCAGCCATGTGACTCTCAATCCAACATAACAGCTTATGGTATATGGTGGTGTGAGTTTTCCTAAAATTAGATTAAACAAATTGCAATATTTGTATTGAATTGTAACCCAGCTCATGGTATGTCATATTGCCAGATTTTTTTTACCAACACACAGCTCTCGTAGGCAAATTTTGACCCCTTTGGACAGAGCAGTTTCCCCGATTCCGGTCTTTATGCTAAGTTAGGCTAACAGTTTACTGGCTGCAGCTTCATATTTAACACGCAGGCATGAGAGTGGCTCTCTTGAACTCTTGAACAAACATAACTCCCAAGCTGTCAGACTATTTCTTTAAACTTATACACAGCGGCAGATGAAGAATAAGAAACTTAACAAACACAGATGTTTGATGAAAATGATCATATAATCTTCACAGTCACCACCAGATCTCAACCTAATCTGTGAGCTCATTCAGCCTTGTGGTTCAACAATTAAACTGATGGTAACCCTGAAATGGAAATTTACATATTTTTACATGGAAATAGTCGTGTCTGGCATTCATTTAGAAAGGGTTTGATTTAAGTGTTTGGTGTGGTCATTAAAAACTGAGATTTTGTTGGTTGGAGATGTATGAAGGGAGATTTTGGAAGCAAACTAGCTGTCAAGACAGCACTGATGGCTCAAGTGTCCCATTAGATCATTTTACCATTACATTTTACCGTTAGCATTCAGTTTGGCTCCAACAGGACTCGTGGTGGGGAGCACACACACACACACACACACACACACACACACACACACACACACAGAACATGTCATAGATATTCATGGAAAATGGAAATTGGTCATACATGGCTGTTTTGTCAGCTGCTCTGTTCTGAAAGACATCTCAGTTACTGAATGAAGAACCGAGAGGAAAGAACAGAGAGAAACAAAACAGTGTGTAACTCAGATGAAGGGAGATTGAAACAGAACGGACAAAGCGAGGTGGGCTGAAGTGCAGCTAACCAGCAGCTTCTGCTAAAACCATCACGTCTGTCCTGTGTTGTAGTGGGATATGCTGCGTTTCTCCGACCTCGCTCTGCACCACTCAGATCTGTTGTATCGGCTTTATTCCACTGTCTGGAATGTGCCTCTCCAGAGCCAAAGGAAACAAGTTTCTTTCTTTGTAGGCTGATGTGGAGTGCAAATATTTAGCCGAAGTCACTGCTCAGTTTGAAATACTGATATTGTGTATTTACTTTTGAGATGGTATGACTGGAATCAGGGCTGCTCACAGTGTGATGTTGCTGCAGTTGGGCCATGATTGGGATAGAGATTTTTTTAAAGCTGCTTCAATCATGTTTTTATATTAACAATAGATCACACAGGATTATTACTCTCCTGTACGGTTCCCCTCGGAACATTTAAGCGCCTTTCAGCTCAATGTTTTGATATTAGAGCCGCCAACTTTACGTTTCAGCTTCACTCTCACTGCTCGCTCCAGAGTCTTGTCGTGTTCCAGCTACAGCAGCAGCAGCTGTTTTCAGTGAAAAAGGCTCCAATACGTGGTGGAGAGCATTAAGCAGAGATTATTCTCTCAGGAGTTTTGCTGTCCAAAACAGAGCTCAAAGAACATTGATTAATAATAATCCGGTATTAATCAGAAACGTACACTTAACAAGGTGATAATATAAATTTTCTGTTTATGGTTTGTTACTCTGCTGGACAAAAAGAAAAAAAAAGTTTCACGAGTCTGTATCTCTTTTTGACACACTACATTTCCCAGGATATTGGACACACTCCACAGAAGCCTTAACTAACATCTGTCTGGCTCTAATTGTACAGATAGTTGTATTAAAAACCAACCCAAAACAAAACACAGCCAGCTAGTTGGAGAACTGTTAGTGAGTGCAGCTTCGTACTCACAGGTCTTCATAATGCAATGCATTCTGGTCTTTGGAGGCTTTAATTGGTTCAGACTCTGATGCATCCCCTCCTCTTTTACAGTGGATTTCTTCTTGTAAGATAGTTGAGGTCTCCGCAGAGTTCTGAGTTTAGTAAAAGACTCTTGCTGCTTTATGCTGAAAGACAGAAAAATGGAAAATTGAATAAAAGACAGCTGAATATTTTTGCCCCTTTAAGCTTAATTAAATGTGCAAAATGAAAGAGAAAATTCCTGCAGTCCTTTAAGTTGCAATAGACCTTATTGAAAAATGCAGAAATGGAAGGTGTGCATCATACAATTGTGTAATTTAATTTTAGAACTGCAACAATTAGTCCATTGATCGATTAGTATTTTTTAAAAATCAATCATCAAATCATTTTTCAAGCAAAATTCCAACAATCCACAGATTCTAGCTTCTCAAATGTCGATATTTGCTGGTTTTGTAGCGTTATACAATGAGGAGTGGGATACTCATGGACTGTTACAAAGCACACTTGAACTTTTGATTTATTTACTATTTTCTGATATTTTATAGAGCAAAAGATGAATACTGTACATTGAGAATATAATTGACCGATTAACCATAATGAAAATAACAAGTTGCGGCCCATTTACACTGCTGATGACCTTAAAACAACAGGATGTCCAAACAGTCATTTAAAGACCATTAATAAGTAACAACCACAAAACGTTAGACTTGTCCAACTTAAAGGTCATTCCTTTCCCAACCATCACAACTTGACATTTAAAAAAACCCTTTGTCATCATTTACACTCGTGGGAGGAGGAGTAAGAACCAGAACAACTTATTTATTCCTTATTGAAATCCACATTACAATAGGATAACATGTTGGAGACAAAATAGAAATATTTGATAGAAAAATACAGAAATATTTTTAAGATGTGGTTTGCAGCTCCGGATGACGACGAATTTAAGATGAATATTTTGTACATTCAGACCCAAATCTATTTTTAAACCACCAGGAAGTCCCATTAAGAGACATTTTCTACCGGCTTCCGCATTACTGATTAAAGAGCCAGAGAGTTTTCAGAGTCTGCATGGAAGCAGAGGTCGCACCTGCAGCACACACTGAATGTAACATAAGTTCAGACAGGGTCTATGGTATGTGAGGCATTATGAGATGTAAATGTAAACACAGTTAATGGCCGGTAAATTATCTAGAATTCAGTGTGTGAGTGGCTGGATTGTGCCGACTCCACCGTTCTGATGGAGACTTCCTGTTTCTCAGTTTTCCGCTACATTCTTCAGCAATAAGCTCATGCCATCACACATGCACATACCAGATGGTGGGTACGAGCAGACACTGTATAAAAAAAATACACACCATTTTATTTCAGTTTGTCTGGTCACGTTTGTCCAGGCCACTTTTTCACTTCTTTGTCTTTCTCATCCCCCATGTTTTAAAAATGTGTGTGTGATTTTCCTCACGTCCACATGGCATGATGTCACCTTCCTGTGTTTTATTTTTACACCACAGACAGACCTACGACCGCAGCTCAAAGTGTTACAGTCAGGTGGCTGAAACGTACACTTAAAGAAGTGGGAAAGGACAGGGAGCAGAAATGATGATATGTAGGAATGGTGGCTCTGATGTGATTGATACATGCACAGAGTAGTCCTTGGCTGCAGCGCTGACTGCGTGACACATCTTACTCACATTTAACCGTTCCCATGGCGATCAAACAGAGAGTTTTGTATTGGCAGCTTGATAAAAAATGATGTGTGATATGTGCTGTGGTGCCATGACACGGCGAGAATATTTATTGTAGGGAAACAAAGTAAGGCCATGCAGGAACGCTGTGCTCAGAGCCGTCTGACGTCAGTGAAACCCGATTTATTTTCCTCCAAACCTGTGTGGATACTGGCTCGCTTCCTGTCAGCCATTGTTTGCCTCCCATCAGATAACATTTTTATGATGCTGGCAGCCAAGTGATATTATTGCCTGCTCTACAGCCTCAGAGCGGCACAGTACTGCATGTAGCTGTGGGCTACACACACAGTATCAGCCAAGTTTTGAGGTAGAAAAAGAAAGTATTTAACACTAGTTCTTATTAGTTTAGGGAGAGGCAGGAAGTGAGATTAAAATAAGAACAGGTAAATTCCAGGCCTTGCCTTTTGCTGGGCGGACCCGCTGTCCTCCAGTGGAGATGGATGAGCAGCCTATCCCAGTCAACAAATAAACCATCTGCCGTTTCCATTAATAAGTAATGAATTAGCAGCTCACAGAAAGGAAGATGTATGCCCACTCCACATGATGTCGGTGTCAGTTTGCAGCTTTATTGTCCGCTGAGGAGACAAGACAACAAAAGAAGTGATTTAATCAACTTTATTAACAGTAGCACCTTTAACCTCAGCCACCTATCTCTGTCAAACAGCAGTTTGACTCAGGGTAAACAAATCACTTCAGTCTACGGTGGCCTGATTAAATCTTACTGTATGTTTGGCTATGAGCCACTGGTATGATTTATTTCCTTCCCTGGCCCCATAAAAATGTGTAAATACTATATTGAGATGTTTTCTTTGCATATTTTCTTACTTGATTGGGTTGAAGAGTTTAAGTGTGCTAAGATACTATTTCTAGACTTTTACCCTGAGAAAAATACAATTCTGGCATTGTGGTTATTTATATAACCCAATGTCACTAATCACAAATTAGCCTCAGGGGGCTTTGATCTGTACTGCTTATTACACCCTCTGTCCTTTTTGACCCTCACTTTGGATAAGGAAAAACTCCATAAACAAACCTGTTTAATGGGGAAAAATGGAAGAAACATCAGGAAGAACAAAAGGAGAGATCCTTGTGTGTCCCGAATAGAACACAATAAAATTATAATATAAACAATCTATATGACAAAATGATACACACCATTCCAATGGTTAAATTAAAAAACATGTTAGGCTCATCATTTTCAGTTTTGTTCATTTTCTCACTCACTGTTTGTTTTAAAACGTTTTTTTTGATGACACAGGTTCAGAGAAATTTACACCAAATAAGGTCATCTTGTGTTGAGTTAGGGTCAGCATTTGCCTCGGCTAATAGTAAATCAAGAGAAATACGTGAAGAAAACCCCTGAGTCGCACTAAGTCATTCAAAACACATTATTTAACAATGTATTTCTGTCGACCATTTATGGTCCTCAGAGGATGATTCCTAGGTTAAATCCACATGTCCACCCTAAACCGCACTTGCAGACACGTTTCAGGGGAAGTCTTGAGGGCCGAGGGCCGAGGGCCGTCCAAATCCACAATTCATCCGGACCTCAAACAGACTTTCTGCAGACTTCTAGAGAGTCTGCTCATGGGGAGGCAGACTTCACCAGATTTCACCAGTTGAATTACCCACAAGTCATTACAGTACAGACGTGACATAGTTTTTCCAATAGCAGATTTAAAAAACCCAAAATTGACTTATTATGAATGTGTAAAACAATTACCGCATTAAAACGTTACTTGAATCATGTAGGCCAGAAATAATATTCAATCACATCATGAGAAATATCTAGAAGTATAGGCTATAATAGGGGTTTTCAAAATGCATTTCATTATTGTAGCATGCCCTATAAAAGCTGCAATGTAATGCAAAATATTTATATGGATGAAAAATAAACAGCTAAGTTCTGCAGCGAATACATTAATTGTAGTTGTCGCACAAACGTTTCCACAGCCACAACTTCCAACAGTGTGGCCCGTCTATCAGCGGCTTAGCAGTCTCTCGCCCTTGCAGACTTGATGACAGTAAAAATGTCACAGTACATACGACTGAAGTCCACCAGGGTTCAGTCCGCAAGTCCGGAGGGTGGGCATTTGGATTCAGCCCTACTGACTTTGGTCACCTCTGACCTGTCCGCTAGTGTCTCCATGAGGTTGACATTTGTGGTCGGGTGAAATGTGTCAACTGATGGATAGACTGACATGAAATCTGGTAGCTGTCCCCCTCACTGCAGTACGATGTGTAATGACTTTAACAGATCCACTGACCACATCACTGCAAAATGAATTAGATTCATTACCCTCTGCTGACGGATTCCAGTACTTTGCTAATTTGCTAATGTTAGCATGCTAACATGGTAAACTGAGATAGTGAACACGGTAAACATAATTCCTGCTTAGTACCAGCATGTTAGCATTGTTCTTTGTCAGCATGCTGACGTCAGCTAAAAGCACTGCATGCCCAAGTTCAGACAAACAGAGCCGCCAGCATTGACCGGCCCAGTCTTGTTTAAGCTGCTATTTTTTTTTATTGAGATTGATCTGTGTTTATTTCCAAAGCGATTTACAGTATTTCTTCTTGATAAAAAGAGCCTGTAGGACATTGAATATTGGCACATCAGACGGCATGTTGTATAATAGCTGTTGAGACTCCAAAAGAAGAAAAGACTCTAATTTCCGTGGCCCACCATACTCCCACATATTTCTACTCAGACTTTAACCAAAAAAAACAAACAGTATTTTTAACCTAAAACCTTTTGATAGAAAAACAAACAAACCCTCTCTCCAGATAAAAAAAAAGAAGCTTTAGTGGTGGGACAACTTTTAGTACAAGTCCTTGAGATAAAGATCACGTTACAGGACCTGCTGTCTCTATCCACCTGTGACTGATGTGTCTCTCTTCCAAAAGCATCGAAAGACTGTACGAATATCTGTCGGCCCTCGCCGTTAAGAAAGAATCACCCATTGGTGATTTTTGCCAAGAGTTTGAGGAAAGTCACAAGAACAGGGAGGATTTGAGCGCAGGTTTGTGAACGCAGCCTAAACTCGTGGTAACATCGGTCCTGTGCCAAAACCAGAACTTCCGCATGGATCTGTGCCGACATGCCGCTCCAACTAGGAGGTGGACGCTATAGTTTGTGGTTTTGTTGGTCTCCAAGGGAGTGGTCCCTGTAAGAAGTGTGTGTGTGTGTGTGTGTGTGTGTGTGTGTGTAAGTTCTGTCAAAGAGTTGTCAGCATTCCAGATCTCACCACATTAGTCATACCAGGCATTCCTTCATGTGTTCACCTCACTGTGTGACACACACACACACACACACACACACACACACACACACACACACACACACACACACACACACACACACACACACACACACACACACACACACACACACACACACACACACACACACACACACACACACACACACACACACACACACACACACACACACACACACACACACACACACACACACACACACACACACACACACACAGTTTAGGAGAATTCCTTGTGGTCAGCCAACTTGAACTTGATGTGGGAATAAGTGAGTGAACAAACTTTAGCCACCTCTTCCTCCACATTTCTGTGAGATGTGAAGCCATGATTTTGCCACCATGTCCTGTATTATTTACCATCTGAAATCCCCACCCTGTAATCAAAGCTGTCCTGGTCATCAACGTGGTGATTTTGCTTCTATGTTTAGGAAGTTTATGAGTGTCGTATTTTAGGGAAAGTGATTTTTGGACTATGTAACATAAGGATACTGCAGACGTAGTTATACCAGTCCAGTTTTGAAACTTATTTGAACTTAAAGGACAGCAATAACAATTCTTCCGACCCTCTACTTAAAGGGACCTGATTTCCACACCTCCACATGTATTTCTGTGTATGAGCTTAATGGCTAAATGGATAAACGTTCTTTGAAAGTTATGAGCATGAGCGCTGCAGCAGAACTTGAGTTGATACATTCAAGACTTCTGCTGCAGGTCTGCTTCGGAGTTATCTTAAATTATCCCAAATATAATCTGATTGAGTAATGTGCGTGTAGCCAGAGGCTGTGAAAATAAACGTAAAACAAAAGCAGTAGCTTTATGTTAGAATTTAGTCTTGATGATTTCTAGTTTTCATTTTCACTGAAAAAGCTCCAACAGTAGATATTTAGGAACGCTGTTTAGGAACAGTTTTTTAAATGTAAACTATTTATTTTTATTTGAGTGATTTTTTTTTTTAATTTCCTTTCCAAGTGTTGATATCTAAAATGAATACAGATATATTCCCACTACTTTGACAGAGATGTGAATGTAAAATGCCAGATGTAAGATTTTAAATTACAGTTTATTTTGTTTGTTTTTTAAATCAGGCAGAGATAAGATGTATGAGTGAGGAGGAACATATCACAGAGTACATTAGCAGCACTCTGACATGAATGTTATGCAACGTATGCACACACACACAGGTGGGCACACAGAAAAACAGACGCCATGTACACCTGGTTGCTATATATTTTGAAACAAAACAAATATTTCAGCGCCACTGTTCTTGAGTAGGGAATAAAAGGCATCTAATCAGTAAAATGCAGCAGTTAAAACGTTTGTTTTTTTTCTCCAGTCCCACAAGGTGGATCAACAGCACCTCTATGTGGTGGTTTTAAGGATCCTCCGTTGTTGTGAGAAAGATTTGAAACTTTTGAGTCGGATAAAACAAGCTTTTTAAAACTGCCACCTGGGGGAAATGCTTCATGGTTGAAGAGAAATGAGCATTATTCAACATTTTACACACCAAACAATTTTGAAAGGGAATTTCTGTCATAAAAGCAGCATCATTTTAACCTGATTTCTACATGATGACTTTATGATGAGCAGGATTTTACCTTTCTTCTCTTCTTGCTGTATTTGTCGCAGTTGTGAATCTCCCTCAGAGTGACAATGGCAGAGAGCTCGCACTGTTTCTACTGTCGGGAGGACCTCGGGGGAAAGAGGTTCGTCCGCCACGAAGGCAAGCCTGTGTGTGTCCGCTGTCACACCAAATTCTGCGCCAACTCCTGCGCCGAGTGCCATCGACCCATCCCTGTGGAATCAAAGGTGTGTTTGTGTGTGTGTGTGTGTTACGGTTTAGAGTTGAGTATTCTATGCATGTTGTCTGTCCTCTGTGACCCCTTTCCCCCCCCTCCACATACCTCTCATCAAACTTCCATCCTCCATCAGGAGCTCAGCCATAAGGGGCGGTACTGGCATGAGGAGTGCTTCCGTTGTGCAAAGTGTTACAAGCCTCTGGCCAAGGAGCCTTTCAGCACCAAGGAGGACCGCATCATGTGTGGGAAGTGCTGCTCCAAAGAGGATGCTCCACGCTGCCACGGCTGCTATAAAGCCATACCGGCTGGTAAGACCAATGACCTGCAATCCCTGATTTTGTACCATTAGCAGGAAAGTATTGTGCTGGAGGAGGGTTGTGTAACTGTCCCATTGCTAAACTTTCTGAGGTGATTAAAACAAAAGCTGTAAGAGTTATTGTAGAGGAATTCTGAGTTACAAATTCATCAAAACATCTAAATACATATGTGATTATTAACCTGATAACTAATGTGGCATCAATACATTGTATAAAATCATCCTCATCACCTGATTGCTGCAGTAGTATCAAATCCTCTCCTTCTCTCATCTTCTGCAGGTACAGAGAGTGTGGAGTACAAAGGGAACTCATGGCACGACGAATGTTTTACATGTTTCAGCTGTAAACGACCAATAGGATCAGTGAGTTTCCTCTCCAAAGGAAGTGACATTTACTGCAGCCCCTGTTATGACAAGAAGTTCGCCAAGCACTGCGTCTGCTGCAAAAAGGTAATTCTTTCCAAATAGGGAACCGACCTTTATCGTTCTTCCAAAAAGCATCAGGAACAACAATAGCAATATTCACTATTCATACGTTCAGCTCCGTGTCCTCCATCTGTCTCCAGGCTATAACCTCTGGAGGAGTGAACTACCAGGACCAGCCCTGGCACAGCCACTGTTTTGTGTGCAGCTCCTGCTCGAAGCCTCTGGCAGGAACGAGTTTCACCAACCACCAGGACCAGGTCTTCTGTGTCGACTGCTACAAGAACTCCGTGGCAAAGAAATGCACCGGCTGCCAAAACCCAATCACAGGTAGCTTTAAATTGAAAATAATAATGAATAATGTTTAAATGTATAAATGACAGGGCAAAATACAATGTCTTAAATGTGCACACACGACATTTTTCTATTGAACACTGCCTTCATACATATTTTGTACTAGTCAGAGAAAAGAATCCACACAGTCCATCAACAGTTTGAGGGACTACAATTCCCAGAGATCTTTGTTGGGGTCACATGTTCAAGTGTTTTGCGCCAGGACGTAATGAAATGATGTGCGACAGTCCAGCTCCACAGAAAGTGAAACTTATTTTGAAAGGTCTTTGTCGACTCTTTCAAAAACTGTATGCCTCCGCCAACCATTCAAGCAGACATACATAATATATGAAGTGAAGACGATGATATCATTTCAGAAAAACAATATTTTTTTAGGGCAATTTTTGGGCAAAATGTGAACGCTTCACACACAACATTAAGATATTTAGTAGTAACTAATGGCAAAACCTAACATGACTTTTCATGTAAGGAAAAATCCATAATGGAAACATATATAAAAGGGTAGGTACCCCTGAATGGAAGGACCAAGCCCTCGGAGGTTAATATAGGATACAATAAAATTCAAAAGGTTGCAATAAACTCTAAATTGTCTTCTCCTCTCAGGTTTTGGTAAAGGAGTGAACGTGGTGAACTATGAGGGCAGCTCCTGGCACGAATACTGCTTCAACTGTAAGAGATGCTCCCTCAGTCTGTCCAACAAGCGTTTCGTAGCCAAGGGGAAGGACATCCTCTGCGCCGACTGTGGCAACAAGTAGAGATGGAGAAAATGTAAATTGTCTAAGAGTGGTTTATATAGTCATTATGTTTATCTGCCCCATTTCAATATTCTGTTTATTGCGCAAGTGAGTTTATGGGAGATTACCCACAAAGTGATGGAAATACTGGGACCAAAATGTCATTTGTGTAATTTTGCTTCGTGCTAAAACTAAAACATACACTGTGCTGGGTGATGGTAGTGACTAGCTTTGTCCTCGAGAGATAAATAGTATGTAGCCGTCTGGTTTCCGGTAGGAGGTTTGTATCACATTAAATATGACAAAATATAAAAACAATGTGTTTTGAACCACTAGGAACCACTTTTCCGGTTTACATGGGAAGTAAACACAATCAGCCACCTGCAGCTAAAATAAATGAGCAGGAGTTGCATGCATTACATACCTGAAATATGAAAAGTAGATCTAATGATGCTGTATATGAGTCTACAGGTCATTTGAAACAGTTTTATTTTGAAAGGTCACATCATTTTCTATGCAGATTTTATTTTTTAATGAACTTATTGTAGTGAGGGTCGCATTCTACAGTGTATGCTGACGTGTAAGCATTAAGATTGTGGGTACAATGTGTTTTAATTGTATTTTTTTCCCTCTTCTTTTAGCACAAAAATAACTGCTTATGTTTACCCATTTGAGCCCGCAACTGAGATTTAAAATTTCCTTTGAGTGATTTTCAAAATTGGTCAAATTGTTTTGTTTTTTCTTATCATACTACTTATTACGTATTTTTAGTCTTTGGGCAGATGGGACTACTTTTATGTATATATTTACGAACCTCGACAGCAACGCTGGTATCGTTTTCACCTACGAGTCAAAATGTGGTCCTGGTGACGCCTACTGTAGCGGGAAAAAACACATAAAAAATCTAAATGAAAACAGTAGTCACATGTGCCCAAACACATTTAATAAATACAATGTTAGAGTTTCTCTTAATTTTATTATAAATCCTGACTTTGACTATTGATAAAAGTGTGATTTTTCAGATGAAAAACTTTTTAAAGTTGTACTTTTAGATACTTTCCCCAACTAAAATGTTGTCTGACCAAATGTTGTGGCATTTTTCTAATCATACCAATTATAGTCTTCAGGCTCTAAATGTCCCAAAGTGATATTTTTCTATGTCCAAAAAAAGTTTTGTTTTTTAATAATCAAAATTATATCTGTAATTATATTTGCTCATTTCCAAGGGAATGCTTTGCTTATTGTATGTTCTGAGTAAATAAACTTGTATGCACTTTTTTGAACCATTTCCCTTCAAAGAAAGAGGAAACTTAAATATGAAATTGGAATATATTCAAACTGTATGTATGTATGTATGTGTGTGGCTAAAATGAAATAAACTTTCTACAAATCTGAGAATTACATTTCTTTGTACTGATCTAACTTTCCTTCTTAGTGTCCATGTTGACATACAGAAAACTGCAAAACATTTTACACATTATGTGCCAGTATTAGTATTAGTAAGGCTGGATTCAAAGAAAGGGATTTTCAGAATAAAATCGGTTTTCATTTGAATTAACTGATACTGATTTATAAAATCCCAAGACGGATCTTTTAAGAAGCTGCTCGACCTGAAGAATCCATTGGTTCCAATCATGTCATGCTAGCATGTCGTGAGACATGTCGTGAAGAGGGCTAAATAACACACTCCTAAGTTCAATTTTGGCCAGGGTGATTAAATGGCGTGATAATGTGTAGTGGAGATACGAACCATCTCTGCCCGACACCCTTCACACTGATACCATTTTTTTCAGGTCACTCAAAGTTTAGAGTCTTGAGAATTTAAATGTGTGTTGACTGCTGTTGAGGGTTCATGTTAAATAAAAAGTACTTTAATGTAACTGCTTTGGGGCCAATTCTTAATGAAAACATTCAGTTTTAATAATAATGCAAGTTAGAGGGTGCCTTGTACAATTAAAGCAGTAGCTCTCTCTTTCATATCCAATCAAAATTGGTATTATAACTGAAACATCCCTCACTGAATCGATTTGTGGATAGAAATATAAAAAGGGACAAGACCTTTTATGCGAAGCTGTACCTGAAAGTGGGAGCAGGAAACTCAGGCGGATGAAATGTTTTCCTGTAGAAAATGAAGTGTAGTAACAGAGTCTGTTGACAGAAAATAATTATGGTTTTACTATAAATCTTGGAATGATTTATGCCACTTTCTAACGTCCCTCTCGTTACACAGAAACATAAAGACAGGCACCACATACTAAAGGGCAGTATCCTGATTTCATGGCAGCTTTACAGAGTGATTTAGCTTTACATCAGTGTTTACAGGAAGCAGTGCATGTTTGTCAAGGCCGATTATGTATTGATGGGAGCCAATTACTTTAGGTAAGATGATATTTAACAAATAAATGCCCATTCCTGTCTCTCTTCCCTCCTTTGTCTCACCAGTAATGTGTCTCTGCACAGGTGCACAAGTGAACCAATCACAGCAGGAATACACCAGTTCCCCTCCACACTCATACAGCCTTGTTTACAGAGACAGGTTTGTGGTTCATCTATGCTCCGTCCGCTTTGAAGTCATTTGCGGTTTTACGTCCTGCTGTAATCAAGACTCTGGAACAGGTTTTCACCTTTAGAGATCTCCTTTAAGATATTTTATTTATGCAGGTAAGTACTTATTTGATTATTTAAAGGCTTGAACAGGGTGTTAATAAAACTTGACACTTCTAAAAATCCCAAAGAAATAATTGAATTACTGATGAGAATATTGTTTTAAATATCTTTACAGTTTCTTTTTTCACAAAGTTTATTGTAGAACTTGCTGCACAGAAAACAAAATAAACTTTTTTTGTTCCAGATTTGTGATGATTTTTCTTCAAAAATTCCTGAATGTGTTCATCACACTGTCTCTGCTGAGCCGTCCCTCCACGATGGAGCGAGGTAGGTAAATGCTTTGAAAGGATATGGGTTTATAGTTTAATAGAACATTAAGATTAACATACTTTATATACATACATACATTAACACACTTAAATATGAATATGATTACAGTTGCTTTTATCATTATATAAAATTAATGAAAGACAATTGAAAATGACTGACCATTTTTCAGAAATTGACGTCTATTTCCCAGGTGTTAACTGTCTTTTAGATTACAACCTGTGTGGCCGAACCCATAGTTCTGTGGGAAAGTCACTGTGTTGATTGTAAATAAGTCAAGAATATCTAAAGCAAACACAGTGTGCAGTAGTTAAACACAATACGGCTACACACTCACATTTATGGTCTCTCAGTCAATATGAGAAGTTCAACATGAACATTTGTTGTTTCATGTTTTCTTTATGATTTTATATTCTATAACTTCATATGTTATATACAAATAAATGATCTCGCTATTGCTTGTTTTGTCTGATCAACAACTTTATATGATGAGACAAAACAAGACAAATTAGCAGATGTCAGTGGGCTTTGGATGGAAGGATTTTTTTTTTTACTTTTATTTAAGTAAGTAATTATAAAAGTATGATAAAGTTACTGAATATTAAAAGTAATTGTCAGTTTCAGCCTTATTTCATAAAGTTGTATAAGCTGTTTACATATCAGCAGTTAAATGTCTGAAAAGAGTACTCCACTGAGTTAGCACTGCACAAAAAAAAATCAGTCTGCTATAATAATGTTCTGAATGTAGCCTTAAAAAAATGATCAAAATCGATGCAGTAAAACCATCTATGGTCTTTGTCATTGCAGACATTCATTCTGCTCTTTAAACACCAGTCACAGACAGTTGAGTCGGAGATAGACAAAATGCCGCTTCAGAAACCACTGGTGCCTCACTTTCTCTTCTTAGTGCCAAACAGCTGCTCTACAGATCTGTTCCTTTGTGCTGTATGAAAATGATTTATATTGTCCGTTTCTGTCAGTCTCCCGGCTCAGTCTATGGGGGGAGGTGGCTGACTTCACCTTAGGGTGCAACCACTGGAGACTATTGCCTCAGGTCTCCATTCCCGCCCTGCAGGAGCTCACGGTCTGCTTCAACCTCAAGTTGCAGGTAATGATAAACTGCACAATTAATTCCTAAGTCTTAATTACATTGCTATAACCTTTAAGGGAACCTTTAAGACATTATAAATAATGTATGATATCTCCTCAAACATATCTAGTTCCTGGCCTCCTCACCATGGACTGCCTTCATGTACAGTCATCCAGAAGCTCAGTATACCGAGCTAGGCCTTGGCGGAAAGTTGGGTCGTTTAGTGGTCTGGCTATTTGGAACGGAGTGGACTACACGTAATATCAACCTCCGTCAGGCACAGTGGTACTCGCTGTGCCTGACATGGACACATACTAAAGACAGACCAACTCTATACCTTGATGGCAGCCTGGTGGACATCATGGCAGGTTGGTTAAGTAACAGGCAACTTAGTTACAAGTTTCTACAAGCAATCAGCTTGAAAATACTGACTGGAGAATCATTTGTCTCTACATTGTGTATTTTGACTCTCTGTCGTGCCAAACTACCTGTTTTCTTCTCTTGCTCACAATGTAGATACAACTCCCTCCATTTCCCCCTCGTGTTGCACACTGGCCCCCAATGGAACACTTACGCTGGGTGCGACACACCGCCTGGTCAATGGGAATATCGAAATCATTCCACTTCCCACTGCGGTGGGCAAGTTATCTCTGTTTCGGCTTTGGGGGCGAGAACGCAGCAAACAGGAAGTGACATCACTGAACTGTACAGAGGGGGACCTGGTGAAGTGGGAGAGAGACAACTGGGACACTCGGATCTGTGCCCCGCACCCTGATTCCAGCCTGAAGTGTGGTGAGCGGATGTCCTTTACATTAACTGGAATGTGTTTTCACTGATTACTTTCATGAAACAAAACGCTTTGTTTCAAATTCTATCAACTGTACATTTACCTCAGCACCTGCAAATCACAACCCTCCCACTCTCTATACACCAGGCAGTGATTCACTTAAACGCTTTAAATGGTCTGTCAGTTTCATCAAGCGTTTTACAGCTTTAGCCTCGGTGGCTGCCTTTGGTTTACTGTGTGTCCTCAGCCCTCAGATTAAATATTGACGCCCTGTCTCCTTGTCAGTTACGTAAATAGAAGCCATTCTGTGATCAATAACATTAAGATTAGAAGCATTAATCACACAGCTGTCAGAGGTTGGTATTTTCTCTCTGCCAAGCTGTAATCTGCGTCAATGTTCACCTTAAAACGAATATCAATCCTTGTTGTTTACAATTCACCAAATTCTGATTTCTTGGTTTGGCAAAAGCAATTTTCCGTCTGAATGTCTGAATTTTTATGTTGTCGTAAAAGCATTAATTAAGTTCTGCAAGATATTAATATCACAGTCACCTACAGTACATTAGGTGAAGATAAATACAATCTGCTGACTGAAACTTGTCACATTTGACTACAGAGCTTCTTATCAGGAAATGCAAGACGAATAAAATAAAGAGCAAACCGGTGTAACAATTAAAATGCATTTAGGATTCACTGTTCAAAATAAAATGATGCTAACAATACTTAACCATACTTTAAATGTATTAATTGTTTGTGTACATGTTTCAATTGTTACTGTGTGTTAATTTACTTTTATTTTCTATTCACGGGGCAAGTGCCCAGTGTTAAAATAGTAGGTTAGATATATAGTATTGCATACATGATAAACGCTAAAAGCTGACCAAGTAAAGAAATAGAATGGAATAGCACACATAGGCTAAAAACTGCACATTAAAGTAGTTATTAGCCATATATTTAATGTTTTCTATCCCCGTTGGCTGATGGCAGAATGGTCCAATTACGAAGTGAGACTGATGTTTGCCATTATCCGTTCCGATGGGAAGAACAACACTGATCTCTACGCGGCCAGAGAGATCGCACATAACTGGGTAAAAGAAACAAAAACAAAAAACACATATATTGTCATTTTAAAATGGACCTGAACATGTTCTGTATATTCCGGGCCTGTAGAATTGAATTGGGTTATACTGTACAGGTGATATTTTGTTAACCCTCACCAAATCTCAGAGGTTGAAACTGCTGTTTGTTCTTCCTGCAGCTCAGAAAGGTTTTACCGAAGAGCATCTATTTGAACAGAGTGTCTGTGTTTGAAGTAACCAGGTATGAGAAGATTGGATTTTACAACACTGACGTTGATATTTTGAAATAAGATACCAATGAATGTCAATTTGTGTGACATCATCATTAAACCATATTTTATAGTATATGACGGAGAGGGGGAACCAACGGGCCATAAGTTTATACTGTGTTTCTCTGATCTCTTACGCAGAGCAAGTAAAGAAGACAGCCTTATAAAAACATCACATGAAGACAGCCAAGTAAGTTCATTACAGAGTCACCGAGCCACTTCTTGCAGATATAGCTGTAGTGGTGTACATGTCAGCAGATCAGTAATTAGAAAATCGCAGTTAAGAAATTTCCTGTGCTTTTCTCTTTGCTGGACATACAAATGTTTATGCACCAATATTGGCCAATATATTCGTTTTTTTAAAAAGATGTTTGAACACATCGATATTGGTATTAGCATCATAAATAAAATGTCACTCAGGCTCTTAAAAGCATTTATGAATTTATACCATCGTAGGGATAATCTCTGTTGCTAAAATATATTTTTAGTATAACGTTAAAATCTGTGTGTCTTTAATTCTCCAGGAGCGGTGGTCTCCCCCGAATAACAGGTGCCAAGCTTCAGGTTTACTGTTTCACTTCATGATTTTGGTTTCTAAATATTATATATGCCGTAGTGTGTCATAGTGGCTGGGCAATAAGATGATCAACTAAAGGGTGCAGGAATAATTCATAGATCAAATGTTCCTTTAATTATAAAACGCAATAATTGTAAATAAGTTGATCTAAACTGCCAAAGTTTTTTGCCTGTCGCGACACCGACACTGGCATTGTTTTCACCTTGTGAGTCTGTGTGTGTGTTAGAGTAAGCATTGCAAATATGGTCCTGGAGACACGTTCTGTAGCAGGGACTACCACAGAAGCAGTTTTGAGTATTTTGACAGGTGTTTTATGTTTGTGGAAAGATTTTATCACCGGGATAATGTTGCAACCGTGAAAGATAATCAGGAAAGTTTACAAGTTTATGGTTGAGATCAAATCTAAAGCAGAGTTTTAAAATGGGTGTGGTCCCACCACTTTACGCCCCAGACAAATTTGGTGTCACGGCTGGTGTGAATTGCACTATTCACATGCACTTATTATACATCAATGCAGAGTAAACTAAAAAAGAGTAGGTCTCATACAGGAAAAATATGTAATAATCAAGGTAGAATTTCATTCAAACGATTAAGAAGAAAACAAAAAACACTTCTGGTTGCACTGCTCACGACTCATCTGCACACTATGGCTGTAACAAACATACTTAGCTTCATTTTAAGGGGTCTAATATGCAAACCACTGCAGCAGAGGACAGTAAAAACACTTGATATCTCCCCTGCAGGTTTGACTGCCTGGTTCATGCCAGCGTTATCCCCAGCATGGATGTGACAGCTGTGAAAAATGAGATGTACACAGACCTAAAGAAGACCTACCACCCCAGTGAAGAGCTAACGCTAATGGCTGATTCAAAAAGCATACACACAACACCTGTTGGTAGGAAATCGGTCTCACCATGTGTGTGTGTTTGCAGAAAAACAAATCCTGGTTCACAATAGTCTTTCATCTGTTTCCAGAAAGTTTCTCCGCTGTCACCGTCGGTCCTCCCGAAGTGGTGACGGAGTCCACTCCGGTCACAACCATAGCATTTAAAACCACAGCATCCAAAACCACCACTAGCACCACTACTAGTGTCCCTACCAGTGCAGCTACAGACATCACCTCCACAAAAAGCCCTCCAAATATCTCTGGTCAGTCGGATCATTTGCAGTCATTGCTCTCCGTCACAGTTTTGTGTAATGAGAGGATTTTAATTGAGGTGTACCCTGCTGGATGCCTAATTGTTTATTTCGTGTCTATCTCCTCTGCAGAGCTGTATTTTGAGGTTAAGGTGAATGTTTCTATAACGGGAGACTACGACTCAAGACATATTCTTTCCACCTGGGTATGTCTGACAGAATAGAATTGCTCTTTAAGTTTGAGGACAATAACATTGGACACATTGGACTTCCCCGATCTTAAATGTGGCTTCTGACTCTCCACAGCTCAACTCCAGTCTACCGGATGACTTGATGATGGTGCTTGACCTCCAGCTGCTCACCACAGCCAAAAGGTACAGTATGACATCTACTCAACACTGATTTCCACAAATATCAGACTGATTTCAATGTGAAACATTTACTTAGGTGACTTATCTCACTTCCAGGCATGGTCCTAACCGGCAGTCACACCTCTCTAAATCTGACGGAGTAAGTAAACATAAAAAGTACTCATGACACAAATTAAACTCTGAATCTGAGTCATAACTTCAGCATGATATTAAGACTCTTAGCACTGTAAAAATGTGATGGTAGGCAAACTTCTTCTTTGAAGTGAGAAGGCTAGTGACACAGCTATTGAATGTTTGCGGCAGAATTGTATACTTTTACTGTGGGTAAAAGTGGGTGGAAAAACCTTCGACAATAATAAAATACTCATCAGGGGTCAGCAGAAATGTGAAATCATTGAAAATCCTCAACACTAAAATCAACTTCCAAGAACTTAAACTAGACAATAAAATGAATGTAAAGATGTAGCAGGATGCATAAATGTCACTGGGTTTTAGATTCGGTAGTACTCAGGCAGGAATTTATTCATCTGTAATGCAAATCCTTAAATTGGTTTAACCTTTGAATGTTCTGTCTTAAGCTGACATAGTACATCCAGTTTTACAGCCGCCTCATTGATTATTTTCCAGGTGTTGGTGCACAGGGTATCAAGGTAAGGTTCATGTAGCTCGACACAATTACACTTATATTATGAACAAATTAAAACAGAAAGAAGCAAATACATGAAGTCGAAGATGCATAACAAGTGAAATAATGATTCATACATCAGATATATCCATTTTGTAAACTTTGACTGTCTGAAAAGTATTATTAAGACATGTTCATTAGGAGCTTTCTGAGACCCATCATTATCTCTGCAGAGAGAGCTGTGTTTTCCAGGTTCAGGTCATGATGTCGCTCTCAGACCCACAGGAAATGGAAAAGCAGATACGATACCTACTGCTGACGCCTTATAATAACGGATCCATCTCCATAGCAACCGAGGACATACAGATAAGCCGCATATGTGAGCCAGGTTCCGATTCAGAGAGAGATTACACAGTACACAATTAGTGAATAATATTACTTTTAACAATTGATATTAAATTCTATAAAATAAAGACTAGATAAAAGCGTTTTCAAATGATTGAGGTTGTCCTTCTCTCTTTCTCCATCTGTGTCACCGTCACCCTGTTTTAGTGATATTTCAGTGCAACGCAGAAACCCGCCAGACGAGGAAAGGCCTGTTTGAGTGGCCCGACACTTCAGGAGGAAAAAATGCAACTCAGCCGTGCCCAAAAAACCCTCTCTACTACGCCACCCGACACTGGTGAGCGGTTTAATCATTCATTTGTGATACCTGCTCAATCATAGTTTCAGGTGTGCATATACACCAACAGCAAGTGCAAGTTCGACATCAACTATTACTAGTAATATACCTGACTGAAAACCGAATAAGACAAATGTACCTAGTACAAACCAGAATGTTGGAATGAATTAAAAAAACTTTGTTTTTAAAACAATTTTATAACGAGTGCTGAAACTATATTCTTTATTTATGTTTAGTTATTTTTATTTCTAAGTTACTCATCAAATGCGAGGAAATGCTGTTTTTTTCTGTTTGGCATCAATATAAATGTAATATAGAATTTTAATTTAAGGCCTATTGATTTTACAAAAAAAGCGAAGTAAAACATCAAATTATGATAAACATTTTCTGACATTTAATAGAACTAATTTACATTATCAAATCATCAAAAGATTAAAAATAACTTGGTTGCATTCCTAGTTACAGTTTCCAACACAAATAGAGGCCCGGTCACATATCTGATATTTTACTTAAGTAAAAGAACTTAAATAACTTGATTTATGTCTACCAGTTACAAGGCTACTTTTTAGTATTCTAAGTAGTGATAATAGTACTTTATAGTTTTATTTGCATACTGTATTATTGTATGAGGGGATGTCCGCATGACAGTTCTAATGATTTTATCACTGATATTTCAACCAAACTTGGTGTTTTTCTCTTCTTTGTTAACTGCAAATAGTAACACTAGCTTCTTACCCAAGAAATCTTTTCAAATTAATAAATACAAATTTAATACACAGGTAAAGTGATATTTTTCTGATGTTTATAGCTGAAATCCAGATATGCTTTTAGAGATAGCAGCTGTTTCCCCCAAACTCTATAGTATGTTAACAGTATGCGGATAATATCATGTCATTGCTACTTACAACTGTCACTTATTACTGAACTTATGACATGCAGACAATTCATCCCACAGCCATGCTGAGAAAAGAGTACATGTATTTAGCTGGCCGACTCTGTCAATATGAGTTTCACACATGAATAAATACAGGCCTGGTTCAGTATTGATTACATCCGTTGGTACATATTTTTATATGGCTGTGTCACTGTGTTCAGGACTCTGTCTGTGTGTTGACTCAGTGTGACAATATTTATTGATGGTTGCTAATGAGCTGCAGGAGGCTGTGCTGTAAAGTCATTAATCAGGAGGTGGATGTGTCACTAATGACCAGAGTTAAAAGATGTGATTCCCAGAATCACCCACCACCCAACTGTGTAAGCTCTGTCTTAGGGATGCATCTTCTGCCAGTAAGTAAGATTTGAGGAAGCATAGGTAGTGAAGATTAAACGATACATAGCTTGTGAAATAAATACAAGATGAGAAATAAAACATTTAGCCAAACTTCTGTTTAAAACCCAGGTGTTTTAAAAAGCTCATCCCTCTGTCCTCTGACCACCTGTTTGTCTGGTAGTAAACTGTGCCTCAGTACCAACTGGATGGCTCCAGACCTGGAAGACTGTCAACTGGTGGTGGAGACCATCCCTGATCTGGACCATGTCGAAGTCACTGCTGGTCTGTTACACACTGTTCATTTGTCTGTCTCGTTGTGTCAACTTATAAATAATACAACGTTGGAAAAGCCTTGCCTTAAAACTGATGCCTGCAAAGCCAATAGAGGGATTTTACAATGTTGCCCAGTTGATTCCCGTTTGCACATTTAAATCCCTATAACAATGACACAGTGAGTGGCAGGTCAGGACTAATTCTAAGCTGTAAAAAAAAAAAAAACACCACCAGTTATATCATATATCTGCAGGCAATGCACCAGACGTGGTGGAGATGATTGAGGGTTTACTGAGGAACCACTCCACACTCAACTACCAGGAGCTGGTCACAGTCCTCAACAAGCTGGAGGATGTCGTCAACCTCAGTAGAGTCACACCAAACCTGGGCCAAGCCCTTATCAACATCATATCTGACATACTGGAATCTGACAGCAACCTGCTGCCTTTTACAAACACGTAAGGATTGAAAACTGAAGCAATCTTCTTAGCTTTTCTATTTGACATCTTTTCACCCTCCCCTGTCTTCCTCGCCAGTATCCTGAATATCACAGAGGCAGTAGGAGACACCATGGTGGGCTTCGAGGGCTCCTTCACCCTGGTTGCTCCGGCCATTGCTATCTCAGTGGTGGATGTAGATCCTGGACAGTTTAGCAGTTTGACTTTCGGAGTGTCATCTGACCGTGCAGGCACAAAGCCTGAGGTTGGTCAATAATATACAAATGTCCTCAAATCGCTTTGCTTGTTACAGTCTGAACTTAAAAGATAGTTAAGAAATATATCTTTATGTTGTAGATTTTCATCAACAAGTATCCCTTCAATGGCACAGTGGCTTTCATCACCCTGCCGTCTGCCTTGCAGCACAACTTCCCCAAAAACAGCTCCAACCAGAGCCCACCAAGGGTTAAGTTTCAGTTCTACGGCATCCCAATGCTCTTTAAGGTACTATTTCGTATGAACCTTTTTTAAAACAAGCTCAAACGAAGAACGTGCAGTTATATATGAATATGTATTTGAAACATCAGTGCTTGAATTATACTAGATGAGCGCATAGACTGTAGAAAATGGACAGCTTGACAATTTCCCAAAAGTAAAACCAAAACAAAGCTTGGTGGCTGGCTGCAGTATTGCAGGCCAAACTAAAAACACACACACTTTAAAGCTTTCCCAAAGGCGGTTTCTGTTATTTTGTTTTAATTTTGTGGTTCTTATCACATTTTTGTTTGTTTGTGTGTTCATGTTTGGTTTTAATTAGTTATTTGATGATATAAAAACACAGTGAAACTTGATACTGTCTATGGATGGATCATTATTTTATGTAGAAAAGCAAACTTAAACACACATTTTTATTTTCAGAGCACCCAAAACGAACAGACCCTCAACACCTTTGTGGTGTCAGCAAGTGTGACCAATGCCAGTGCTCCAATTAAAGACCTGGATGAAGATGTCAAAGTCACGCTCCACCATCTCATACCCAATACAGTAGGATCAAGTGTCATTTAAACATTAGAAAAAACATAAATCTGTAAAGAGTTACCGCTGCTAATATATACTGAACACGTGACTGATTAACAAAGCATTTCATTTCCATCTCTGTTAAAAGCTTCACAAGGACGTGCAGTGTGTGTACTGGAACTTCAATAAAAACAGTAGGTCCTGATTTAAATGATCACTACGCTTGCTAGATGAACTGTGTGATACTAAATGTCTGTGTTTTCAACTAGATGGAGATGGAGGCTGGGATGATTACGGCTGCAGAAAATACAACAGCAGCTCTGACTACACAACGTGCCTGTGTGATCATCTCACACACTTTGGAGTTCTTCTGGTACAAACTGTGTCATTTCTGTTTTACTGTTTCCTGAAAAGCACACTTTGGCCCTCAGGGAGACTGCAGCATATTTAAACGTGTTGGTAATAGTAGTGGCAGCAGTATTAATAGCAGTGGTAATAGGCAGGGAGAAGTGGCTCAACTTTACCAGCAGAGGACGCTCAAAGCAAAATATATATAACAATGAACCAAATTCATTCTTTTTGATTAGACCAAGTCACTGAAGGATATGCTTACTGTTCTCTAGTGTTTTTACAGAAAGCAAAGACAAATTGCTTTGAAATGAAGCATAACCTTGAGTATACTGCTTTAAAATGATCAAACACGGCATATCTAATAAATAATGACAGCTGAGGTTCATGCAAGCTAACTCTTTTTGTTACTGAAATTTAATTTTGCAACTAGTTATCACACAAGTGCTCGAGAATAAGCTCACAATTTGAGTGGTCTAATTTGTACTTGGTAGTAGGGAAAGGAGCAGTTACTGTTGTTATTGTGCATTATGTGCCTGTGACAGTTATTTGTAGCACATTGGGAAAAATAACACACTTTCAAATCTGTGTTGTGTGTTTGTGTCTAGGATGTCTCCAGGACTCAGGTGGACCCGGCTAATGAGCAGATCCTGACCATTATCACCTATGTTGGTTGTGGAGTCTCATCAGTGTTCTTGGGAATCACTGTTCTCACTTACACAGCCTTTGAGTGAGACTCCAACCACCGAGTTGTTATTTTAGAAATGTTTTCAATTTGGCATACACCGACTGTGTTTACATGCAGACTGGTAACCTGTTGGTCTTAAAGGCTGTGTCAACACGTCGGGTGCATAATGAAATACCATACACTCTGTCCGTACCATTATAACAATAGAGTGCTACAGGAATGAGTCCTAAAACCAGTTAGCATTTTTGCACTATTCCTGGTCTCAAGAGTACATTTTTTTTTTTTTTTAGATGCCTGAAATAATGTTCGCGGTTAAGAAATCTTCTTCATTTTGTTCAATGGGGTGTTTTATGTCATTGAACAAACTGTAGAAGATTTCTCAACCGCAAATACCCGACTCATGAATTTTAAGGCTTTCATGCATCTTAAAAAAGGTGGTTGCTATCAAGAGGATAGAAGAGACTACAGAGGTTGTCAGGGACATTATAACATCAAGCTGAACACGCAAAATCAGTTGGAAGCTACAGGTCGTAACGAAGTCATGTGACTGTGGTGTAGTTTGTTTATAGCTTAACATTAGCTTTTAACTTTTGCTTTACACTTCATCACCAATCATGAAAGTGGTGTTCATATGTGAAGATTATCTTGCTGAACAAAACATGCAAGTATAGAACTTTTTTTGCCACAGATCCAAAAACTAACGAGAAAATCCCATTGGCTTTTTTCTTAGGGAACCAACGGCTAACTTCGGGTTTGCCTACAAAAATTACAAATCCCTGGAGCACTATATTGGAAATGTGTGTTAGACAAAGACGGGTGTTTCTGGAAAGCATGACCACACTGTTTTTTCATGATAGTTTTCTGCGATAGCTTTGGAATATATTAGTGTTGTGTATGTTCGCATTCATTGACTTATTTACACTTACATTTTATCCTCTGTGTCTTACCTTTCATTTTTCCTACGGCATGTTTTATCTCCGTCTCAGAAAACTTCGTCGAGACTACCCCGCTCAGATCCTCATCAACCTCTCCCTGGCACTGCTGGGCTTGAACCTGGTGTTTCTGGTCAATTCCTGGCTGTCCTCATGGGGTCTATATGGCCTCTGCGTGGCTGCAGCATCCATACAGCACTACTTCCTCCTGGCGTCTTTCACCTGGATGGGATTAGAGGCCGTTAACATGTACTTTGCGCTTGTCAAAGTCTTTAATGTCTACGTGCCGTGTTATATCCTCAAATTCTGTGCTATGGGATGGGGTGAGTTGTGTGTTCGACTGAATGACTTTCAGTTAGTTCCTGCAGTGTCACACTCAAATTGATCTAATAGGACAATGCAGGCAACTGAATGTTACACGAGTCTCTTAATGCGTCCAACAAGATAGTCAATAACTACAATACTGTCATAATTATTTGCTGTAAAAGTATTTAAACTGTTCCTCTAGGAATTCCTCTGGTGATCTGTATCCTGGTGCTGATTGCCAACAGAGAGGCCTACGGCAGTCACCTCTACAACGATGTTCAGCATAGCTTAGAGTCATTGGACAACTCTGACAACTTGTAGGTTTTGGCTTGTATTCATTTTCTGTGTCAGGCATATTTGAAACATAGGGTTTCAATCAAACAGAATTGCACAATCACTTTTTTTCTTTTTTCTACTATTTTCCGATAACAGATCAAGCTAGTCTTAGTAGTGACAAACTGAAGGTCAAGTGACGTGATATCACTAATTTGATAAGATGTTCAATTGCTTTCTGCAAATGTAGTTGTGAAGAACTCATTTCAATCCTTTTTCTTATTCAATACTTGTTCCCTCAGCTGTTGGCTTCAAGACGACGTGACATTTTACGTGTCTGTGGTTGCCTATGCGGTGCTGATCTTTCTCTTCAACATTGCGGTAAATAATGTTAACTTCATACAGAAGTTCAGACTACTAAAACACAGGCCTATGTCCACTTTTTACTGGTTAATGTATCACAGTATTCTTCTCATTACCTTTCTAATTTTCAGAGGTAATATCTAAAGGGATATCAAAATAGACAGACGAGCCCATGTAGTGACACGAGACGTGACTCAGTATAACAATATGCATCTCCCATTTAAGGGCACTTGTAACTTATCTTTAATTCTATTATTATTATTGCCCTGTAATGTAACGACTCTAAGCCTCCTTTTGAATCCCCTTTAAGGTTTTTGTGGTGGTTCTGATCCAGATTCGCCACATGCGAGTCAACAGCCCGGCTGGGACCCGCGGCGGACTGTTACACGACCTAAAGGGAGTTGCCAGTCTCACCTTGTTACTAGGACTAACATGGACTGTTGGCTTCTTTACCTGGGGACCAGCCAGAGTAGTTCTACTGTACCTTTTCTCTGGACTCAACTCCTTACAAGGTAATAGTTTCTTTTGTGCACAGAAATCCTCACAGAAAGCCATGCTGGATAATATATATCTAAATACTTAAGCATAGAGGAATGCACTTCAAGAAGAACCACTTATTCAAACATTTGTTCTTAAGTGGCTCTTATGAACGATAAACCGGGAAATTAATTATTCATTTAAGGTTTGCTAATCACACTTGACGTTTCCCTCAACAACCAACTTCACGTTCACAGTTCAAAAGAAACCCACAAAACTTGCAGATAAAAAAAAGAAGGAAATCAAACAGAGGCTGAATGATGCAACTATTTCACAACTGCCTTTACTTCAGCTGGCCTTTGATATATTGCTTTCTTTTTTTTCTTTGAGTGACACAGCAGAAGCCCTGCACTTTATTTCTTGGCCAGAAATGCCTTGTCCAAGTGCAATTTAAAAGTAACTGCTGAGGGATGAAAGAGCCACCGATTGAGATCCAATCTTGTCCTTTTAAGCTCACTTTTGTTTATATTCCAGGACTTTTCATCTTCCTCTTCCACTGTTTGATGAAGGAGAATGTTAGGAAGCAATGGAGGATTCACCTCTGCTTTGGACGTTTCCGACTTGAAGAGTATTCTGGTACGACTGCCACACATAGTGGAGACATATTGTTTTGTCACTGTGTTTGTGAGTTCCCTTTATAGAGTTAACAACAATAAAGGCAACTCTTTGGTTGATGTCTGTTACCTGTGTTTGGTGTTGTCATCCAGAGTGGAGCAACTCTGCATCAGTTGGAGTCCCGGCAAAACCCAAATCAAATCCTCCAAGAGCACCGGTACCATCGGTCTGCTCGGTCAAGTCCAGCTCCACAGAGAGCACATCAGCTTCCTCCGACTCCAGTCAGAGAGACTCATCCTGCAAGAGACCAAACCTGGGTGAGGCAACCAGACAGTTATTCCAAAGCAGAACACATCTTTACTTCATTGGTAACTGTCATTCTATACGCAGCAATCATCAAAAAGATGAGAATCAATGCAAAATAAATTAAAAGTTCAAGAGATAAAAATGGAAAACAAAAATAAAAGGTAATTTGTTAAAGTGTTCCGAGAGATAAACAGCCAAGGGTTAATATTCCTTAATACGTTTTTTTCCTTTGACATTAAACTCTTAAATAAATACTTAATTCTACTCTATTGTAAGAAATGTAGGGTTGCAATTAAAAGTTAAAATTAATCTTGTTGAGGTTCATATGAAATGATCATGGTTTTAGTCAGATATCACAGTCCCTCGCTGCCAAAATCAAAGTGAAGGTCACTGCATACATTAAAGAGACTGCACTTATTTTAAATAATTACATGAAAGCCTTTGTAATTGCTGGCTAAAAGGAAATTTGTTATTTCTTAAAGGTTTCCTTCACCATCTGACAGCACAATTTAGGTTTAACAATCGACTTCTTGGCATATATTCTCACACCACATATGAGAAAATGGGTTTTTCTCACCTCTAAATTGTTCAGGGATGTTTAATTATCTTGCAGGCCTTTTCGTGAATTCCCTGGCTCTCCCTCGTCCCCAGAGAAGTGCCTCAGGTACAGGAGCGCTGACTTCCCAGAGGGGGATGAACCCAACACCAGGCTGGAGGAATCACTTGCTTGGCCAGAAAGAACAAAGATAAATCTTACAGTACCATATTCATTTGCATACTCACACATGCAAAACCCAGAAACTGTCCTGAAATCTTGAAAACTGAAACTGCAGGCTTAACATATTGTATTCCAATATAAGCCACAAAGACATGAAATTAATTCCATTGTATTCCGGCCTCATTAGCCAATTTTACCATGCGATTCTACTGTTTTGTGTTTTTGCTAAATATTGTAAAAGAGCCTGTAATTATGAAGACATGAGTAGTTGCACCAGTTCCAAGGAGGAGTTGGTTGCCAAGCAACTGCTGAGTGGAGCCATGGTGACAACGAACCATGGTACCACACAGTTTGTATGAGAAAATAATACAAATTTAAATTCAAGATGATGCAAGTGTGTTTCCTCTGTTCCTTCTTCGCCTCCATTTGTGCCAGATAATGTGTACTTCAGGTTAAACCAAATAATTATTCTACAAGCGTCCCCTTCTCACTTAATGAGATGATTACAAAGCCATCTTTAAATGGGAGTGCTATCTTGTTCTTGTAAATTCTGACAGCTTTGTTGTGGTAAACATGTGATGGTCCAAGATGCTCAATATGTTTGGCATTGACTGCTGATCGGTAGCCTCTTAGACATTACTGAAATCCATGCTGCATTCATTTCTCCCTGTTAAGTTTGACACATTATGCATATCGACTATCACCTTAACACCAGCACAACATAATGCTGTTGGCTTCATCAGACGGTGACCTCCAGCACGCACTGAGGATGTTGTGAGTGTGGAGCAGTCGGTATGAGAGTCAGCACCTCCAAGTCGGAGACCATGGTTCTCTGTCGAAAAAGAAGGTGGATGGAAAAGGTAGTCCTTCTGTATTGGGAGTGAGTTACTGCCTTGTGAAGGGAGGAGTTTGAGTATCTTGGGGTGTTGTCGCAACAGAGAAATGGAGCATGAGATAGACACGCGGTGTCAGCAGTAACGCAGGTGTTGTACCGGACCATTGTTGTGGGTAGGGAGCTGAGTTTACGTTCCAACCCTCACCTACAGTTATGAGCTTTGGGTAGAGTTTTTTTGGACAAGAACAAAACAAAATAATTTCCCCCAGGCGATTATTAAAGTATATCTGATTCTGAAGTCCAACTGGTAAAAGGCCCCTGGTAGACCCAGAACATGCTAGAGAGATTATGCATCTTGGCTGGCCTGGGAGGAACCCCCCATGGTTCTCCACGATAGCTGGAAGACGTTGCTGGGGAGAGTAACTAATATACACTAAATTAAGAAAAATACATTTTACTCATAATATGCAACAAAAATAATGTGTACTGTCAAATGACTACATACGGTATAGTAAGAAAATAAAGGGAAAAAGGTGAAATTTTAGGCTAAAGAAATAAAGCACATTAAATCAGTTTAAAATTTGAACTTTGTACCATATCATTGGTTCTTCGGATGCTGATTTGACCTCCTGACGCCAAACACACTTGACCTGCTGTGGATACAATCAGAATTAACTGAGTAAAATCTGTTTAGAACCATGTTATTGTGAATGACACACTACATACATTTTAAAACTAAATAATTACCTGTTCATCATGCCCTCTCCATATCGGTGACTGAATTATTTGGTTGGTATATCAACACAAAATACTTGATTGTTAATCAGTACAACCTTTTAGTTATGACTGTGATAATGGAGCTCAATTCTACTTGACAGGCAGAACTAAATAAGCCATTTTTTCCACCCACAGCTTTAAAGGACTACTTCACTGTGGTGCATAACAGTAGGGTCTCTTTATTTTTCTCAAACACCTACACAAACTGAAAAGAACAATATTGCACATAAAACTGTTAAAACGATTAGCAAGTGCACAACAGCAAACTAAATTCTCAAGAGGAACATAAACTTCTACATGGCCAGTTACTGAGAGCACATTCAAGTGCTGAAGCAGTCCACCAGTTTCTTTGAATTCCAGGGACCTGCATGGGTGCTCTGGAACTGTTGCTTGACCAGATCTTTGACTGTCTGGTAGACGGAGGCTTCCACCTACAAAACAAAACAAACCATTTACAATTCCCTCATATTCACCATAACAACACTTGATAGTTTTACAGTTCTACGCGTCTCCGAGCACTGAGCATTCATGTTATCATCTATAACTGACACTGGGGATGCATAATTAATTACATATTAATCACAAATGTTCGTTAGGCTACCACAAGTAATGAAAGTGATTGACAATACTGACGCCTAAAAAGCGTGCTCCGCTCGTAGAAAATTCCGCTGCATATCAAATCAAGCGCTTCCTGAATCAACAGTCAGCCTCCCCCGGGGGTGACAGAGATGTTTTGGCTTCACTTTTTGGGAGCTGTTATGCTGCTGTGCATGCACCCTGCAGCAGCAGCAGCCTGTGAAATCTTTTCTGAATGTTACGGCTGCAGTCCAGTGTAGAAGAGTGATATACAACACAGCTTAACGAGCTGAACAAAAATCAATGTCTGGAGCGAAAGGCAAAGAGTTGGTCCGTTTTTGATACAATATTATTTATATTTCTCTTCTAGGAGATGCACTGAATACAGGTGAAAAATATCCTTATTTTAAGTTTTAGTCTGACGCAAGGATTTGTTAATTAGCAGGAATGTAGCACAACATGGAAGTGAAAGCAGTGCTGTTTATTTAATTAATAATTGTGATGAATAATCAAGACCTCAAATTGATCAAAAAATAAATGTGATTATTATCTTGGTCAGCCCTAGCCGACACACACCTTGACACTGTGGTAGGTGGGAAGATCCAGCAGATAGCTATGCCCACCCAGCTGTGCAACTCGGAGGAAATGACTGTAGAGGGCTCTCTTGCAAAGTCTGCTGGAGAAGCCGGGCCCACTTACAGATGGAGAGCTGTAAAAAAAAACAAAAAAAACATCACTAATATTTCAATGAATGCTTCCCTATACATCTATAAATTATCTTTATTATATACTATCACTTCATAATAAGCGTAGACTGTTTTAAGTACATGTGGAATCTTGTACTATTTACATCCCATGTTGTTCAATGTACACCAGTCTTACTTAAGATACTGATTTGAAGGTATATTGTATCTAGCCACAACTTATGATACATATACATCCAAAAAGCTGTGCTACTAGCAAGTAAAGCCTTCTTGTCTACTGAAGACTTGCGTTGAAAAAACACCATCACCAATGTGTCATAAAGAAACTAGACAGTTAATTAGCAGCAGCTAGGGTTGAATGGTGTCTCTTCAAGCATAAGACCAAAACTTGCAAATTTAAATTATGTGCAGTGCATTAAGTAACTTTCTCATAACAATGTTTCCACCTCGAAAACTATTTTGGAAGATGCAGCTGTGCTGAACATAGAAAAGTGATCGACATGACTATTATTCAGCGCTGTTAAAGCAAAAATGTTAAGCGTGGTCTGTAGTGATAGGCTGAATATACAGATCATTCTATATCGCCTGCCCTGCTCTCTAAATATTGGCATTAGCCACTGAAAAATCCCTGTCGGTCGAGAGTTAGTGATCTGGCTGAGTGAGAAAAGGCATGATTTCCTGCAGGCAACTCTTTCCACTGCTGCTAAGCAACTTGGTGGGGGAAACCTTCGGGTGGATCTCTGGGCAACAGACCAGTAGTCAGATCCCAGATTTGTCAATACAGACAAAATTTGAGGGTGGTACTGAAAGCATTGCTAGAAGTTGACATTAGCAGGTGACTGTGCAAGCCAAGAACCGTTGCTTCAATGATGAAAACCATAGCTAAAAGAAGCTAGGAATAGCGGACATGCTACTTTTATCACTAAATTAAAGTCATCTGATGCACTGGAAGCAGCATTTTGTTTTCAGATTTAATTTTTTATTTTCACAAGGTGTCCTTGCGATCCTTACAATTCCTCTTCACCTCCCCCTGCACACTTTATGCCCTGTATTCTTACCCTTAAATTTATTCTCTTCTATTTCAGGGAGCCTATTTTTCTTTGCCTAATAATAGTTTGTTGTTTGGAACGTCCTGCAGAGCTCATCCTGACACTATAAACCATGGTGTTGCATAAAACTAACAGTTAAGGCTGCAGAAGAGAACACTGCAAGCACCAAACAGGATATCGCAAATCTATTTTTGGCTTTAATCTCTGCTCAAGGACAACACAGCCCCCAGTGAGAGCCACGTCTTTATCGCACTCTAGCTGCCGGACATCAGCAGTTGTCTGTGGTTTCAAAACTAAGAGATGGCAGGACAAGCAGGTCAGACAAGCAAACTGCACAATGTTTCCCACAGACAAGGTAACAATGTGTGGTGCAGGAACGTTTGGAGACCTTTTGAGTGGCAGGGGCTCTGACCTCTGCCCTTTACAGACTCTGATAACAGATGATGATAGATAGCACGATGACAGTTCTGAAGGGAAGGAAGACTGGCGTTGTTTATAATTATTCAGCTCAATCTTAATTCTTTAAAGCGGGGGTTGACACTAAGGTTTCAAAAGCAACTGCCCATAAGGCAAGTACAGGTAATATTCTACTTGCCTTAATGTCATGTTCATTTGACCGAATAAAAACAAAAGGCTGTTAAACAATAAGGAGTATAATTTAATTACACCTTTCAGCAAGCAGCAAGCGTTGTCCCACATGTAAACACTCCTTACCACATAGAAACCAAAATGCACTCCCTGCACATTTTGCACAGAAATTCAACATTTTGGAATTGACATGTTTTTTTAAGGAATATCAGCATATCTATATTTGTAGAAGCTGAGATCTCTGCGAACTCACACATGAGTGTGTTTACATGGACATGAATATAAAATGTATGAGGCTTATGATCATATTCAGGATAGGGTGTTTACATGAGCACAGAGAACGCAGGTTATTCATATTACCCGTACACATGAGGAATACCATTCTGTTCAGGCGCTGTTAACAGAAACAAACCAGCGTCCGGAAATATCGAACACTACATTTACTAAAACGTAACAGCTTAACTGCTAATTTCTTCTCTGCTCTGACCATCACCAGCTCAAGCCATCCTCTCTCAGAGTTCATCCTCTGTCTTTCTTCACTTGCACATACACACAGACTGGTCTACGTTGCCTTCTGAGCTATTCCTGAAATGATCTACGTAATAACTTCCTCCGGGCCGCTGCCAGCCTGTGTCACTAACAGCGTGTAGGACAGGAAAGCAGTTGATGAAGATACACAACTTCTTTCACCTCCAAAGGACAAAATTACAAAGTTATTTTCTAACAAAGTTAGAACCTCCGAAAAAATGACCTGCTGCGGCCGCCGCCATCACCTCTGTCTCATGAGACAACTGATGTCTGAGAACTGAGAACGTCAACAACCAAAGTCAAAAGTCGATAGTGCCATTGTATTCACTTTTCATCTCAACCAATTTGAATCGTCACACATTTTAAGAGATTTTTAACTGTCTCAAGTTGCATATCAGTATTTCAGCACCAACCAGAAGTTAGAGCGAAAATGTGCGCACACACAGGCTGCAGTGAGGTGCGTCTCCCTGTGTGTGTGTGTGTGTGTGTGTGTGTGTGTGTGTGTGTGTGTGTGAACGAGAATGACAGGGAGAAAGAGTGCTATGCGAAGATGAATAAACGGAACAAAATTTACATTTAAATATAGCATCTATCCATGGAACTGGCTGCAGGAGTGTAAATGAGGTAAACTTTAGTCAGGTCAAGACTCTCTGCAAGAGGAGTACAGGACATCATACTGCTCCCACATTTGAAAACTACAGTAGAAGACATCTGCATCTTACCGATCAATGATGAAGCCCTTGCTACCGTCCAGCACTTCAATATCCTTGTCTCCGAGGCACCAGTTGACGCTGAGATCGGCATGCCACGGGGAGGTCACAGCAAGCCCCAAATTGTCGCCACAGAGAAAAAGGATACTGTGTTTTTTGTAGGATGGCGGCAGGAAGTCCTCCCATCCATCACCCAGTCGCGTGTTGGTGATATCAGACATTTCCCCATTTATGAGCTTCTGGCTCCCTAAATAAACACAAAACCCTCAGTATTTGCTCCTAAATCTTTCTGGAATTTTCAAACACACAGGTCAAAGAATGTAACATTAAACTACTTTAAGTGACCATTCCCATTTCACTAAGTACATCATATCATAACAGCTTTATGAAAACAGTAAAACATCTCACTTACTGTTTATGGAAATTAAACCACCTGGATAAAATATACCAGGCTTTGCTGTGCACAAAAAACATCACACCTTTATTGTGCCTTCCACCTGATACGTTAAATTGCTTTCGGAGAGTTAGAGGAGAATACTGATTCCACTCTTACGGCTGAACTACATGGGCTGCGTAACACGGCTGTTGTGGTATGCCTGCAGGAGAGCACTCTTTACCTAACACCATGCTGGTGATGTAGAGTGGCTGGATGAAGTGGGTCAGTAATGCACCCTGCACTCCAGTGACAGTCCAGCAGCACAGCTTGTCACTCCCAGACATGCAGCAGACTTTGGCACCCCAGAAACTTGGGTCAAGGTAGGGTACAGGGACCAGCAGGTCCTTGGCATGATACTGCAGCTTCATGTCGGCTAAATATATATCCTTTGCAGGGCTCCTAAACAGGACACAACGTTGTATTTTACTCATATAGATACCATTCTAACTCAAAACAAAAGTTCACTCAAACTCACAAGCCCATTTCTAAAGACCCATGAACATATTAATACTGCTGTACTCAAAATGTTTAGTAAAAAAAAAAAATGTGCCTCACACATAGAAAATAAAAAAAAACATGAATTCATTACAAAGAGTTAAAGTGTTATTTTAAGGACATGTATTAATAGGCAACTTGTGGGATGCCACTATACTCAGAAGTCAAATCTACAGTTTTGGAATAAATCCTTAATTTATATCATCCCAAGTTGTTTACTACACACACTGCAAAACACTTCTTTCAACAAAGCACAAAGAAGGGAGTAAATGTACTTGAAGTAGTTCTTGGCTGCTCCTTCAGGACACTGATTAGTGTAGAGATGCAGACTCATCTTTGGTTTGAGCTGAAGCTGGTGGCTGTCTGCAGTGCTCTCGAAAATACAGTTCTCCTTGACCTTTGGATCAGCATCAAAGAACAGCAGGAGCTGTTTGTAGAGAAACCTGAACGCAAGCCAGAAAATACCATTCTCACTTTGAGCCACACCGGCACTTTCAATGCACCAAAAGCATCAATGGTAGAAGATAGTGGACATGCTGATCCAGGTGGCCTGCTCTAACAAGACAGGAAAGGGCATGTCATGAATTCATTCCATATATATATATATATATTTCAAAGTTAAGGTTTTCTAAATTAGGGTGCGTATTTGGAAGTCATATAAGCCGTTTTGTACCTTAGGAGAGCCCGTCTGGCGATGACGATGGCGTGGCAGTCATGCACCATCGTCCCATTGTAGCAAAGCCACTTGCTGCAGCTTGAGCAGCCAGCACCCAATGCCACCACCTTGTAATGCTCACATGGACGATTCGCTGTATCCAGCACTTCTGTTTGTCATGTGTGAAGGGCATTTAACCACAAGGGGAAGAAGTGATCACACATCTTTAACAATACATTTAAAAAATCTTGACAGATGATAAAGTAAACTAGCAAGAGTGAAATGCCTTTTATAAACCATCCTCATCATTCATTCATTCAGTACATTCAAACTTCAATCAGACCTTGAATTAAGAAAAGAAATAAAAGCTCTCCAGTATCAAAATGTCAAAACCACGGTTGGCAATGGCAAGCATGGTGCAAAATGCAATGATGTTATTATTCAAAGCATGAAGCAACACACTGGAAGTATATGAACCTAAACAGGAATGTATTTAACCTAGATACTGTCAATTATCCTAACATCAATGTCTTCCTTTTAAAATCCACCTTTTTGTCTGCTACAGCATGAATATCTACTTAATTTTTCATTACTAACATAACTGAGATGCTTACCTCTTATCAAGACAAATGCTGCCATGTGGCTCTTGCAGCCATGGAAATCAGGACACATCTTCAGGAGGCTGTCGAACTTCTCGCTACTTATTGCTGCCATGTGATTCTTGTGCCAGTCAGTTTTCCAAACTAGAAAAAGAAACCAAAAAGAAATCTGTAGGATCAGTAATAAAATACATTTTGGACCAGGTCATGTTAGTTCTGTTCTAAAAAAAAACCTTTCAGATACGAGTGATAACAAGGCGGGCTGGCCTTGAACATTTTCACAAGATATTATTGCTCTCAGTGAGGCAGATAAAGATGTATTAGGCTGTTGCTTTGTGATGCTACAATACTGTATACTTCAATGCAATAGCACTGATGAAGAATATTTTTCAACTGAGCGCCATGTAACCACAAAACAAAAAGATAGACCACAAATGCAATCCCAGAATTTCAATTTTCCACATCATTTTGAGACATTACCACCATCCATCTGTTGCCATGCTTTATGCTTCAACAGGTATTTTTTCTCTGTAAATTTAAAAGTGCAACAGGTCTTGCCAAGGGCATTATGAATGAAGCAGCCAGTCATATATTTATTCTTACTAAAAATCTAGGAACAGAGACTTATTGCAAATCTTGTTAAACGAGTCAAGCAAATGCATGTTTTCATCCAGTGTTATCTCCCAGATTGCCATTTCAGAATTCCTGGGGGGCTTTTTATTTCAATCACGTTCGGCCTGCTGAGAAATAAGTTTCATTTGAGTTTGAAGTTGTTCATCAGGTGAAACCTTGCAACCTTTTCTTTATGTGCTCTCCTAAAAGCCAATCAAGTAAAATAGTCTGTGTCTGTAAATGTTGAGTGGAATGAAATGGAGAATGCAGTGTTGTGCTTGTGCAGCTTAACATTGCACTTGTTTTGCGCACACTTTGGTGTTATGAAGGATCTTACAATAGGTGCTTTAAAAGTCCACAGGAACACAAAAGCTTTAGAAAATTTGAAATTAGAAAAACAGTGTTAACATTGGCTCTGGCCTGTGTTGGAAGATGTGTAATGACTCTGCTCTCCTGACTTCAGGACAGAAAAGAGCCTGAACATAAATAAGTGACCACTGGGTCCTTGGAGTGACTGGAAGGTCAACAGTCTAGAGAACAGGATGCGTCCACGTTTAGGGTTTGACTGTGGCTTTGAGCAGGGAGCAGTTCCTCAGTAGCATCTTTCAAGCTGCAACAGGGAGCCAGACTAGAAGTAGATAGTAAATGCTGACATCACACTACTGCACCTTCCGTCACTGTGCTCTCGTCTGGATTCTTGAAGTCCCTGATCTGGTCCAGGAGGAGCTCTTCATCCGAGAGTATGCTTCCAGCGGGCGACATACCATGGAGAGAGAGAGTGACTGGGTCATCATCCGAGTCTTCATACTGACAAAAACAAAAGAATCAACAGTTATAAACAAACACTTCTGTCCATTCGCTGGCGAATTGCCAGTTTTCTGTGTCAACCTTTCTTTTTTTCAGTAGTAGAGTAGAAAGAGACACTGTGTTGGTGATTTAGCCACAGTTTTAACCATTTAACCAGACTGACACGATTGCAAGATGGAGTCTTTGAGCACCGCGTCAGAGAGGCAAATCTGAGCGGTGCAAACCGCTACCTAGGGCGCTGCTGCTACATTGGGTGCTACCGCTACATCAATAGGAAACGAATGGAACCTAAATAAAACAACACATTTAACATTTAGCCTCTTTATGCAATAGCCCCTAAGTAGTGGGAAACCCTGACATTACCTCTTTCTATTTACTTACCACATCTTCCAATAGGATGTCGCCAGAATCAAGTTTATCTTCTTGTTTCTGGATAGAAGCCCTCTCAATTCTGTGTTCGTCATCTCCTTCCGAAAGTAAAGACTCTTTGACTTGATCCTGGTCTCCGGATGCAGGTTGATCTTTTCTACGATGGTACCATAATCAGCAACAAGATTTTACATTGCACATTGAGCAGCTAATCCCTCAAAACGTCGTAATTAATGTAAATGATTGCACATCCCAAAGTATCACTACAGTAGGTGAACAGTCAAAATAAACATAGATGCTAATATTTTAAGATTTTCCTCACCATAATTTTCAATAAATAGCAGGAAGGAAAGAAAGGTGAGCTTCAAGAGCAACGCATAATTATGACACTCATCAGGAAGTGCCTAATAAACCATTTGATCTTTGAGTCAAGGTAGCGTTTCAGTTGCCAATTTTATAGTTGACAGAAAAGAAAAATATGGAAAAAGGAGGATGACTTAGGCAAAAAAGGTGCAGAGCAGATCCAAACCAAGTACACGACATGTGTCACAACCAAATGAGCCAGTGGGTTGTCTACTGTCTGCCGTAACTATGGGTACTCTTAGTAATGAGCTTCAGTAACTGACAGTGTGAGTGTGTCTGTGTGTGTGTGTGTGTGTGTGTGTGTGTGTGTGTGTGTGTGTGTGTGTGTGTGTGTGTGTGTGTGTGTGTGTGTGTGTGTGTGTGTGTGTGTGTGTGTGTGTGTGTTTGTGTGTGTCTGTGTGTGTGTGTGTGTGTGTGTCGAATTTGGAACGGACACTCTCGCCAACAGGCTCCTCACCTGCCCTATCTGAAACCTCAGTAACAAGCAACAACAACAGAACAAAAGCCAAATAGCTATTGACAAAGAAACAGTTACAGCTTTGTTTAATAGTTATATAGTGCACCCTGAAAAAAACTAAAAACCCTAAAGTGAAACAGAAAAACAGTCAAGTCAGGCCCAATGCAAGAGTGGCAACAGTGGCAGTGCATCTATCATGTTTAAAAACAGGGTTAATATGTCACCATTGTCATGTGTAAAACGGATAAACCTTTTTTTTTTTTTAAGTGGGGCTGCGTAAGGTAATTATCCATAGTCAGTGTAGTAGATGAGGGTTAGCATACCTCTAGCTTGGAGAAGCAGACAGGAGTACCAGCATGAAAGCTAGGCAACTAACTGCTGTGGACAAGGGCAGCAGCCAAACAAATTTTATCCACCTAAAAAAATCAATATCATGTTAAGTATCCACTATATTTAGAATATTTTCTCAGCTTTACCTTGCCGACAGATAGCGTTGTTTAAGTTTAAACAGGGGGAACTACAGCTGTCTTATGATCTTGAACACTTCGGTGTTTTAAAAGGGTAGGAACTAACAACAGTACCAAATACACTAACAGCTTGAGGCAGTGGTAGACCAGCAATTCCTGTGTTCTGTGAGGTAAAATTATTGTTTTTGTCAATGGAGTCTGGGGGCTTTGGCTTCAGTTCCCCTGCGTGAACTAAGCAGTCTGATGGTAAGGTAAGGCTATGAAAATATTCTAAATGTAGTGTCCACTTTTTCTTTTTAGGTGGCTAAAATACGTTTACTGTAGCTGCTTCCCCCATCCACAGCAGTCGATTGCTTAGCTTCTGTGCTGTCCTCCTTCCTGTGTTACCAATCTGTAGGTAATACACTAACTATGGATAAGTACCTCACACAACCCCACTTCAAAAATATCTGAACAATTCCTTTAAAGTTTAGGAAATGCTCTGAATAATTTCTTACTTTCAAGACACAAGGAGGGTACCAACTACTGTAAAAAAGGGTCCAGTCTGTAATCCAGGCAGATGTACATTTAGCAGTTAGCTAGTTGTTCTAGTAGTGTATACACACACACACATATATACATACATATATATATATATACACAGTGTTACTCAAACCATAACACAATTCAACACTGCCACCTTTTCATTACCTCAAGCCAGTAGCATCATTAGAAAGGGGCACATCATCCATCAGTTGGATCCGAGTACGGCGGCGGTGCAAGCTTCGGTCAAAGTCTGGCAGAGAAGGAAAACTAGCAGCACCTCTTCTTGGACTGTATTTAAATGCATCCTGATTTGCCATGATTTAGGAGAAGCCTGTAAAAGAAATAGTTTTTTTTAAGTTAGTAAGAGGGTTGCAACTTTAAAGTGTCCCAAATCCCTAATTTTACAACAGACTCAGGGTTTCCTATTTTTGTTTTGAGAGCTGCTCCTAAATGTGCTATTTGTTCTATTTCTATTTCACTCTGCCTTCAACTTCGAGAGTACCACAATCTCTAGGATACAGAAAACACCTTCATGTTGAACCTTGTTCACAGAAATAAATTACATGATGCATTTCCATGCTGCAGCAGCCAGGGAAACAAGCCTAACAACTCTAATTTGCACAATTGGCAAATCATTTGATCATTGTTGGTCTAACTGATTTCATACAGGGACCCATACTGGGTGAAGCTTTTCTGTTTATAACCTTTATATTTATTAAAAGTGAGATGATATTCACGCCAGTATTTTTCTGTTATTTCACACTGATATTGAGTTTGAACAAAATGAAACCATTAATGTAGAATGGTTTCCTATTAACTATAATGCTAACCATTAAACACGTGATAGGATCCTTTATTTGTAGCAACACTGGATCTGACACACTTGACAACAGCTAAGAAAGAGGTGCAAAATCATGTCTGGTATTTTAAAACTTTGAACAGATGGAAGAACAATAAAAAAAAAGATACCATTTTAAAGATGCCACATTGGACTCTGGGCACTGAACTTGTCTCATTACTTCCTGTTTGTTAACGTCAGACCAACTGATAAACTAGCGTAATCGTTCATTATTAAAGGGTATAAAAGCACCAGTTGTTAGACCAACATGAGTGCATTAACGCTAGGTTAATCAATTTACAGCAGCCACGGAAAGTAAACGACAGTTAATGCGACGCGCTGTTACATAGCGACGAGGCCAACGTTCGCCAAAAATGACGGTTGGCTGATTAAAATGCGTCATTAACGGCGTATTTTAACAGTTGCACCGTTTTAATGCAAAACTGAGAAACGTTAAACGTCGACTAACGTTACCGTTTTTTTCCGTTTTAGCCGCTGAAACTTTTTAAGTAATGTTTGCTAACGTTACATGTTTTAGCTACATGAAGCTACGTTTACACGTGTTTCCGCTTCAACGGGCAGAAAAACAGACGTCGAGTTTATGAGGTTGAGCTATTTTAACTTCCAAATAACGTTAAACTGTGGCCACACATTAGCCAAAGTTTATAGCTAACTTGCGTTAACGTTTATTACCTTTGGTCTTTAGATGTTTCTTTAAATCAAAAGAGCAGAGGGAGGGAGCGAGGAGGTAACGTTCGTCGCAGTGGAGTCCACCAGAGCCGTGGAGAGGATGTGTTAGGTGGAACTGGCAACCTTGGAGGTGGAACTGGCAACCTTGGAGGTGGAACTGGCAACCTTGGAGGTGGAACTGGCAACCTTGGAGGTGGAACTGGCAACCTTGGAGGTGGAACTGGCAACCTTGGAGGTGGAACTGGCAACCTTGGAGGCAATTGCAGGATGGAATAGAAACAATGTTTTGATGGTTTTGATTCACGTGCTGCTGTGAAAACTTTAATTAATTCCATTCTTCTTTATTTCGAACAAATTTTAAACAAACAAAAAAAGCGCGTGACACAACATAAAAACCCCAAAATGTCCGAAAAAGAAGCAGGAGGAAGCCAAAGGTTATAATTGTTATACTTCCCACCCCTTATTCTACTGCTCATAATTATCTGTACACATTTACAGCTATTTCCATATGTAGCCTACACCAAATGATTTAATTTAGTTGTTATATTTTATAATATATACTGTACATATGATAGGTTTAATTTGCTTGGTTATTAGTTTATATAGAGAAACTTGCAGCCTGATATTTCCATTTTTTTTTTAAAAACATACACACTACATTGCCAAAGGTATGTGGGAAATAACAGTATTGTGATGAAATAGCCTCCAATCTTCTGGCACTGATGTAATCCAGTTCATCCCCAATGTGTTGGATAGGGTTGAGGTCAGTGCTATGCACAGACCACTCAGATTATTTCACACTAAACTAAGAGAAATTTCTGTTTCAAATCTGTGTGTTGTGGCATTAAGATTGGAACCATGTATAAATATACTTTTTTAATTGTGTCACTTTCCTCACAAGCCTACATGATAGCTGTATTTGTTGTGTAATATAACATTAGACAAATACTTGAATGCAACTGAGGCATGATAAAATCAGAAATGACCAGGCTGGTGTCCCCTCAAGTCGGTTACATAGTTGAGTAAATGTCATATTTTCCAGATCTCTATTTACACTGTGAGATCTGTGTGGATGTCACCATTTCGGTGGAATTGAGATTGAATGTGGGGAAATGGGAGGAAATGAAAGCGCGGGGTCAGTCATGTTTTATGTATAGATGCAGTAAATAAGCAAATAGGTACAGAATGGTTTGGTGATTTCTATGAATTTTAAATCTGTAGTGTTGCACACACACACCCGCTCATTCATATCGATATAAATACCTAAAAGCATCCACTGAAAAGCTCCCGCGATGAAATGAGTTTGCAGTTTTAGAAATGAAATCCCTCACACATACACATACACTTTACTAAGCCGCCTATATGTGTGTGGCATTATTTGCAGTAGAGAAATGTTTCCCTGATCATTGTGCAACTCTAGACTGAACTCTATTTCCATTGCCTTCACCTCAAGAGAAAGCCTTCATATCATTCTCTCCTGAGCCTTTTCGTGAGTGTATGTGCATACGTGGGTTTGTGTGCATATGTCCCAGTGTATCTGTGTTTCACGTGAGACTGAAATATTAAGTCACTCCCATCTCAAGGGAGCCTGCTGAGGCGCAATGGAAAACTATCCCATGTGCCATCTTCATTTTGAATACCACCTATTCCCTTCCTGACTCCCATCCCTTTGTCTCATTCTATTCCCCTTTCTCTATATCTTTCTTTTTTTTTTCTTCTTTGATTTCACGGCCACACACTCGCTCACAGCTGAGAGATTTCCCTGTTTAAAAAATGGTGGCACACAGAACACCGTAGAGCTTGATTAAATATATATTTTTTCCTGCTCAGGGACACTGTTACCCAAATACATTGTCACAGCTTTTGTGTTGGAATATGGACGGGCAAAACTGTGAAATATTGAGCCTGTTAATACCTTTTCTAAACATATGTCATTGTGTGCATTTGTGTTGAGGTGTGATTGTGTCGGTGTGCTTGTATGTGTGTATGTGTGTGTGTCTTTGTTTGAAAAAACACACAAGCACAGTTGATGAGCGTTGTTGTCATTGATGCTCGACTGTCAGGGATACCGGTGTGATGTATTAATTTATGCTAATTAGCTGGAAACCAACTAGATTTTCCCACTGGTGTCCACCATGTGTAGATGTTCCATAATGTGCGTGTGTTTATACACAAGAGAGAAGTCTGGATATACACAAGATAATTATTATCTTCAAAATATCTTATGCAAATGATAATATATTTTAACTTAGGAACGTTAGCATTAGCGTATATATTCTTTGCAATTATAAGTTGAACTTTATATGTTTACCGAGTAAATAACATTTTCAGCTCTTTTGGAATGGGTGGGTTAATTTCATTGATGATAAAAAAATATCTCCATTCATTAAATTATCAATATTGGTCCTTTGCACCCATCATCTTATCATTCTTTTAATTTTGGACAGTGAATATTGGCATATTTGACATTATTTACCCTATCTTTAGTGTGGTATTTTATGGATTTTTGTAGAAGACAATTTATTATTTAGAATTATTTACCTATATTACCGAATGGTAATGTGTGTGTTCCACTCACAAACTGACCATTATGACCTACATGATCATTGTTTACCAGACATCATGTACAACTGTATGTATATGAAACTTAATGAAGATTACTTGTTAATGTTGAAATGTAAATACTGTGAATATACCAGCAGTGAGTGAGACAGTATGCAGGGTTATTTCCCAGTGTAATCCATATGTTTAATCATTTACGGCACAGGTTACTGCACAGAGGTCATGAATTTCTGAAAATCATGCATGGCCAACATTTTAAAAGCGTGGTAAAATCCTTTTAGATATCTTAAACATCTATCTTTTCATTGAAAGTAACATTTTGCACTCTCTGTAATGCAACATGAGTGGCTGCCTCTGATTAAGCCTGCTCCTTTTATTCTGCCGGAAGTTGCAGGGCGGAAGAGTGACTTCAGACCGGTTGATTGAGCACTCGGGGAAAAAAGAAAACTTTGACACACTTGTTCAGCATAATCTTCTCATTGTCACCTAACTGTATTAGACTTGCTGGTGGATAAAATATAAAATTCTGAAATCTGAAACTGATTTCCAACTGGGTCACTGCCTCCATGCATAACTGAACAGGGATAATTGGTCATTCATAATATTTTCCTTAAATGCATTTGACAGGCCTTTCCCCAGGCTCACCACTAGAGGGTAAAAGTCCTTCACTCACTCACTCTCAGTTTATTTCTGATACTCACACATGACCTACAAATAAGCAGCAGAAGAGAGGGAACGGAGAGAATAAGGGTTTTTGGGATTCAGCCCTGCTTTCCCAAAATGTTAATTTTGTCCTAACACTATCCTTCTTCTTCTTCTTCTTCTTCTTCTTCTTCTTCTTCTTCTTCTTCTTCTTCTTCTTCCTCTTCTTCTTCTTCTTCTTCTTCTTCTTCCTGGTGTTAAAATAATTATTACCGGCTGATACTCAAATCAAACACTATACAGAGCTAGGAAATCAAATAAATTACCAGTTATTAAAAATACTTTTAGCACACATTAAATGAACATGAACAGGCTACACTAGGGCTGATGGCTTTATTGATCCCTCAACTTTTCATACAGCACCATCATCAGGTCAAAAATGTGTCCAATACTTTGGTTTATGATCAAATACTGATATGAAAACCCAAAAGACATTCCCATCAGCTTCAGCTGTACCTTAGCTTTAGTGCTACATGTTAGTATGCTAACACACTAAACGAAGACAATGACAATGATGATGCTATTCATTTTACTTGCCAAACATCCGCATGTTAGCTTACTCTTTGTGAGCATGTTAGCATTAGCACTTTGCTCAAAGCAGCCTCGAGTACAGCCTCACTGAGCTTTTAGCACACAGACACCCTTCTCCCAAAACGTATTGTCACCTTTTCCTAATTGGCAAATGTCCGTGTAAATGCTGAGTGGTGAACAAGGTTTGTGTCAGCCGGAGATCTCCTAGCAGTGGTATTTTCATTTGCTCCACACACGTAAAACTGCTCCATCTTTGGTTGAAAAGATTAAAATCACATCAGATATGATAGGTTATCAGTGGCCTAAAGCAACGCTGCACCTCTGACATTTCAACTGACGATTATAACATATCAACATGTGTGATAATGTCACATGAAATTATGTATGTATGAGTATGATAGTGTGTGGCTTTCAGAGTGACGTCAGTGGTTTGTGACACTGCGTGGAAAACATGACAGGCGATCGTGTGCACGCTCAACACGACACCTATGTTGTGTTTTAGCAGTGGTTTGTGGAGCTCTTTCACTAGTGCATGATGAAAGAGATAGGTTTTGATTCTGCTTTTGATGCACTGCCATCCAACTGTGCTGGGCAGAATCTCAAAAAGGAGGTATAAGGATGCACACAGTGGTCCTAATATATCAGTGAACTCTGGCACAAAGGCCTACTGGGCTGGCCTCTAATTCTAATCAGGAAGGAGGGAGACAGCAAACATTGATTATGCACCTATTTTTGTTGTCTTGTTGCAATTTTTTCCTTTCAAAAGACAGAAATTGAAGGGTAGAGAGTTTATACGGAGCTGTATGTGCTTTATTATAGAGCCGAAATGCTCAGTTATTCTTCTTTCTGTATCTCCTACTGTATACAGTCTCCCCCTGACTCTCTGTAGCTGCTGCCTCATGCATCTTTGAAAGATGAGAGGGAGGCTCCACTTTCTCACGCCATGTATGATGAGGAGGGAGACCACACGAGACATATGAAGGAGAAACAGTAGGTGTCTAACCCACATACCAAATACTCACACACTCTACTACAAGACATAATCATCCTTTATCTCTCTTTTTTTCTGTGTCGTGAGGTATTCCCCGAATCCTACCTCCTCTTCGTCTGCATTTCGTGCCGCTCTCGGTGAATCTCATCAGGATAATTATTCGCACACATGCATCCGAGGCACAAGCATCTGCCTCTCCTTCTGCTGACCTCCCCCTGCCTCCCCCTCGATTTTTTACTTCTCCATCCTCCTCTCCTCGCGAACACACCTTTCGCTTCTTTTCTCATCCTTGTCATCCTTCTCTCCTCTCCTTATGCTCAAGCTATTTCTTTGTTAACTAGAACATCTTGCCAGTGTATTAGCCATTTCACAGTCAGCGAATTGCAAACATATTCTGCATTCATTCAAAATGGAGAAGAACTGAGGGGGGAAACAAAGCAGGGATGAAAGGTGTCAGGCAGAAAAAGCACAGATTTGCACTATATATTATAGAAAATATGCCTTTAAGATAGTGATAATAAGACAAAGGTGTAGAAAATGCACACATTTAGATAGACCATTACATGTTGCAATCAAAGACTCAATCAAACCTTACTTGGAAATGTACTGTATAGTCAATGTTTCCTAAGTGCAACTTAGCTATAAACTGCAGCTACAGACGTAAGACAGTAAGAAATGATATGGGATATGCAGTAGCCTGTGCAGTAATCTATATAATCTGTGCATTAGCTGAACATCCGGCTGCAAGTCATAGTTGTATCATTTTACATATAATCACTGACAGGTGAAACCTCATATCTCCAAACATGTATTTTTTAAAGATCCATGAGGAACAGACATGCTTTTTTTCTTAATGATGAAACATGTTTTGTTTTTGAAAGGGCTTCATAAAGAGATAAGGACATTTCCTCAACCCTTAGATGACCATATTCCATTTCAGCTAAAGTTAACACAGGGAAAGGTGGACTTATGAGGTTTACATATAACAGAAATGATGGCCACTGCTTCAAGGCTCTGTATATGTGCCTTTTAAATGCCTTAATGGAATCGATATTGCAGCAGGTAGGTGTGGAGACACCGCTCACAGGATCACAAAGCATGTGGTCAACAGATGCTGACCTTGTATTATCACATTTAAGATGATAAATGCGTCTGTGCAGGTAGGACCAACACATTACTGACCAGAGGCACTACCAGGAATCTGGGGATCAAATTAAAGGGTGAAGTGACTCCCACTTATAAACCATATCCACTCTTGGCCTGAGATGAAAACCAGCTCACTCTGTTGCCATCTTAACTCAATTCTACACTCCCTAAACAACCAATAATGAGACACCTAAAATAATAGATGCTCTGTTAATCACCTGTAATTGTTGCTGCCAATTCATGCTTATTCTTGCTGTCTTAAGGTCTGTTGACCATGCACAAAACTACATAAGTAAAAGTCGACATGACAATCACATAAAACCTGGGACCCTGCAGATTGTGAACTGATGGCAAGAACTGGAAATGTTGGTCTGTTGGTCGGTCCACTGCTTTGGTTCAGACTGAAATATCACTACAGGTAGAGTACTAGACGGATTGTGAAGCAATGGCGTAATCCTAATGACTCTAGAGATCACCTGAATTTTACTCTTGTGCCACAATGAGATTGACATTCGTGCTTTTCACTGAAATACTTCAAGAACTGTGGGATGGATTGCCATGAAATTTGGGGGAGACACTCAGGATGAATTGTAATCATTGAGTTGATCCTCAGACTTTTTTATTTAGGGATCCAATACTTTGGTTTATGACCAAATATCTCCTAATAAACTTATAGCGTTCCAGTTTAGTTGTACTTTACTGTTTAGTGCTAAAAGGAATGCTAACAAGCTAAGCAAAACTAAGACGAAGTAAACCAACATAGTAAACGTTATAGCTGTTACACACCAGCATTTAAGTATTGTTATTGGGATGTAAGCATGGGGTCATCCGTAAGTTCCCCAGCTCTACATTCCCTTAATTTACCACATCAGACACACTTCACACCTGTCTTTCTGGTGATTTGTGTATTGATAACTAACACGTCAGAGATTGGTAAGGGCTATCGTCGCCCTTCAACATAACCCAGGTAAACATAGATTGAGCATTTGACAAAATCGCTGAGAACATACAACCCATAGAAAGGTCTTCATGTGTAAGAAGATATTGAACTGGGGAACATAGGACCTGAGAACGTCGATATGCTCCTGTGCTCCCCATGCTGATGTTAGCATTAAGTTCAGCGATACAGAGCAGAATATCTGTAGACTCGTCTTTTTTTGTGTTTACCCCATCAAACCCCACCTCCTTATAGAAATCTTTAAGACTATATAACATATGTAACCTATATTTAATGCCTCTCCGGAAACGTCAGTCTTCACCTTCCCTATTTGCTGTATATCCTTGCCACTTCCATTGTATCTATTTGACCATTTTGCTGGAGCATGCTGTGCATTTAGCAAAATGGCATCTGCAATGAATTTTAATTTATAAGTACAGCTCTAGATGTTAAGCATAGATGCCTTTGTTTTAGTTTTTTACAGATACTTCACAGTGCATATTCAGTATATGATGCCTAACAGGATAGCGCTCTGTATAACATTGAGTAAAGAGGTTTTCTCATCACTGAAAATGATCTTTGTCTCATACAAAGACATTACAATATGAAGGAAGAGAGGAAGGCAAGGAGAAATATGAGACTTAGTTAACAGAAGGCACAGCTGATCAAACATCTAATTATATGCCCATAAAATTAATAGAATGGAAGCTAACATTACAGTATAGGGGGAATCTTTCACGCATATGCAGAATAGACTCACATTACACTGGGTGAAAAGTGGGGGGATGGGAAGTCCTCATCATAGCCACAGCAGGGGATATGCAGTATGCATATTCAGATGCGTACAGTATGGCATACAGTACTCATATAGAGGCTTTTCAAGGACACGCAGTTCTATAGTGAAACTCGAGCATTTTTTATGTTTTTAAAGTATACACGACCCGAGTAGAAAATAGTGTAAATATGAATGTATGTATGATCTGTATAAAACAGGAGCTGGTAGATATAGGGCTTTCTAAATTAGTATGGTGCACAAAAGAGCAGTCTGTGCAAGTGAAACACTGAGGCAGGGGCATTCATAACACATTGCCCTGGCTCAGATATATAAATTAAACATAAATGGCCAGCGGGGCATTACTCGGACTGCTCTGATGCAAAAATTCTCATATTCAACCAAAAATATGTCCAATAGGGCTTTTTTGTCAATCAAACATAAATTAATATGTGATTGTTTGATGAGTTTTGTGCGTGTGTGTGTGTGTGTGTGTGTGTGTGTGTGTGTGTGTGTGTGTGTGTGTGTGTGTGTGTGTGTGTGTGTGTGCGCACTGGGTCTTTCCCCTGAGCGGTTCTGTTCTGTTCCTCTCCAAGGTGACGCCGGTTACCATGGCAGCAACATCAGCCCTCTGAATCACTCCCTCTTCCTCTTCCTACCCTCTGTCTTTCTCTCTCTTCCTCTACTACTCCCATCCTTCTCTCTCCCTCTTTCTCCTGATTTCCTGTGTCTTTTCCTTTCTCTCTCTCTCTCTCTCTGCTGCCTCCATCGCACAGCACAGTAAGCAGGCCACCAGCCTTCATTTACATGACACAGTTGGTCCTTGGCCAGGCTCTCTCATCTCTGGCAGCGAGATATATGGAAATTATGGAGCTGTTTCACATATCACCCCAATGCTATCCCACAATTTCTCCAGAAATACACGGGTATATTCCCTTATCTCCGATTTCCATTTGACTTTTTTGTTCTCACTTTGTTCTTCTTCTTTGTTGTGTTACAAAGGAGACGCGTTGCTAAACGTAACTCCACCTCTATCTATAAATAGCACCGTGTATTGGTTTTGATTATTAGAGTTTCTGTATTGGATACTTTTGCCAAACCCCCAGTATCTCAAATGCAGCCTCTCTGACTGTGCTTTAATCCCCCATTTGAGTTTTTGCTCTGTTTCTGTTAAGTGGGGCCTTTGTTTTGCATATTTTCTCAGTAATCTTCATTATTCATCAGCCTATTCATCCAGTCTTTTTCCATTTAGTTTGAACAATGAAACAAGATCAGAATGAAAACAAAAAGAATAGACAAAAGAGAGCAGATAGAGCAGAGTAATGTGTAATGTAGAGGAGAGATTTCCATTCCCAGTAGAAATCAATACACTGAGATCTGACATCTTGGGAATGCGTGTCTAAGTGTGTATATGCAAATGGATGTATGCACATGTGTCTTTGTAAAGTATGCATGTGAAAAAACACAACTAAATATCTATTCAAATATGTGTACATTTTATGCTAATGTCTCCATACAGTATGTGTGTGTGTGTGGGTCTGTGTGTATGTGCGTGCCTAAAACAGAGAGCTAAAGCCAGAGCAGGAATCAATACTGACTGTAAATGATGGCTATAATGGTACCATGTCTGTGATGGGTCATTGCAGGAGTGATGTGAATGGAGCGTGTGCAAGTGTGTATGGGGAGTGGGTAGTACTGGCATTTGATTCTGTGTGTGTGTGTGTGTGTGTGTGTGTGTGTGTGTGTGTGTGTGTGTGTGTGTGTGTGTGTGTGTGTGTGTGTGTGTGTGTGTGTGTGTGTGTGTGTGTGTGTGTGTGTGTGTGTGTGTGTGTGTGTGTGTGTGTGTGTGTGTGTGTGTGTGTGTGTGTGTGTGTGTGTGTGTGTGTGTGTGTGTGTGTGTGTGTATGAGCGTGTGTGTGTATGAGCGAGAGCGAGAGAGAGAGAGAGAGAGAGAGAGAGAGAGAGAGAGAGAGAGAGAGAGAGAGAGAGAGAGAGAGAGAGAGAGAGAGAGAGAGAGAGAGAGAGAGAGAGAGAGAGAGAGAGAGAGAGAGAGAGAGAGAGAGAGAGAGAGAGAGAGAGAGAGAGAGAGAGAGAGAGTTTGTCCTCCAGTGCAGAGGGTGTGGTTGGTGCGCAGACAGGGTCCCAGTCTCAGTCCAGGGTGTAAGATAACAGTAATTCAATTGAGCTGGCGAGCCCTGGCCTGTGGGATTCACTGAATGTCGGTGTGTGTGTGTGTGTGTGTGTGTGTGTGTGTATTAGTTATTAGGCAACCCAATCCTCCTGGCTCTCTCCTCAGGTCTGAATAAATAAGTGATCAAGGTCTACCACTCTGTGTGGGTGCTTACGTTTGTGTGCCTTTTTGGTTTGCATCCTATTTACTTTCCTTTGTCCTTTCCTCTTTCCTCTCCTCCTTCTAATGCTATCCTACATGTATTCTCAGTCTTCCCCTCACTGTCTCTCTCTCTCTTTGTAATTTTTGCATTTATTTATTTTTGTGCTCATCCAATTATTTTTATGCTTGTGTTCTCCAGGTCTAACATTTTCTTTCTTTCTTTTATGTTTTTACTTTTGAAGAATGTTTCTATGAATGACCAAGGATAGAAAAACTAACAATTTAATTATTCTGCATATTTCTTTCCCTGTACACATGACAATAGCTTTAAATCTTTGGTAATTCTAGTTTTATTTTCAATTAAACCCATATAGTCACCTCTAGTCAAACCTCTAACCAAATTGCAAAAATATTTCCTTTCTTACCTCTGGTTTTATCTAGCACACAAAATGTTTTTGGTGTAATTTGTCCAGGTTTTGTTCACCCCAACACGATACAAGAGGAGTATTGTTGGTTTGGTTTGTGGCGCTCAAAACAAAAAAAAGAAACAGTTGTCATTGGGACTATTACTTACTACATAAAATCAAATGATCTAAGTTGATTGTTACCATAAGAGGTAAATAAGGGTGTTTTTTTGTGGTTATTTAGGTGAACTGTAATGAACTGTAGTTCACCAAAATGAATGCCTCATAAAAGAAATGTCCTCTCATCCTTCTTATCCTCGTTTCAATCCCCTCCATGCCTCTTTCCACCACTCCGCTGAGCCGGTGCTTGGCAGCCGATCGTCCTCTGTGGGCCAAGGGCAAACAAATGGCAGCCTCCCTCAGCAACAGCACGATGCTCACACACACACACGCACACACACACACACACACACACACACACACACACACACACACACACACACACACACACACACACACACACACACACACACACACACACGCGCATGCATAAGCATGGTTGGACGTAGCATGATCACCTACTCTTGAGCAAGCAGAGGCACCTACAGTTATGTGGATGCAGTATGCCTGCACATTTGTACCAACATGGACAAAAGCACATATGAGCAATCATCCATGCATGTGTACAGCAGACTCATGACCACATGCAGAGAGAGATGGAAACACTGTATGGACACAAACATGCACTCCACTGCCCAACCCTGTGGCTTTATATTAGTGTAATCCTTGGTCTAATATGAATCCAGACCTAAGCTCTGCCTATTTTCCCAAAGGAGATGTGGCCATGGCCTGGTTTTACTAGGACAACGTCATTTAGCCTACACACACACACACACACACACACACACACACACACACACACACACACACACACACACACACACACACACACACACACAGACACACAGACACACACACACACACACACACACACACACACGCACACACACGCACACACACGCACACACACACACACACACACACACACACTCACACACTTGGGGTGGGTTCAGGCTGTCTTCATGCCAACTAGTTCCAGATTGGGCGCTCATGGTGACAATGTAATGAGTGGAGACCAATATGTTGCTTGCCTTCCTGACTCCCTGTTTTCTTTATGCCTCCTTGAGTGTCGAGATCCCTCTTTCATTCTTTCTCTGCCTTGGAGCATCTGACAAACTCCCGCCGTGCCCACTTATGTGTCTCCCTTTACTGTGACATAGCTTCTGTCTGACATGTCGCTAGTCTGTAAAGACTACTTATCAGAAAAATCTATTCCTACTGCAATACAACATGCCAAAACCAATGTGAGGACCTCCTTTCCTTGTATTTGTATTCACCAGTTCAGTCTGAATAATGATCTGGCTTGCCTTTGGCCCAATTTCAGAGCTAAAGATGTTTTGCAACAGTCTCTCTCTCTCAGGGAAAGAGCATCCACTCCTATAAACCCAACGCTCATAGCGATGCATTCTTTGGCTACTGCAAAAACAACGAAATACTCCCTTCACACTGTGAAACAAACATGTTTTAACTTCTACATTAAAGAATTATTCTCTACATGAATACCTCTGCACAACGATGGTCGTGTTAACTAAATATTCTCCTTCATTGAATGGATTTTTTTTAACAACGAAGGAAACTCCTGAAGGCCTTCTGTCTTTTTGACAGATTAGAAGAGTAAGGGTGATTTACCGTAACTTTAAATAATTCACACCCCATCCAGTTAAACTCAAAGTGTCTGCTCCAGCAGAGAGTTAAATTGTTACCTGATAATGGCGCTATAAGGAAAATTCAAGGGTTCACTGAAGTCAAGACCAAGGGGATGGACTGACTGACAGCCCGACCGACGTTTCCATCCCTTCCATAACGCTATGTAAATTTTAGGATCATAATGAGAAATAAAGCTGTCCTTTGCCTTCAGCGTCACTTCAATTGAACTTCTTTCATACAGTATTGAGAGATATTGTGACTCTGAAGAGCAAACGTCACTCTTTGTTCCAGTATTCATAATAAACGTACAGCGATGAAGCAAGGTGAACTGGGAGGGCATCAAAGGTGTGCACATGGGACACTTTGAATATGCAAATATTATGAGGAAACAGTATTTGCATGATAATAGTATCTGTTGCTCGTTTAATACAACCTCATATTCCCTTTACACCCATGCAGAGCAATCACTGGAGCTAATGACTCTCATGAGATGGCTGCCTTATTGCTTCAGACCCACCATCTTGTCGCAGCAAATATTGTGGGTTGACCGTGTTATTCGGTATTCTCCAAATGTGATGAATTTGGGAAAATAGATTAAAGACCTCATCAGACCATATCGTTGTTTTCTCTTGCTCAGTGGTCCGGATTGTGCACTCTTTACCCCAGGCTATGCATATTTGTGCTCTGATTTTAGATATTTGGAAGTAAGCAGTGTCCAAATGCTGCTACTGCCATTGAATGCATTTCAAACAGTTCAAAATGCTGTAGATGGTTTTTGTTGTGAGTATGAGCTCATACTGTATCTCAGGTGTTCAGCTACACTGGTACCTGTCTATTCCTTTCCTATTTTCTTTCACTTCTATATCTGGCCTTGTCTGACGTACTATTTATCTGAGTTATTTTAAAAGTGGTGATTCAATGATGAATGAATGATGTTATTTGAATTTCCAGATATTCCAAAGTTAAAGAGAAAGGTAGGTTAGAAGAATAAATAAAATCCTCTTCATGATTCAATATTACATCCAGGTTACATATGAACAGAAGTTCTGAGTGCACGTCCTGAACTTCTTAAAAATACAGTCAATACTCCTGGATATAAAAGTATCTAACACTCCACCCCCCCCCCCCACACACACACACACACTCCACCCCACCCACACACACACATTTAATTGAACTATACTTCATTGTAATTACTGTGACACAGTGGTCTGTGTTTTCAGTTCTTCATTACTTGAAATCAAGCCTTGAGTGACAGATTTGTTCCAAAGACATCTTTATCAGTTGTGTTTCTGATTATCATATTAAATAACAACACATTTTAATCTAGAATGACGTCCGTGGTATTAAATGCAATATCTTAATGTGTCAACTCTATCAATGCGTTGACTTTCAACTTATTAGGAACCCACTTTTATTACTGTTGCGCCATTGTTCTCAATTACAGAATCTCTGAAGGCAATGAGTCAATAAAGTCTAAGTAGAGGAGATCTGTTGAGTAAGAAAGGGTGATTTGTATGGCTGATGATTTAGATATATAAACATATACGTATTTATGGGGATATCAACTATAAACCCTAGAATGATTCTAGACAAATTTGGATATAAATCAAGTTAATTGATCATGACTATGGTTGAATATTACTCTTTAATGAGCAAAAATGTATGACTTAGTAGAGAAAAAAACCCAACGATTTTTAGCATCAGAGCCAAACTCATAGGCTAGTCCTAATGAATCATAATGACTGGTGATCACCTGACTTTTCCTCTTGTGCAACTATGAGCTTCATGGTTCAGAGTAAAATGTTGATGAATAGTAATAACTTTAGTGATCCCCTGACTTTTCCTCTAACACATCATCAGGTTGGTATTTTAATGGGTTCAATACCTACATAGCTATCGACATTTCCATTAGCCTCAGTGTTTAGTGCTAATTAGCTAATTTTAGTATTCTGGCAAGGTAAGATGGTGAAGTTGAACATCAACCTTTTTAACATTGTCATTGTTAGCATATTAGCATGCTGATTTTAGCATGTTGCTCATTGTGCTTTTAGCCACACAGAGCAACTAGCATGACTAGCTAACAGTTTATTTTTTAAATTTTCATCCATAATCATTCCCCTAATCATGTCATATAACCGTGCATTAGATTTGATTGAATTCTGTATCTTTTCACAATTATATAAGAAAACCTGCATGGCTATAACAAAGAACCCCTTGCTTAGATAAATAGTAACCCATGACTCTCAAAAAAGCATTTAAAAATTTACTATGAGCTACAGTACTCTTTTGAATGGTTCTCAGAAAGTAGCAGAGCCATGAGATCCGGCTCCTAGCAAAGAGACATAATTCCCATAGCTAAATGTATAATATTCATTTACTCACTCACTCACTCCCTCATACAGACTTTCATCATGAGCACAAGAACAAGGTTAAAGCAGACATTTCTTTGCTCCCACTCTCACTTTGTTTCATAAATCTGTCCAATGTGGCTTTCACACAGAGGCATATTACTGCTTCAACTAATACCAGGGACATTTCATGCTCAAGTATGAAGAGGGATTTAAGGACAGAAATCTAATCTACTGTAGTGTGCAATGATGAAATATCAGTGTAATATCTACTGAGAAGCTTGGGATACCTCAAGCCACTCCCAGATATGACGGAGAATTTCTAATCATATTTTGTCCTCTCCAGTAGGCCTACCCTCCTATTCTACACCCTCTTTTCTCTTTCCTTTCCTTCCCGTCATTCCCACTGCATAATCCAGAACATCAGAGCAGATTGTGACTCCAATAGTAGGTGTAATCTTAGGGCTGTGCGTCTCTCATCTGCAGATCTCCCTCTGCAGCCTTGCTGATGCTATTTATGGCTCACATGCACATGCAGCAACATGGCTGAGAATGAGGCAGGGATTGGGAGAGCCTTGAGGGGAGGAGGGGAGGGGTGAGAAGTGCAGGGTTGCCTTCAATGGAAAGCGCTGGTCTGTAATCCGCCTGCACACTGCTGTTGATGCTTGAATTTGGTCGGGTTGGGGCTGTGTTGGACTGAGCTGATTTGAGTTGATTGTTGGACATTGGATTGGCACTGGCTACACACTGGATTATATCATTTGAATCAGGTTGAAAGAGCTCAGGCCGTGGTTAGTCTTAAAATGTGTTCCAAACAGGGTCAGACAGCTGTCCTCTGCACCACCAGTAAAACTGTCTACTTCCTAGCACGCCACATTATTTTCACAGCTCCAGCCAGCCATGCATGTGTCTTTACCAACCCTGGAATGGGAACAGCACTATCAGCACTTTGTCTCTACTCAGTTGTCGTGGTGGTGGTGGTGGTGGTGTGTGTGTGCGTGTGTGTGTGTGTGTTTGCGTGTGTGCGTGTGTGCGTGTGTTTGTGTGTGTGTGTGCGTGTGTTTGTGTGAAGGGGGTTGATTGTGGGTCGACATGTTAACAAAACACCATGCATCCCCCTCTCTCTGCTCCTCTATCTACGTCTCCACTCCTCTGCCGCCCTGCTAGTGAGTTTGTTTGTGTCCAGCCAGCAGTCCTGAGAGTGAAAAGCTTCATCAGCTGAATTACTGGAAGTTAGCTGTCTCAATCAATTAAGTCTTGCTGGCCAGGACGCATGGCTAGAGCTGTAGTCCCCTCACACCACCTCTTCTATCCTGCCATTTTGTCGTCTTTCATGTCCTCTCCTTCCTTCTGGCATTATTCCCTTCCTGCATGCTACACCCTCTCCCCTCTGCTAAGCTGCTAATCCACATACATATGCAGCAAATTACATTATCCATATAGAGCACACGTCAGCCTTTACTTGCTCACCCCAAACTATAACTATACAGTTGTTTCGAGGACAAGCCCTAGGTAAATTTCCGTTGACTCATCCTAACGCACTATAACACAAAATGTTAGAGGGGAGGAGAGAGGAAGGAGCAGAGGAGCAGAGGGAGAAAAGAGTAGGGGGATGAGGAGACCCTGAGGTCCTGAGATAAGCAGTGATCTCTTTCTTTCTTTCTTCACATCCTCTATAAGTGCTCAGAGGTCCCTCACAAGGGCAGTGTCATCCACACTACCGCTCTGACACTCACAAACACCCACCCACACACACACACACACACACACACACACACACACACACACACACACACACACACACACACACACACACACACACACACACACACACAATCCCACAGCTACACTCTGTCATGTGGCCAGCGTGATCCTGTATGCTGCTTCCAGACTTGAGGCCTTTCTCTTACATCATAAAAACTGCACAATGTACACTGGGTTTCAATAAAACTTTTTTTTTAATCAAGCACACAGCTCTGCATATGTGAGTATTAACAATTTTTCCTAACTTTTTAAACCCTTAAAAGTCAGCTTCAAACCAGCATTCATTCAATTACCCAGGGTGCTTTATGGAAAGAACTGGCAACATAGAATGAAGGGATACAGGGAGATTAATGTTTTGTAATACAGACACCATCAACCAACAGTTCAGTCAGCCAGCTTACGTGGAATTATATTGTGAATATAGAATATATACAGCATGTTTATTCTCTGACTTCTTCACTTCCCCCTAGGGAAGCACTGCAGAGCCTACAGGTGGATGCTGAGGTGGAGGAGTTGGGGCTTGTCAAATGCTATACAAACAGTAGAAGCAGTCGCAGCAGATGACAGCATAGTTTTCAGGAGGTGGTGTGTGTGGAGTAGCAAGAAAAGTACACACACTGCCCCACCGGTCAGGCTGTTCTCCTTCCCTGTTCATACTTTAACCTACAAAAAGTAATGCACAGTTCATTTGTATATAACCCACATTATCGTGAGCCAGGATGTGCAGGGCTGTGGCTGCTGAGGAGGAAGTAGGATGACACATTTTAAAGAGCCGCCAAGTCTGTGTAGAAGGAGGTCGGGGTGGATGGATGGGTCAAACAAACAGGTTCTTTGTTATATAAGTTACGCTACATACATATATACATACTTATTTTATCCCAAACTGCGATCTTTTTCTAAACCTAACCAAGTGGCTTTAGTGCATAAATGGTCATGGTTTTCATAGTTCAAGTTTTTATAAACAATGAAGGTTTTCATTTCGAGTAGAATGTGCTGTAGTGCTGTATTTGTTTTAAAATATGGAAAGCAAATCCCAGAAATACACTCAATTTTGTTTTTGAAAAACAGATGAAAGAATTGCTGACAGATTGCTCTTTACAGAGTTACAGAAGCAAGTGAAACAGAGGCCGGCCGGATGTGACATGACATCATGACTTCAGCTCTCTGATAAAGCAGATACAAAATGTGTTAAATTGGAATTAATGTAAGAAAAGAAATACAGAAATCTTTTTTATTTTTGTTCAGCAGGATTATCCCCGATACAGAAGATCTTAATGTGTCTAAGACACCTCAGATATTTAATGTCCTACATTTCTCCAAGATTAAAACTAACTGGGACTTTTTGTTCCTTATCATTTGTAGCGTTAATCATGTTGATTTAAATAGTTACACATTTGTAATCCACCATTCTTCATTATACCTCCTTTCACAAAGGAGTCGACACGACTAAATATAGCAGCATTTCACAACACCACCCTGCAGGTGATAACTGTGTTATTGGATGTTCTCCAATGATTAGCCTTTAAGGCTTGCTTAAGCAAAATCTTCATGATTGGAATGTATTTCTGCATTAAGCTGCAATGCCTCTGTCCCTTTGTTTTTAACTGTGAAATTCCTCATTGCACCTGGCTGGTATGGTGGAGATAAAATAGTATGACATTTGGCTTGTTTAGGATTGCAATAATTGCCTTGTCAAATAGTGTTTGCAGAAGGACATTTGGCTTTTTTCCAAGACAATGCTGTACTTCTTATCAGCTGTCATTGCACAGTTTAACTTTCCTTTTACTTGAGAGCTTCACAGTGAACTGAAAGTCTCAGTGAAGAGACAGTTGGACATGTGATCAGTGTCACGTGAATATTTTGCCAACAAAGAGTAGATATATGGGCACAACTCACTTCAAAGTGTAGAGTGATGATGAGATTCAGAGTAATCTTATGTCTGTTAAGTACAGTACTGTATATGTGTTGCATTTACACCACATTACAGTATATGTGTGTACCAGATGTTGTATGCTGTATCCTTAACCCTGTAGGGCTGCAGATGTGCCCCAGAGAAAGAGAGAGAGAGTCACATGGGCTCATCATGTGCTGCTGCTTGAGGTCTGGTGAACTCGCTTCACACAACAATCCTCTCACTGTGTGTGTGTGTGTGTGTGTGTGTGTGTGTGTGTGTGTGTGTGTGTGTGTGTGTGTGTGTGTGTGTGTGTGTGTGTGTGTGTGTGTGTGTGTGTGTGTTGATCTCTGCTCGTCTTCTGTTTTGCACACAGACAGTGTTAGTTTCTTTTTACCAAGACCCTGCCTGTTCCCAAACCGTGATAAATTAGTTTCTGCCTGGGTAGTTATTTTATTTAAATTATGATATTTCCATACCCCAAATTTTTTTGTGCCCAAATCTACCCAAACCTTAACCACGCCAGAAGGGCGTCAGGTGAGAAAATGCTGATATTTGTCATTTACAAATCGAGGCATATTTGTGATATTGGGCTAGATAAATAACATTGACTTGAGCTGATCAAACCTCAAGAAGTCATTAAGACACATGATAAAACCACACACACACTGTAATAAAAACAAAGCATCCTGACATGCATGTCTTGATATTTAAAGGGATATAAGGCTGTTGATAATGATCTTGAGGTCTTCTTTTACAGTCTTAGATGTTATGTCCTCTTTACTCTCCAAGCAAACAAAAAAAACCTCATCCCATTATGCTGTTCTTTGGACAAAAAGGATGTATCTTGAACTCTTCACACCTCTTAATGTGTGACGCAGATTGCCCTTCTGCCCATTTCTCTGTCTGTCTATCTGGTGCTGTATCTCTTTGCTCTTGTTTGACTCCAACCGTAATGTCCAGAGAGAAGAGGGGGAGGAAGAAACGGCTGCAGAGAGATAAGGGCTGTGGGCAGACAGTTAGAGGCCAAGAGGGCCACAGAAGAAGAGGAACAGAAGTGAAAGCTGAGGAGGGAAGGTCACAGGTGTTTGAAAAGGATGCTGCTGCGAAAACCACAGCTCTAAGACTCAGTATGGTAGGAGCTGAGAGAGGGACAGAACGAGGTGGGTCGATAAAAAAGCACACAAAAACTTGTAAAAGGTGTATTGTAAACCTTAGGTCCAGGTTCTTTTACTGTATTTTTTTGCAGCAGATGTTGCTCTTCGAACCAATTAGATGTTGCCTTATAGAATACCTCAGCAGCTATTTTTCTGTACATTTGTGTGGTGATCCGCCTGTATTAATTTATTTTTTTGGGCAGCACATCACAAGAAGCTGTAAACAAAAGACTGATACATTTTCAATAGCCTTTCAAGTTGTTCTGGTGAACTTTGAATATTCACACATCCAACAGACACAGAGCAACATGTGTGTGTGTGTGTGTGTGTGTGTGTGTGTGTGTGTGTGTGTTTGTGTGTGTGTGCCTTTGTTGTTTCCCTCAGCTGCTCTGTGGTGTCCTAATGGGGCAGGAATAACAACAGGAGATCATAAACAGCAGCTGTGCCCGGTCAGACCACACAGTACAGTCTAGCAGCGAGCTGATCTTATGAAAACCACTCTAAGGTGACAGAGTGCAGCAGTGAAAGATGCACAAAGTGATGAAAGCTACGGGAGTATGTTTTATATGTGTATTTTACTGGATGTTAAGCCACACTATAGAGCATAGGGGTGGCGATGTTGACGGGTCGATCCAGACTGATTGTCATTAAATGTGTTTTAGATATCCACAATGACCAGATGATGAATCCCAATGAATTTGGTGATCCTGGAGTTTTTCTGTTACACCCCCAGCAGGTCAAGTTTTCACCTATCCTGTGAAACATCTTCAAGTTTGGTACAGATGGTGTTTCCCAGTGAATTGTCTCAAGAACTATTGGATGGATTTCTATGCAATTTGATGTATTTGTGCTCCCTTCAGGATGAATTGTTATAACTTTAGGTTTTCCCTGACTGTATAGTAGTGTGTTGTGTCTGTGCTGAGTTAAAGCCAGACATATTTGCTAACGGCTTTTAAACCTTCATTTTTTACATAATACAGTAGATTCAATATGTTTTCATGCAATATGGTAGCTCTTTTATAAAGGCACCCTTTTGTCCTTTTGTTTCAGACAGTGTTGTAGTGCTGCTGTTTTTGGTTTAGTCTGAGAGCAGACTGATTTCAAAAGGCTGCACATGTTCTATATTTTTCTAATGGTCTACAAATCACATGAAAAGCAAGAAAAACCCAACTGTTTGTGGCTCTCAGCCCACACACACTACTGAAGAGATACAACTTTAAAAAACAAGTCACAAATATACTTTCTTTCTTTGGGTGACAATGGCCTGAAGCAGGAGGGCATTGCGGTTTTTTAGCAACACTTTTTACTACTCAAATGTGAATTGGTGCACTTTTTTCATGTGTGGATCTACTCAAAATTCACAATAGCTGCGACCACGTATCTGATGCATCCATTTGTTAATGTATTGACACTCGTGCACACACAAGCTCACAAAAACTTGACATCCATGCTGTATTTCAGTCTCCTAATGCGGCCACTGGTCGAAGCTAATAGACTGCAGGTTTTGGTCTTTTCATAGGATTTGTTGATAATAAAAAATGTGAAAAATCAGAAGACTTATCCTTTGAAAACTGTATTTATACCGCTTGCTGTTCTGCTCAGTTATATTACTTAAACTATAAAAATTATCAGGAGAAATTAGAGGCGTGTGAGGCTCTTGGGCCCAATATCTGCCTTTGGTTCACATTTCAGTGGCATGACATTCTGTTTTGCAGAATAAAATATGGTTTGTTTTCTTAATTGTTTCCTAGTCTGTCTTTAAAACTGGCAGCATCCATGTCCTAAACTATCCTCATCACCCTTCTGGCACTGGCAATAAAAATGCTGGCACAGGAAGCAAAGATGTTCTCGGTATTTGTTTAATTTAATCTTTAAACATATTTTAATAAGCTTGGCTTGAAGCGACAGTATCACTGAGGAGTTCTTACTCTTTCACAAAGAGAATGAGAGAAAAAGTAGTGATAGAGGGTTAGAAATAGATAAAGGCAGGAGGATGAGGGGTCGGAAGAGTTAATGGAAAACAAAAAAAGGAAGATTCTGCTGATAGGATGGGATTAACTGTCCAAACCAGGCTGTCATCCTCAGCACAGATCAGGACATGCAGCATTAGCGTTCGTTGCTACGACGACGGTAACCAGAGATACCAGTGTTGGTGTTCAATCACACGGTGAGGTCACCCATTGTCCTGGGGAATCAGATCACCCATTACAGCCAGCCCCTCTGTGATCTGGTGCATTTATACAGTACGTCAAATTGGGAAACCGAAACCAGTCCACACTTTTCTCAATGGTTTTAGAGAAGCCTGAGGAAGATCCTGGGCCAGGCTCTTCCTCAGACTTCTCTAAAACTTGGTGTGTGGATCTATTTGTTTTTCTATTGTGTTCCTTTGGGCCAGCACCCATCCCATTGGGCATGAGGGATGTGCATTTCTTTATCATTCTTTTATGATATAATCACAAATCTAAGGTGAGAAAAACCTTCTTCCAGACTGACATCTGTCTCATTTTGGTTCCCTTTTGCGTTTGTTCCATATCTAGTTTTGTCTCATTTACACACAGGGGTGTTATTTTTGTGCGATTATTTTACTCGTTAATATAAATTTTGAACTGTTGTTTTTGTCACACATACTTTTGCACAGAATGCAAATATTATGCAATGATTAAGCACATTTATTTAATTATTTTTTCAGTATTTGTTTGTTGTGATTTTTCCGGAGCCTTCCCACCACGAACAAAGACATGATTCTAAAATAACAACAAGGAAGCTCCGTGGGTAAGAAGGCAAACTTTACTTCTTTCAACCTTGACCAAGGCAGTGCATATCAGATCAACTCCTTCTGTTCTTATCTTTCATAGTAAAAGCACTACACTAACACTTAAGACAAGAGTCAGAGCACAAAGGGCCATTTTTATAGCCTATACGCCAGTGATATTTGGGTTATGAAGACTATAGCAGAGTTATTCGATGATGCAAGTGCATCAGAGACACCCAAGTGTACGGGAGATACATCCAGTTACATTAACTATATACTATACATGGTGAACTATAAGTCCCTTGAGATTTTCATTGATGGTGTGAATGGGGTTAGCACAATGACTGAGCTACTGCAAGGTGAGATTAGGAAACTAAAGCCCAATGCCAGCAGGGAAGGTGTTTGCCGGGTTCACCGCGGTCTTTGTTCTGTTTGTCCCTTTTCAGCTCACAGAGAAATGAAAGGTGGCTTTATAACACCCTATTAGGGCAAAGGAAAATAGATCCAATCAGTGCAGGCTGATGGTGACAAAGAAGTGTGTCAGGCAGCACAGCAGTGTCCCAGATATCAGCATGAGGTTAAGTACAGGTGTTGTTCCTTAGAACAAGATGTATGTTATGGAACCAGGTTATTAAAGAAAGCTGTGTGTTGCCACCAGGGTCAGGAAAAGTGCCTGGGAAAAAGAAAAATACCTAATGAAAGCTACATTATTTGCATTCCACCATGAGCAAATGTCTCTAGTTTCTCTTGCAATTAAGAAACGTGTCCTCTTTGAACCAATTTAGGTATTTGTGGAATATGTGAGAACATATGTGTTGGTTGGGATAAGCAAGATGAATGAAATGTTTTTGAATATAAACTGACAGACAAAAGCAGAAGGCATTGCTGGAAGACCATGAAAAGATGGACTGCTTCGGGGCAGAGAGTGAGGGAAATGGCACCCTCGTCTTCTATAGGCCTGGTAGTGTAGGAGCTTTTATATTATCATTTAAAGGTAAAGTTCACTTTTTTTTGCCACAGAGTGAGATGTAACAGAAGCATTTCTGTTCATGTATGGGTGAAAAACACGAGATGCATTGTGATTAATTCAGCTTTTGAGGTCATGGTAGGTGTATTTCTTATATACAGAGCTAGGACTTTCCCCTAAGTCCCAATGCTAAGCTAAGATACACAAGGTCTGACTTCAACTCTGTACTTCTCACCCATGAATTCAAACCAAGTAAGCACATTTCCCAAAATCTGTTGAATTGTTCCTTTAAAATAAAGAAACATTTGACTGTATGCCTGTATTATTTCATTGTTATACTGGATATAGTTTTGAATTGTTGTGTTTAGCTTTATTTTTACTGTATACCTCATCTTGCTTATATTCTGTTCTTTATTTTATTCTTTTTAATACATGCCTTGCTAACCATTTGAGGTGGGTCATCTCTCTCTCTCTCTCTCTCTCTCTCTCTCTCTCTCTCTCTTTCACTCTCCCCCCCCTCTCTCTCTCTACCGCTCTCTCCCTCTCTCTCTCTTCCTCTCCCTCTCTCTCCCTCTCTCTCTCACTCACTCACTCTCTCTCCTCACCAGATGTGACCTATCACATGCCCCATCTGTCTAATGCACCTCAAATCTCCAATGGTGCCATCTACCCAACAAAGTCCAGGCTTCCTCTCTCCACACACACACGCACACACACACACACACACACACACACACACACACACACACACACACACACACACACACACACACACACACACACACACACACACACACACAGAATGCCACTGATTGCATCCTCACTATCTACTGTATCTTAGCTATCTTACAGTCAGCTTCGTCAGGATACAGCTGCCTCTATCATGACCATTAGTGGACCATGCAATCATGTGTATATGTCATGTGTACAGTGGGTTTTCATATTTAGAGGGTTTTCCACCTAGTTGGTGTTTTTACTGTGAAGCTGACTTCATTATTTATTTATATGCTAAACTCAACCCCAGATTAGGACTGACCTACTTATCTTTTCGGATAGCAGAGCTTGGCGTTTCTCCTCGCTATCTTTCTTCAAGCAGACAAATGTTTGTGCTGCTCCTCCTCTCCTCTCCCTCCATCTTACTCTTTTCCCTGCCTTGATATGCAGGCTGTCATGCAGTCACTTTTGTTGCTATGGCGAGGCTGTGGGTGCGAAAATGGAGGCGCAAGACCACCACAGCAGACATTAAGGTGAAGCTCTGGGATAAGGGTGATGATGAACAGAGGGAGGAATACAAAAGCGAAATGAGACAGGATAAGTCTGAGACGGCAGGAGGTGAAGAAAACAACAGGAAGAGGAAGAAAGGTGAAAGAAATCAAGTTGGGTATGGGAGGTAAAAATGAGGAAGTTGTGTGAAAGAAGAATTGTGAAAGTTAAAGAGGACAATACAGTCTAACTCTCCTGAAAATCTGTGGGAGGAAACTGAATGACTTTTGCTCTACTCAACAACAACTGACAAGGTGCCATTAAGCAAATTGTCCAACCCCACCCAGTGTGATGATGTGTGTGAATTATGCTACGCAGAAAAAGACCATGACTACTCAGCAAACCATCCTTGAATGATTTACATAAAAATACTATACTAGATAAAGCTAAGGTCCCATATTTATAACAGCATGGAGTCAGCTGTTTAGGCCAATGTCAGAAGTTCAATCCTTTACCAGCTAATGGTGACCATGAGAATAGATGATAGCAGCCTTCCAAACCTATACCTGTAGGTGTCCTGTCCATATCTGTATCCATGACGGGGACAACCACCCATTTATTGGACTAATAACATCCCAATCGGGTGCAGCAGTACATGCACAGGGTCGGGGAGTAACAACATAATGTAACGGGACAGTTACAGTTTAAACTGGTGGTATTCTGAATACAGTTAGTGTCTTTAAAAAGAGATTACTTGAAGGGATTATTTTATTATTGCCGCCAAGGAGGTTTTGTTTTTTGATTTCATTGGTTAGTCTTTTGTCAGCAGGATTATCGAAAAACTACTGGCCTGATTTCATGAACCTTGGTGAAAGGGAATTTTCGGAGTGGATCCTTATCACGAGGCAGATACACAAACATTTTGTTAACAGTGTGAGTTAGGACATAGCCTTGATGGAGATCTGCGCTCTCCGAGTCCCCTCCTAGTTTATTCTCTTTTATTTGCCCTAAAATTTATGAGTCGTGCATTTCCCATAAACGGATTTAAAACCTGCACCTGCCACATGACAATGGCAAAGGAGACTCATGGAATGGCATGGAAATATAAGACCTAACAAATTAACTCAGCAGGACGATTTTGAAGTATTTTAAAAGTAATCCAAAGTATTGAAAATATTTATATATGTTACAAATGACATTTCCGGGCATGTATTCATTAATCTGTAGTGGAATGCGGGCACAAGGAACACGAGGCAGCAACACTGCATAAATGCATACTGGATAAGCTGGGGGTAGGGAGTGTCACACATACTACACATCCTGTTTCTCTTTATGATTCATCAGTATTGTCAAATTTGTCTACACGGTCTGTGCGGCCTCAGAAATAACCCCTACCTCACTCGCTCATGTTGTCATGGTAATCTCATCTCTTTTTTTTTTTGCTACCCATGGCAATCGGAGGACACCAAAAAAAAGACTAAGAAAAAGAGAGTGAGGAAAATATAAAAGAGGGTGTGACAGAAAAATACATGGTTGAGTCAAAGATATAAAGCATACAGCCATACATATTGTATATACTGTATATAGACTGCTGCAGTGCAGGTAAACTGTAAATCCAAGTGTCAAATTGTCAAAGTGAAATTCAGTGGAATCAAGAATGAGAGAGGGAGGGCGAGACAGGCTGAGAGACAAACTTGTGCCTTCATGGGTCAGTCTGCCTTGATACTGTAGTGCTGCACTGCCTCTGAAACTGAAACAAAATGGCATCCCTGTTATGAGTGACGATGCAGTTTCCCTTTCATTAATCTGGGATTATTGAAAAGCTTCCTAGAAATCAGACTGGATGTATAGTGACTGTGCAGTTCTCTCTCTGATATTGTCATCTAACTCTCTTTGTTTCTGCCTTCAGGTTTGTGTAATATAGAGTCTGTGGCCTAGTTATGAGGGGCTTCTGAGACATTTCTGTCAGGTACCTATGTGGGACAAAAACCTGCTATGGGCCTTTTAAAACACACACACACACACACAGGTATGCACGCACAATCACATTTACACATGCACACACACAAATGGATATGAATTGGAGTGTAACAGCAAGGTCACAGTTTTTCTTCGGGTGCCATGACACCCTTCCCAGCAGATGATCAAATGGAGAGGCAGAGGCAGAGGATGGGGGATATTTCTTCATAAATGATGAGTTCTCCTTGACCCCAATTATAACTGCAGGATCAGGTGATTATCATTTTTCTTTAGAAAAGTAAAAAAAAAAAGAATTAGACATGCACTCTGATGTGAGGGTTGCAGAGAGGAATATTAACTTACTGAATAGTAATGGATACTGTGAGAATAAAAGGTTAATTATTTCTAACTTATGCAGCGGCACTATGTCTTTCCTAAGTGTCCTTGTGCATGGCACTTGACAGTAAAATAAAGCATCGCTTTTTATTGACAGCTCAAGTGAATGCTCAGAATAAAAGTAAATACGGGATTAATGACACCTTCTTAGAATGAGTCAGCATTGCAGTCTTGAATGTCTTGAATCCAGTTAATAGATTTAAATATGACTTTAACTGTAGGGCCCTGCTACAAGCTTCAATGACAATTACACTAAATATATATATATATATATATATATATATATATATATATATATATATATATATATATATATATATATTACGCTTAATATTTGATTGTGTCCTTAGGATGATGCTAGAGGTAAATCAAAAGGGATTGTTACATCACAGAGCATTAATTTAGTAGAAATCGGATTATGAGATTTTGATATCTGTTTCATACAAAAGTCAATAATTGGCTAACAGTGGCACCAGAGCAAAGGTCAGGGGTGTCAACAAAAACAATAAGCGCATTCTTCCAGGGAACATGAAAATCTGGAGCTGGAATATTTTAAATAACTAAATTTCATTGTGGTCTGGCCTGTAGTTTTTGCGACATGCATTGGAGCAAGTCGTGAAAAAACGAACTGAATGACAGGGCGAGTAACAACATCAATTATTGTACTACATATATTCATACTGGACTATTGCTCTTCTTTAACACTTCTGACATCTAATTACCTCTTAAACTGCAACATCAAACTGATAATCACAGAGAGAAGAAGCTCACACGTGATGAAAATGTTGCAGAGTAAATGTGCAAAATTATCAGTTTAGATCACATTCTGTTGGCTGGCTGATCATCCCTTCATCGTGACAACCCTCCCCCCTAACATGCAGATAAACTGCTGCCTTGTGACCTTTGTTCCACTAAATACTCTTTACAGATTACAGATCAGAGTGTTGCTTTGTGCTTGAATTGGTGGTTTCGCTGAGTTCACTGAGTTCAACAGCAGTTTTGACAGCAACATCTGAGGTGTGATAACAAATGCATTTGTTTACTGCATCTGGGGATAAAAGGACATATTAATAATACCATTAAAATAAATAGATGAATGATGCATTGTGATGCTGCAGTATTCATCTTCAGGGTCATCTTAGCAAGGTTGTTAATGTCCCATAGCAAAGAAATGGCCAAACAGGTGTAATTACTTAATGACTCAGTGACTGTAATTGCTTTCAGTTTCCAGACTTGCAGTTAAAACATCTATTAGAATCACACTAAAATGAGGATAAGACTCTATAGCTATGCTAGCAGCTCTGTGCTTTGGGCTTAAAGTGAATCAGCATTCTAACATGCACACACTGACAGTAGCAATACTTGCATGTTGATCTCTATTTGGTAATACTGATTATGTTTGCCATTTTAGTTTTGCACGTTAGCCTGCTTACATGGCCTAATCAGCATTATCCACTAAGTACACCTGAGGTTGATGAGAATGACAAGCTTTATATTTTGAATATTTCCTCACAAACCGATTTATTAGATGAAAATCAAGTTATTATCAAGTCAGTGTGGGGTCCATGTGTGTCTGTACATAGCAATGGATTCACTAGTTGCTGAAACACTCCAAACCTAAAATTTCAACTTGCTGATGGAGCTGGAGAAAAATTCAGGGACCCTCAAAATCATTAGGATGCACCATCTGACACCATTAATGGTTGTACAAAATGTCATGAATATCCACCGAAAAGTTGTTGAGGTATATTTTTCCAAACCAAAGGCTACAGTGTGCCTACAAACATTAAGTTGTGGTTAGTTTGGTAACAGTTGGACCTAAAGAGGGGGAAAAACAACATGGAACATCGACCTGGATGCTAGACTCACATTGATAAAACTCATACATCACCTCAAAGAAGAGTGTTGAATGGTTTCTGCATTGTTTCGTCATGTTCAGCAGGAACATTGAGGGATGCTCTTCTTGCAGGAGCAGCACCATTCGTCTTTTCAAAGGAGCACCAGAGGAACACTGTTCAGAATATTTCTTTATAGTGCTAATTTGTATTTATGTACTGTGCCAGAGAGGTGACAGGAGAACAAACACGAGTCTGCAGGTAATGTTTGATGGAGCAAGAATGTACAATCAAAGGATGATTTCTTGAGCTGAGTTCTCCAGCAAGAACTATGAGATGGATTACCATGAAATGTACAGTATTACATTCATGGTACCATTTGGATGTAATGACTTTGGTTATCCCCTAACCTTCTAAATAGCACTATAACCATGTCAAAATTTTCATTTAATACTTTGGTTTATGACCAAATTCTCACAAAACTAATGACACTAATGACTCAGCCTTGTATTTAATGCTAATAGCAAATGTTAGCATGCTAATATGCTAGACTAAGATAATTAACATGGTAAACATTATACCTTGCTAAACATCAGTATGTTAGCATTGTCACTGCGAGCTTGTTAGCATTCTGACATAAGCATTTAGCTCAAAGCACCAATGTTCCTATGTAGGCTATAACTTCACAAAGCTGCTAGCCGTAGTGAAACACAGTCAGCAGTTTAGGTCCCTTGTCTGTCGAGCCCAGTACAAGGTTCCAGCAACTCTTGTGCTCAAACTTTTGGTGCATTGTGTCCGATGTTTTTTCTATTGTTTTTTTTTTTTTTTTCATGTTGTTTCATGCTTGGCCCTCGGGTATGGATTTCTGTATCTGGTAAGTCATCCTGTGTTCCTGAGTACCAAAAATGACGGCGTCCTTAAGGGAGCCTGCGCCACTGAGCAGCTTTCCATAGGAACGAATGGGCACCGCTTTTTTCGTCCGCTGTCCATTCTTTTTTCTATGTCCACGGTAGATAGAGACAGTAGACAATGGTGGTGAGTAGACAATACACCACCTCTGCAACGCTCATGTTTAATTGATTTGATTTCGTCTTGAAAAATCTAGAAACAACACACATTGTATTTTTCTGAATTTACACCACAGAAAACAAAAGGCTCTAGTTAATTGCCTTTTTCACGTGATGCTGGTCTATGTGTCTCTCCCTCCCTGTGTATCTGTGTCTACAAGCATTGTTTGTGTGTGTGTTGGTTGTGGTTAAATGGCTGCCTCCAACTTGGCACAACTCTATTTAGACGTTGTTATGCATCTCAATGACTGCAGACACTGCAGAATGAGTCAAGCACTGTCAACACCGGGAGAGCATTCAGACTCATCACTTGCTCTGGGTTTGAGTTTCTAAATGCTAAGGTGTGTGCGGAAGAGAGAGAGAAAGAAAGATTGACCTTTATTTCTAACTCACCTACAGTGAAAGATGGACTTGAAGTGAAGAGTGTATCTTACCTTTATTTCGCACACAGCAGATGCACTTACTGGCATGAAGACAAAGGTACTGTGTTACTGTGACCTCTGTGTTATTCTGCGCCTGTATTGTTCTGGTGACCTGCATGTCCAGTATCATTACGGGTAATGACCTCTCTGTCAAAATGGTGTGATGACTCATACAGCCTATTATAAACCAAGGTGTGACAATAAGCAGCATGGACAGCGAAGGTGTCTGTGTGAGTCTGTGGGTGGTTTAGTGAGTGAGGGAGTAAAACCATGCATGTAGGAGGAGGCAAGCGATTTCTCTGTAGTTTATGCATGACTTGGGTGTGTTCATGCTATGACTGTTTCCCTGTGCTTTGCTAAAACTCCTACAGCCTGTACACACCCTTCATGCATTCATTGTGTCTCTGTTTGGGTTGCAAACCATGCAGCAGCCAGCCTGTATAGCACCAGTGTTTGTCACTCTGAGTGGAAAACCTTTTATGACTTCTATAGTAAACTTTTGTGGACTCCAAAGCAAACAATTTTATATTAATAAAATGTTCAAGCTAGATTTCAGTGTAAACACACTAGGAATGCCCCTGACCAAGAAAATCCTTGGTCGGGGGGCATTCCTAGTGTGTTTACAGGAGTCGTCATTTAGAGCGATTAGTCAACTTATCTTTGCATGTGACCTTCTTGGGGGTTAGCCTTGTTCTTTTCAATGGATCCCATATTTTAGACGTCTTTGCCGACATGACTGGCTATTAATTATTAACTGTCTAACCTCGATCCACAGCCAAGGGACCTGCCATGTTTGACAGTGAGTGAGTGTCATGACTTCCTGTATCTGGCCCTTCAAATTAAAAGCCCCCCAGCCATTTAGGCCCAATACTAGCTGCCAGTCACATAGATTTTCACTTAATTTTGACAAGACACGGCTCAAAATGTTTTTTTTCGGCGACCGATCGACCAATGAAATTTTGGACCAGTGCTTGGTCGACTATTCGGGGCCAGCCCTAAACCACATCATCTCCTTATCAGTCTAAATCATAAGGAGGGGCTGCAGTGAAAAACGCCTCTAAATATATTTTTCCATAATAAAAAAACAGATGTGCTGGTGACATATACTCATATTCAACATATCTGTCATTTCGGACATCACATGCATGATTCTTGCATATTGAAATGCAACTTTTTCAAATACTTACCTTACTAATCTACTCATCATTATAAATGTTTGCTACATGCTCCACTATGTTCACCAGTCAGTCGCAAACTTTGCCTTTTGTTGTTTTGGTTTAAAGTTTTCTCTTTTGTGATGGATGGGTTTAACAAATAGTGACCTGTGGCCACTGTTCATGTAACAGAGATTTCGAGAGCTCACCATACTGAGAGTGTGGGATTTGACTCACTGTCAAGAAAGGTATAATAAAGACTTAAAGTCGCAGTCGACAACATTTGTTTGATCATATTCACTGAAGCCGATGCTCCGATAGAATAACATAAGTCATCCGGGTTTAGAAAAAAATGTGTGGCTCTATGTGCACCTTGAGCTTGTTGTTTGTTTTGCAAAAATCCACCTAACCCGTATCACCCTGTCCAGTTCACAGTTCGCCTCAAGCTATGCATACGCTAAATGGCGTTAGCAGTTGCTATCTATCAGTAAGGTAGCCTGCCTACCTCCATGTAGCGTGTACCCCATGCTGTTTATCGATGAGAGAAGACATAGCGAGTTCACAGGAATCTGGTGCACGCCTATTGACGAGCACTGGAGGGGAGTAGCTCGGTGGTAGTGGAGGAGGGGCGTGAGAGTTGTAAACATTCGAAATTTGACTGAGTCAGCTTGAGATCTGCAAAATCAGTGACTTAAACATGCCAACCTTTAATGATCACCAAAGCATGAGAATCAAAACACAAATTCATGATGAATAAAGCAGCAGGCGTGATCCAGTTGAATGTAGAATGGAGGTGAAGACAAGCTGACTGCTGCATGGTTGTCATTGAGGTGGCCGTGGTTGACTTGGCAACCAAATCTCTGTGGGGTTGTTGGGACAGAAACAGAATGATTATTATGATTTTTTATTTTTTTAACTCTAGTATCTATTTGTCACCATGTAAGTATGCATTATGTTTGCTTTTTGTGACCAGAGGGATGGCTGTATAGGAAATGTCAAAAACTACTATGTATGTACAGGCAAAATAATATTGTTCAGTGTAGCTCAGGCTATAGAAAATTATATTTATGATGCAGTAACTGAACATACATCCGTGGTTCTGCAAGTCATGTCGGATTGAGATAGAGAGCCTTCTGCATGCTATCGTCATCATTCAGTGGGTGCTTGTTTCAGTGAACGCGTGAAGGACATTCTAGCATGACAGCAATGCAGCTATCCATTTTAGTTCCTGTGCCACCTCCTCCACCTCCACCACTCCTCCTCTTTCTCCCCCGCCTGCTAATCATCTGTTTCTCCCTACCCATCCTCCTCACACTGTCATCCTCCTCCTCCTCCTCCTCTTACTCTTTCTCTCTCTCCCTTCCCTTGACTCATCATCCTTGTCCTCCCTTCCTCTACATCGTCCTTCTCCTTTTGTTTGAGATACAGGACCCTGGGGACTCAAGGCTGCAGTAAAACAAGTCTGATGGATTCAATATTTCCTGATGAAAGTCCTTGACCAAAATTTCCACAATATAAAGGAAATAAACTGTAAAGCTGAAATATAGCAGGGCCTATAGGATTTTTTTTTCTCTGAAAAACTGATTTGGTCAGTGAGATGAAGAGCTACTGTAACATTCGGACTTAAGTCAAGGCTTCCATCAAATTCACAATTTGAAAATATTCTGAGTTTCTGGCTGGGGCAGGTGTGTGCATGGGTGTGTATGTACATGTGGGGGCGGTATGGATGGACATCTCTGATGTCAGGGAGTGAGTGCGATGAGGCTTGTGTCTGTGAGGTTGTAAATGTTTGATGGGGTTTGATCCTACCATCTGCCCACTACTGCTGGCTAAGAGGAAAAGAGAAACAGAGAGACTGGGTTACAGAAGACAGCACGAGCACAGACAATGCTGAAAAGAAAAAGACCAAAATGTAAGCATGTCATCGTGTAAGCAGTATTACAGAGGACTGACCGCTCATTGTTGAATGTATGATTAAATTAAGGTTTAGTATGGTAGGCCTTTATAAGAGCTATATAAAAAGCAGTAGCGGAATAAGTACCAACATGCACCTAGTCTGACTCACTGGATGTAGACTGTTGGGATAAAGCCAGCCATTAGCCACCTATTTCAGCCAACATTCTCCCCCCCTTCTGCTATCTCCGCCATCTATTTTACAAGCCCCCCCACCCCCCACTCCACCACCACCACCACCATCCCCATAGCAGATTGTTAAATTGTGCAGCCAGACTTTTCTTCTGGAGATAGCTCTGGCAATGCAAGACTAAAATGCATTTATTACGATCTCCCATCACACCATAGAACACAATTTTCATGTAAATGTAATTTAGTCGCAAACATTAGTGCATTCGCATGCTAACATTTGCTAACTAGCACTAAATTCAATGTACAGCTGAGGCTGAGGTCATTACTTTTGCAGGTATTTGATTATTAACCAAATTATTGGGCAAATAAAAATTTTGACCTGATGACGACGCCATACGGAAAGTCAGATCACCAAAGTGATTACATTTATTCCTGTGGAGACACACAGTAGCACTCATGCAAGGACATTTTTGTATTCTTATCCTAAGACTCTACCTTTTTTCCTGTGGGGCTGCTTCTTTAAATGTTCCATATCGACTCCCCAGGGCCATGCTGCTAGGATGGCCAAAGATTAAAATAGTGAAAAAGAAGAGAGAATACTGTGACATTTGCCATCCATTTATCTGTTTTTAAAGGTCTGAGGGCAGCATTGCAGATGATCAAAGAATATGCTAAACAGTTTTTAATGGATTTTGTGAGGTATTGATTGTTTGGTGCCATGACATTTGTATGTGTGTATAGTGTATACGGCAAATTTGTGATTAATGTACATTCACACAGTGCATGCACCACTATGAATGTATGATGAACAGATATGACCCATCCAACAGTCACGTTGCTCTGTTCCTCCCATGACCCCAGAGGCTGGTGACTGGTTGAGCTCCCAGCTAGTGTGATTTTAACAGATTGATCATCTATGTGTTATACTCCAATCAATGGCTCTAACTACCAATGGGCCAGATTGTGAACTCTGCAAACTGAGGTCAATAAATACACCAGATCCTGGGGGAGGGGGGGGGGCAATCTTTTTACTAAAGGGACCCTCCTCGCACTGTCGCTCACTGGAAAGGTCAAAGTTGGCTCTTGTCTGGCAGAGCATTAAGGTTAAGGTCTAAAGAGACAACAGTGAGGACAGAAACATCTGGAGGAATATTAAGATAGAACAATCTGGCTCGCAGAATATAAATCTATGACGGGGAGGAATCACTTATTCCTTCCAAGACTCCCTACACCCACTGATTCCTAATATAGAAGACCATGCCAAATGAACCTGATAAAACCCATCACATTAATATGTCTCAGCAGGCGTGCAATACCCACAGTATGCATTTGTGAATTTTCAACATTTGATGTTATGAATAATGTGTTGTATAAATGCAAGAAAAAACAAAGAAATGTAAATGATTTAAGTACTGACTCATTGCCTTACTGCTTTACTGCTTTATTGAATAGAACAAATTGGCAAAAGTTGAAGTAAAATGTTAAATATAAAATATATTTGCAAGTTTTTAATATGGGAAATTCACTTAAGATCGATATCACTGTCACGCTCCTGTGGTAAATATGACGTGACCAGACTGAAGGCTCCATTAATTGCCTGGCAGCTGGTCCTATCCAAGACATAGTGCAGCACGTAATCCCACATCAAAGGACAACCTTGTTTTTTTTCACATCTCCCAGTTTATTTCATTTTCTCTAAATATAAATGGGAAAAATAGCAAAAAAGCCTTGACACATTTTTATTTTTTTTTTTACAGTTCTTAGATGGTAACTTTGCAAGTTGTCATCTCGTTACAGAATCAGAAAACACTTCTTTATGCTCAAAGCTTTCATCTCAAAAGTCTAGCTGTACTTCAACTCTGGACCACACTGAAAAGAATATATGATGATCCAGAAGAATACGAGAAGAGATGCTATATTGGCTACATGTGTAGGAAAGAAAGTGGATTCAAAGAGCTGAGAGATGTATCTACAAGCTTGCAAACCCTCCAAATCCAAGTAGCGCTTCATTTACTGCATTTCATTCTAAGAGTTAGGGCATCAAGGACATAATTCTCAAACATTCTCCAAAACACCCCATCGTTGAAAGAAAGTTTTAAAGACTATGGTAACTTTTGAAAGAAGAAGAAACAAGTGACAGAATTATTGTTGAACATGTCAACATTTTATTTTGCAGTCTCTCTAAAACGCCAATATTCCATTTCTTTTTCTTTTAGTGTAACTCTGCGAAATTGGACCCCAGCCATTTTCAGCATGAATATACATCAAATAAGCCATCGAGACAATTTTTTTGGGTGATCACCTATTAACAGAGAAAGTCCCTGGCAGCCAGTCATGCCTAACACTGAGTAGCTCGGGGCAGATTGCTAACACATCCAAAATGGCTTTTTTAAACCACTAATATTGCTCCAAATAATACCAAACCTCTGCAGTAGCATGATAAGAGTCCCTACACATAAAACGAAGCACCAACAACGTAGTTAGCGAACCCGGAGTTTATTTAAAAAGACTGTTTTATAATACAACAAGCCTTAGCAGCTGGCTACGTCCAAATTGAGAGGCAGTCCATACAAGTTGATTACTTCAATTGAACTTCAATTGAACTGAACTCCAGTGCAGTGTAATCGACTTGTATGGTATGCTTTTAGTGAAAAATTAAACAGACAATGCTAAATAAACTCAGAAGAGGTCCAGATACTTTGTGAGCACAAAACTCAATTAATGTCCACAAGTGATAACTTTGATAGATCAAAGCAAGTGAAATGGTTGCACTTTGCATGCATATGATTTGAGGTTCAGCCTTTAGGAACTTTTACTAAAAAAATCCTTCATTCTCAGTTCACAGTTGAAGGAACTGAGATTTTGGGGGATTACAGAGTTGCTGGAGGGAGTAACGTGTAGTCATGTCTGGAAACCTGCAGCTGGTAGTCACATCATTTGGACTGACTTTCACCCACATCACAGACATCACACTGTCCTCGGGGGTACAGCTGTGTCGACTGATAAGAGACACTTGGAGCTCCACCTCGCAGTTAAAGTGATCTGGAAAAACCATAAAACTAACCATCTCTTTTTCTAATGCGTGTCCCACACCACAGACACACACACACACACACACACACATTAGCCTGATGTCTTAGCAACCAAACTAACCATACTCAAACATCCATTATACATATATATAGACTTTTCACTTTTCATTATTGATGAAACCACATGCTCTGTACCTTTATTGGGTTGGGGGGGGGGGGGGGGGGCTCAGGTCTGCTTGACTCAGCATTCCCCTGTCCATTGCTCTTTCTTTTAGCCTCTGTCAGCATTGTGTGTGTGTGTGTGTGTGTGTGTGTGTGTTTGTGTGTGTGTGAGAGAGTGAGAGAGAGACAAAGAGAGACAACGAGAGAGAGAAAAAGAGAGAGAGAGAGAGTGAGAGAGAGAGAGACCCAGAGGAGGTCGATTTACTAGCAGGTCAGCAGACAAAAAAACGGCTTTAGGATCCTATCTTGTAGGTCAACAACAATTTTCAGGGGCTTGATTGGAAATTAAAAGTTATTGGTGGCAAGCATTAGGTGTTGATATAGCTGCTCAAAACTGAAGGACAGAACTTGTAGCGGAGAGTGGGAATGTTTGCCTCCTTGTGTGAATATCCTGCATGGAGAGTTGGGGGAAATCTGAGCACTACAATATCTCCTGCTTGGCAAAAAAAACCCAGACATTAAAAAAAACAGGGGTGGCTGCAACGCAACCTGACCAACAGGCCGGCAGGCTGACATTGCAAACCATAGAGCCTGCATGCCAGGCGCATTGCTAAAAATCATTCTGGGGAACAAAGGAAACCACTAACTGATACAGAACTGGATGAGGAACGCTGAGGGAAGATGATTACGCCATAATGTCATATATTCTGGATTATATTAGAATCCAAATGACAACACTTCCTGAGAGAATGACTCATTGAGACTTGACATGATCTGTGACTTGAAAACCATATGATTACAAACAGTTGAAGATGATAAAAATGGTGGATTATTTGAAGTTGTCCAACACATCCATCCAGCGTCTGTTGTCCTGGCTTCTTTCAGTTTTGTCACCGAGCCAGAATCATCAGCCATGGAGAAGTGCCCAGAAGGTAAATGAAACCACTCCCGCTTTAAGGGGCATAGTTCCTTAATTGATTTCACACACACATCCTTAAATTATATACACTCACACACACTCACACACAAAAACACATGCGACCCTTTGATGGATCAATACTTGTGTCCAAATGTATTTCTCATGTTGACTCATAAGAAAAATAAAGATGATAATAGATGAAAATAAGCAGAATCAGAATCCCTTTTTATGCATAGCCAGCAATGGATGAATAGACAAGTATTGCAAATTTGACACTGCCATGGCAACAACAAATTCACACATTGCAGACTGCCATATATAGTACAAGTGCCACTCAAGATACAGGGGTGTCGTGAAAGATAGGAAGATACACAAATTGACCCAATTTCCTCAAACATTCTAGCTAAACCAAGACACTGTGTTCTTTCCCAGTCAGTTCTTTGTGAAACTTTGAGGCATTTATGTGCCCAGTTCACATCTGATTATTGCAACTACAAATCTGTAATCCACCTGTGCTAATTTGTATGGCAGTTATAGTAGCCTCATTATGCTAACGTCCTTGTTTTACTCCCTGAAGTTGCTGCCGCTAAAACAGAATATATATATATAAATTCTTGAGCACATTCTTTTAAAAGATTGATTTTATATATTTATGTTTCCTCTTTTAATATGGGAAGTTACAGCTTTAGGCTACCTGAATACTGAAAATGAGTCAAACTGCAGATCCAGTTTTGCTACAGTGTAGGTGCAGTGAATTTTGAAATGTGTGTTAACTCAGTTAACTACATATTTGCTCAATCTAGTGTTCCCAAAGACACTCACACACTTGCATACATTGACACTCACATCACAGACCCCCAGCTGCTGCTCCGCTGTAATTTATTATCCCTTCTGTACCCAGTGGAGTCATGAAATCAGCCTGGCCTTTGCACACACACACACTGACACACACGCACGCGCGCGCACACACACACACACACACACACACACACACACATGTCCCGGCCCGGCAGAGACCTCTTTGGCTTAATTAGTATAGAGTCCCCAGGGAGAGCACAACAGGGCAAAATATACTGGACGGATGAGAGATGTGAAAGGTCTCATGCTGTCAGAAAAAAATAAAAAAAAAACACTGAGAAGAGGAGTTGTTCTCTAATATAAAAAATAAAGGATGCCGGTGATTTTTTTTCATATTTTAAATTATGTTATCATTGAATAATTGACAATATGACAGAAACTACGGAAAACTGACTGAGGCTCTTCAACATCTACAGTATCAAGTCTTCTTTGTGTGTGAAGATTATAAATAATAGTGTTCATATTGAATGAGATGCAACTCAGATCATTGTCTGATACATTTTATTCTAAAACTAGGTCATCATATGTTTCCTAATAAGTTTTATGGAGACGTTTCAGAAGAAAAGCCTTAACACACGCATTTGTTTTTGCATCCATCCGTGATCCTTATTTGCCACAGTTCTTCTATCCTTCTACCCACCTCTCTCATATTTGCTTTCTGCATCATCTAATTCAACTCCCCCTCCCACTCAACCCTGTACCCAGAGGTCCTTGTTGTGTCCTAAAGCCACCCAGGAGCACGTCCACACCGTTTTGTTAGCAACATGTTCACTCCCTGAATATTTCATAGGACACAAACACAAAGGCACGTCCTGAGCCTTCGTTACATCGTTTAAAACCGTCTATCTTTCAAACATCTACATTATTTACACAAATACAATTGCTATCAGGTCAAAAGCTTATATTTCCCAAATGTCAACTTGGAAAAAAGAGATGTTTTTTTAAATGCATCACAATGCATTTGTGAGTACATCAAAGCAAGTAAGCAGGATATCCAAGCTGAAGTGAAAGGGCTGCAGGAGTTTCTCTACCATCAGAGTAGAAGGAAATTGTTTCAAATGGATATTTTAAGATATAAATCATCAACATTGGAGTTATGAAATTAGCATGTGCCCATTTGCACTCAGGCACCTCTGTGCAAATATACAAATGAACACTCGTGCTCACACACACATATGCACTCTAGGAGGAATTGTACCATAATTATGCCTAAGGTAAAAGGCGATTAATTTTTTAATGGATTCGATGTTTTATTCATAGCACCTATCCAGTCTTGGATATGCCAGAGAACATACAAAACTAATGCCAGAAAAACGGGCTATTAGCTATTTCATACAGTAGATTACACGATTCAGTAGCTTTGGAAACGGTAGCCTTTTTGTGCTGAAACTGTCGATGTAAAGATTGCATAAATAATTTCACAAATATTGTTTCTGGGTTGCTTTGAACGTGGATAATTTGATATCAAATGTGTGACAGAGAGTGAAAGACAGACAGAGAAAGGGGAAGGAGGAAGGAGAGGGTGTTGTCTCCCGAGTGAGGCCTGTATGACCGGTTATTCTGTCCTAGAAACCCTTTAACTGTACTGAGCACTGTGCCTAAATATCCGCCCCACTGTGAGAGAAATACTCTGCCCTACACAAGAAAAACTGTAAAACTGGAGCACATTTAGGACTATCAAACATCACTCTTTCCTCCCGCTGATCCTCGCCCTAGCATATGATTAAGATTTCACTTTCATTTGTGGAACAGAATGGAGATTAGGAAATGAGGAAAGAAATGGAGGTCACAGATAGAAACGAAAAAAAAAAAAACACAATAGAAATGAACGTGACGAGGCTGGAGCTGCTGTACTACTGATTAAAAATCAATGCAGGGAAAATGATTATTTTTGGAAGATAGCTGCATTATCAATATCATTATCATTAGACAATTAAAAGACTAATTATATTATTCAACAGAAGATAAAGGGGATGGAATATTTTGCACGCTCCTCTCTGACGTAGAGAAGTAAGTGCCTCACATTACATTTAAAGGGAACTGACAAATATAATTACACTGTGAGCTTGGGAGTTGTATGTGGACGTCATCAGTTGGATTCCCTATAATGTGGTGGACACATTTGCACAATTTTGAATTTCTTGCTGGGCTTAAAGGGATGATCTCGATGACCAGTGAACATAAGGGAAGTTTGACATTTGTCTTCATTTCTAGGTACGCAGAGAGCTTGCCTTTAATCATTTTTGCGTCATATTATAACAAAATAAATGACTCAAATTCACTCTTGAAGGCACCAAAGTCCATCTCGTGTGAGGATATTTGCACAGCTTGCGCAAGTTTGCAATCTAAATGTGAATACTGTTACAATCAAACATCTGTAATCTATTTTAAAAAAAAATCGGATTACTTTAAGCCGGTCACTCCCTAACCCTGCCAATACCTGCCATCACCCACCTCCCATTGCCTGCTCATCCTTTCTGTACCCCCTTAATAATGCAGGACACTACAGATTTCCTAATTTATCACTCTCTCCCAGCTGGACTTGAAGTGACAGATTTATTAGATAGCCATTTGCAGCTGCATGTAACACTGCCAGTTGAGGGTCGGCGAGATTGACAGAGGCAAAGCTGTCTGATGACCTCGAGGTGATAATGACCGTACAGGAGAAGGACACAGAGGAGGACAGAGAGGGAGATAAAGAGACGTGGGGAATGGTGTGGGCTGTGATAAAAAAGGGTTGGATGGTCAGACATCTGGCAGAGTAGAGAGAAGCACACACAGACACGGGGGTTGTGGCCTAATGGCTGAACGTAGTGAGATATACTGTACAGACACAGGAAAGGATTAAGATTAAAACTGGATAGCATTGAATCGTTGCAACGCGTATGGTTTTTAAATTCGAGAGGAGGTCCTTCAGGGATCATAGTGCGGCACATTGGGTAGAGCAGTCGTCCCATGTGAAGAGGCTGAAGGTTTCCGAGACATCGGCCGCGTGTTCGACTTCGACCTGCGGCCATTTGCTGCATGTCTCCCCCCTCTCTCTCACCCCATTTCCTGTCTGCCCTATAGAATAAAATGCTTGAAAACTGCCAGAAAAAATATCTTAAATAAAAAACCTTCTTGCAGAGAGTTGGACAAGAGGATCAGAACCACTCTCATATCGATCCGTTAACTATGAAGCTACAGCCTGCCGGGAGTTAGCTTAGCTTAGCATTAAGACGAGAAGCACACTTCACTGTCTGAGCTGTTTACTCGTCAGAATCCCACATGCCACCAAAGCGACCGTCAACAACAGACTCTTATCTCACAGGTTGCACAATGAATGCAAACATACAGATCAATGTACGCTCGCTTACAGAAATGTGTAGATCTATCTCACATAAAGTAGCAAGCTAGTGTGCAGGAAAATGTTTGTGTGTTATGTGAACAGTCCAGTTCCATTCCAGTGGCAGAACTATTTGTATTTAGTCAAAACAAGTCAACAAACAAATCATAATCTGTTGTGGCTTTTTAGCCTACTGTAAACGAATAAATGGCGCTTTGAAGAAACGTTGTATAAAAGTCAAATATCCCACTGCAGGTCTTGATGTCCTGAATATCCTCACGGCTGTGATTCGGTCATAAAGCCGTTATGTGAAACATATTTCATATTACATTTATCATGAGTGGAACATCATTTCACTTTTCAATTTCACACAATGCTAGCATGTCGTGGATTTATAATGTAACATGATGATATAATAATGCAATTGTATATTTATGTATGCTGCAGCCTTTATATATAAAAGCATAATAAAAATCATTATCTCCCTGAAAACCATGGGTACATATAGTGCCTTATATTTTACGTCAGAATTATATTACTGGTATATCATGTGGATTTGACTTGCCAACGTTCTCCTATATGAAGTTATGAGAAAGTGAGAAAAGTAAAGATTATTTTTTGGAGCTGTTGTCATTTGGTGTGGTGTAGATCCACAAGGGATAACATTCAGCAAAGGGTCACATTTTGGAATCGAATATTGGCTCAGCCTTCAATATACGTGGCATATAAACAGCTGAAGACTCACTTGTTTAAAATGGCTCTTGTCTCGTGTCTTTTTAATTTTTTCTTTCATTGGTATTTATTTTTTCGGCTCGCTCAAATTTCTGTTTGAGTCTTATATTAACAATTTTATCATGTGAAGCACCTTGTGACCTTGTCCTTAAAAGGTGCTGTACAAAATAATGTTATTATTTCCATTGTTATAATTGTTATACGCTCTACCAGGTGAGCTACCCATGCACCGCATATTCTGCCTCTTTCATGTCAGTAAATGTGAAGGACGAAAGATTAGAAAACATGATCTTTTTTTCTGTATATAACAAAAACAGCTACTGAAATGATAGGCCTACCATACCTTCCTGTTTTATTTCCACGTTTACAGTGAAGGAGCATGTGATCCAAAGGCTTGGGCGAAGGATGCTCTTTTACTGAGGCACTGCCATCCTTTAGAGAGGAGGGGGGTTGGGTATCTCAGTTTTCTCACGACCTGAAACCGGCTGCGTCGTGAAAGGACAAGACCGTGCTGCTGGGAGGGTTTTCTTTCTTTCTTTTTTTTTTTTTTTTTAATCATATCTGACCTCAGTGGGCAGTACTTATGGAAGGCATGGGTGTATATTATTGGTGCATGGCCTTTAAATGCTGTCGAAATTAGGCGATGCTGCCGGTCCGTCCGGGCCAATCACATACCGAGGTGTGGCTCTCCGGGGGCGTGACCACGGTGGGAAGGGGGCGGTGCTATAAGCGGAAGTGGTGTCGGCTGATCTCTCGCTGTCATTCGGCCACGGTCGGTTTCAGGAGAGAGAGAGAGAGAGGCAGCCCGAAAAGAAGAAGCACACAGGAATCGGCTGGCTCTGTAGGAAAAAAGACAGCGAGAAAATAGAAAGAAAATCAAACGAACAATGAAACCGATCGAATAAAGGCTTGTGAAAGAACTGCGGACGGATACATTTCAGTACTTGTTAACAAAAGCTCTTTGATCACACAGACAGTCCAGATTATAGAGGCAGCAGATAGAGAGCTGTGTCATTGAGCAGGCAGGACACGTCAGGAGAAGAGGAGAAAAAAAAAGCTGACCGACTGCACTGTACGAGTCAGCTATCAAATCTTTTGCCTGACGCACTCGTTTTTTTCCCAAGGACACCACCTTTTGCTTTCAAACCACAGGGAAGGATCTCGACAAAGACATCGCCGAGGTCGAAGGTGGTGACCAGAAGGTGAAAAGATATTTTTATTCGCCTGTGTTCAGCCTGTCCAGCTAGCTAGCACGTATGCTAACGGTTGATAGCTAAGCTAGCAACGAGCTAACATGTCTTAGTTTATTATTTATCGACTGTTATTTGACGTGTGTCAATATAATAACGAGGGGTAAATGTGTGACACGGTTCATTGTTTGACCTATATATGATACATTTAAAGGTTGGACTCCACGTACCCCTGACAGCTGTCAAACAAGGTCGAGTGTTTTTTTCCTCTGAACGTTAATGTCGGTTTATTGTTAATATTACCAACATTCATTGATATTTTTGTAGAGCTGTGATGTCTTTAAGATTATACTGCAGGTGATTCATTATTTGTCAGTTGGTCTGCTGTTAGGAAAAACGGCTTTAAATGGAGATATTGTGCCGGCTCGACACAGCAGTGTTTCAAGCTATATTGGTGGCTGCCAGCAGCTCAGCTGAGGACTTACAAGCTGGCAACGTCACGGGGTTATAATTAGCTAAAGATGTAATGTTAACTGGTTGGCTTTTTTGTAACTGCCCAATGAAATAAGGGTGTATTGTTCAGTTTGAAGAATGAGCTCATTCATGACAGTGTGTGATTATCATATGTCTACGGGTCCTCTGAGGGAGTAAAACCCTGGAGAAAAAAAAAATCTTCTATGTCACTAAAAAAAGTCTAATGCGATCACCTACTTGTTTGTGAATCCCTTCATCTATAGTGGAATGAGTGGTGCTGACTGCTAACTGAGTGCGTGCCATCCTGTGTGCTCTTCTCTCAATAGGACCAAACGATCACGGGATAGCATTTGTGTGTGGGGGGAGAAAACAAATGGGGGATTACGGGTTTGGAGTCCTAGTTCAAAACAACACTGGTAACAAGTCTGCATTCCCGGTCCGAATCCACCCGCATCTGCAGCCCCCACACCACCACCAAAATGTGTCGCAGAGCCCTGCCGCTTTCATAAACAGCACCACAGCCGCAGGGAATGGCACCACGGGAGGCTCTCCCTGGCTCTTCCCTGCCTCTGCCACCCACAACAGCGTGCAAGACGAAATCCTGGGGGGCCCAGAGAAGCCCAAAGCACAGCAGCAACAGGAAATGCAAGAAACGCAAGAAAAGCAGCAGCAGTTGTCCCCTGGGAGTCACCAGGAGGGTGGGAGTGGTGGTGGGATCATTTCAGAACTGGAAAAAGCCAGGTCAGATGAAGCCAAGACAGACAACGGCACGTCTGAAGGAAGTAACGGAAAGGAGAAGCAGCTACGCCTCGAGTCTCCTGTCTTGACAGGCTTTGATTACCAGGAGACGTCTGGTCTTGGGGGAACTGGCCCTGTCCAGTCAAGTACCACCTCGTCATCACTTACAGGCTTCAACAACTGGTCAGCTGCCATCCCACCCGCGCCTTCAACCATCATCAATGAGGATGTCAGCTTCTTCAATCCGGCCTCTGCCAACAACGGGCCCCTGTTGTTCCAGAACTTCTCACACCATGTCAGTCCAGGGTTTGGTGGAAACTTCTCCCCCCAGATCGGACCAGCGGCGGCCTTGTCCCAGCACCACGCGGCTCCCCCACCACATCCCCACTTTCAACACCCCCACAACCAACACCAGCAGCATCGGCGCTCCCCAGCCTCTCCACACCCTCCACCGCCCTTTCCGCATAGGAATCCGGCTTTCAGCCAGTTGCCACATTTGTCTAACAGCCTGAACAAGCCCCCGTCCCCCTGGGGTCCAGCCAGCTACCAGAGCCCCTCTCCTTCCCCCGGCTCTTCCACCTCTTGGAGTCCCGGAGGAGGCTATGGTAGTGGTGGCGGCGGCTGGGGAGGGTCTCAGGGCAGAGATTATCGCAGAGGGCTGAACGGCGGCATGACCCCCATCAACTCTATCTCTCCACTGAAGAAGACCTTCCCTAACAACCATGTGGCTTCCCAGAAGTACCCTCGAAACAGTCCCGCAGGCTTCAACCCCAAGTCCTGGATGGATGATGGAGTGGGCCGCAGTGATAACATCTTTCCCTTTCAGGTCAGTTTTCCTGTGATGGTCTCATTGTATGAATTGGCAATAATTCTGCAATTATGTACTAAGCATGCGTGTACTGTGTGTGTTTATGCTTTCGTGTATGAATATTTTTCACCAGTAGCCGCCCTCTGCCTAAATGATTAAACACCAACGTGTCATTTATGTTAGCTGTTGATTTTATTACAGTATGTGGTAAGGCTGCTATTTTTAGACGTGGGGGAGGGTATGGATTTACATGATGCGTTTGGTAACGTGTTAGCTTAGAAATCAGTCGTTGGGCTCTGTACTACCATAGCTGTATGTCCCTGATGATGACTAATGTTGCTCTGTCACTGCAGTGGTGTGTGCCACGTATATGAGCTGCGGGGGTTGAAGTGGGGAGTGGGGGTTGTAGACTGGGTAGTGGGGGAGGCACATCATAGATGGGGAGAGGGAGTTAGAAATGGGGTGAGCGAGAGAGGGTGCGAGGAGAACTATCACGGGAATAGATGACCCAAGAGTGACAGAGACTGAGATGTAAAGAAAAATCCACGAGTGATCAAGAATTATGGGATGTCTTTTATTCTGTGTAGAAGCAAAAAAACCCTGCTACGCTGTGGATTTATGGCCCGAGCCTAATGCCCAATGATTTTTCAGGATTACTGCTTTATTAATCACCCAGGTCGTGGCTGCCATAGCCTGACAACTCGTTTTCAAAATGCCAGCCTATTCATAGTGTAATTTTGATAGCAGGGTCCACTCACAATTAAGATAGCTTGAATAATTGTATAATCACATGTAGAAAACAGCTAATAGGATTGATGGGAAGAGGTAAAAGGTGCACAGAGATAAATTCATTTTATCGATCTAGCTCATGATTGATTGTGTCTGTCGTTTCGGGGGTGAGGAGAGGAAGGTTGCTATAGGCCTACCTAGGCCTACCTAGGCCTGATACCATGATGAAAGGCTTCTTTAAGCGCTTTCATCTTACCTTTGCCTTGTTAGCTTTTGGACGGTGTTCCTTTTGCTCTGTCAAATTAACTTCTGGTCAGCCATAGGTACTTGATTGCCATCGGTTCCCAATGTCATCTTGGATGGAGTAGACAGTATTAAATTGTCTGAACGATTGCTTGCCTGTGTTGTTTCAGCTGTCTGTCAATGGCCTAACAGCATTACTAATTGGCCTTAGAGACCACCAGTGAGGGGCTTTTTTTTTCTTATTTCATGGCAATGCCCAGTCATGAGGTTTTTCTTCATCATAGGAATTAACAAAAAATCTCAAATCAAGTAAATTAACTAAATTTATAATTTCTAAATTGATGCTTTCTGTGACCTTTCAAGGCAATTCCTTATCTCTAATTGCAATTAAAGACTCACAATGCACCACAGGTCAAACAGTAAGGATGATGTACTGACATGGGTATTTTTGCTGAATAAGTAGCAGAGCTTACCTTTGAGCAGCTTTTCACCATTAGCTAACAGCTTAATTGCTGTAGGTAGGCATGGGGTGAGGTCCATATCTGACCTGTTCCAAATCATTTGCGCCTAATCCTCATTGATATTATGGAGTCATATTGTTGCAAGCAGCAAATTTCAATGAAAATTCACAATGAACTTAGCAACAGTAAAGGGTTGTGGATGCAACCAACACCTAGCTGCATCCATTTTGAGCACTGGATAGTCCCCCTGTTACATCCCCATGTCTGATTTAAACTAAAGCTTCCATTACTGTAGCTGCAGTATGTTGCTCTTCGTTGCGGGTGAATCAGATCAGCCAAAGTAGCATTGTCCGTCTGCCCTCTTGATTCTGCAAGGGCACATGGAGGATGGGCACAGAATGGCCTTATTGTGTGTGTAGGTCTGAGATGATATAAAATGTTGTTTTCAGAGCCAATGAACAAGTTCCCCCACTCACAGCAGAGATATTTGCTGTGACAACAAGCTTTGTCTATCTTTGTGACATAACTGTAAAAGAATATTATAAGTATATGAACTATATATTGTGTTTTCTGTAACATAAACGTGTGGTATTGTTCCACCATTGTAGCCTAATTGCATTGGAAAATGTGTCATTTTGGTGTGAGTGTATAGATCATGTTGCAGCGTTAAAGCTGTCACTATAGAAACCACTGCTAAATTATTACACAGGCAGTGTCAAGTTTATTCGTCAGAGGCCTCTTCAGTGTAGTTCAGTCTTTAAGATCTGTAGGCCATTAGGCCATTTCATTTTCAGTCACTGCCAGTGTATTGCCTTTGCTAAAGAATTGCAATAGCCAAAATCATTTGACCATTAAGTTTGATTTGCTTGTACTCAAAATGGTTCTTGTCAGGGCTTGTCGAGATCATTCTCTGTTCAGATGCCTGATGACACATGTTGCATTACATGGGTTTGGTAATTGAAATACAGTAGCTCCTTTAACTCTGAACTAAACAGACCCCGCAAGGAACTGTTGTCACACTGTTTCACTATAAGCCATCTCCATCTGAGCACTGACACAGCAGATGTAATGAAGGATGAGTGGCTTTTGCTTTAGAATTCCTATTTTTTTTTCTGCCTGTGTGCAGTCAAAGATTCAAAGTTTCATCATGGTGTCAGTTTCTTTGTACACTTTTGAGTTAGATGTGTTTGTAACACAGCTCTACAGAGACAAAGTAGATAGTTGACTCCCATAAAGTAGCACTGCTGTAACATTTGCAGTTAGATGCTATTCAGTAGATAAGAACACACATTAAAACAGCAATGTCACTGGGGAGGTATGTAACAACTGCTAAAGCAAAGATCTGTCTCTCTGCCCACTTTCACAGAGTTTGGCATTATCTTGTAATTGCCTTAGGCCATTACATTCATTTGTGTGTGTATATGAGCAAACGTGTAGATGCAATTTGGTTAGGCCATATGCCATTTGGTTGTTGCTTTATCCAAAGGAGTGTACAACACCATGGTATACGCAGGAAGTATTTGGGATAGGCTCCAGGCCCGGCACACTACTGCTAACTGCTAATTATATGTATATAATGTCAAAAAAGGCTTCCTTTCTTTTCTGTTTGGTCTTTCTTGCTTTTCTTCTTTTCCATCTATTCATCCATCCATTCATGAGCTATACCTTCTTATCCTTAAGGGCTGGAGGGGGACTTGAACCAATCCAAAATGTCGAAAGGTCTGACACATAAGCCCCATTGACACAGTGGGATTGTTGCGCTTTTATTATGCCACCCCTATTTGTGTGAAAGGTACGTGGATGGAATGGGGGGACAGATCTGTTGCGCCTCTAAGACAGCAGTGGAAGAATTGACAGCCGCAACGGCGTCAAACTGACGTCTGTGTGAAAAAGATGGCAAGCCCTCTCTCTCTTTCAAACATGCTAGCCGCGGGTGGTGCAGCGTTGTAGTCCTTCTGTCCCTAACTCTACTGACAATTGTGTTACTGTAATATGCGAAGTTTGTGGGTCGGGTTCCAGTGATTGATAAACGGTGCAGATTGGCTCACACTAGACGCTGAAGCCTCTTTTGCTTCTGGAATGACGGCTGCTGTGACAAACAATGGGGTGACGTTACGCCATCTTTACTTGGTTCTGTGTGAATAAACAAAGCCTGCGCACAGCAGGAAGACAACCATTCACACCTATGAAGAATTTTAGAGTCGCTTATTAACCCATCCTCTTAAGATTGTGGGAGGAAACTGAAATACCGGGTGAAAACCCAAGCTGACTGTCCTTGCTCCCTTATTTTGCACCTATGAAATTCAAGGTTAGAGACCTGCTGCTGTGTCAAGTGTAATGGGCTCATTCAGATATAAATATGGCCTGTGACCAGATCAAGACCTGCAGGGCCTGAAGGCGTGTAAGCCAGGACAGGATATTGTCTCAGTAAGCTGCCTGGGTAACTATTGGTTACAGGTCCTTCCTTGCTGTTCATGTAGCTTAGATATACTACAGCCTTATACAGTGCTGTTATATGAAGGTACGTAATTAAACTACCTCTTCAGGCAACAGTGTAAACAAATGTTGAACACCTGTTCCACGACTTAAGCATTCAGCCTCCTTTTAACTTGTGATATTTTGAAAGGCCATCCAAACAATATGTCAGCTCTTTAGGAAAGTATTAGAAACCATGCAGTGATTGTCAGTGCCAATTGTTTGGCATGATCACGTTGAGGCTGAGTTTTACTTTAAAACAAGAAGCTTCATTCTTTCCAGGTAGCCTTCCTTCCCTTATTCATGATGTGTGCATGCAAATGCTCTTGCGTGCATGTCCACAAACAAACACTCCATCAAGGAGCAGAGGCCTGAGGTTTTAGCCATTACCTCTGGTCCTTGTGACATTGGTGTTAAATTAGAGAAATGTTTTTTAGACTAATGAGCGGCCTGAGCTGTGCTGGCAAGCACATAACTCTGCTGGTCATACAGCCTCATTGTGCCCTTCTCACACCCTTGACAGACGCTCTGAAACAGGAAGAAAGAGAGAGAGAGAGTGGTGTGTGTGTGTGTATGTGTGTGTGCGCACATGCCAATGAGTGCATGAGCCCTAATTAGTCCCTGGCCTATGTCTTCTGCATATGTGTCTTAACAAGGAGAGAGGACAAAGCAGAGGCTATGTGAAAGTTTCATATTGCATTTAGCCTAGCTACAATAAAGGAGTCAGTTCAGTCTAATCCCCAAGCAGTGCAAATTCTGCTGGAGCCCCTGCCTCCGTCACCCCTGTCTCACCGTACATATACACACACACACACACACACACACACACACACACACACACACACACACACACACACACACACACACACACACACACACACACACACAAAAGGTTGATTTTGACAGTTAGGGGTATTTAATGTCATAGCAGGCCTTTGAAATACTTTGACCAGGAAGAAACATAATCGCAAGCATCAAAAGCTAAACCTGCTTCCCTTTCCTGCCCTCGTTTCTTCTCTTTTGACTTTGCCTTACCTCACTACTCGCTTTCCCTCTCTCCATCATCCCCTTTCTTTCATCTGCCATTTTCTTTTTCCCTTCTTCGCTTTGGGCTTCCTGTCTCTCCCTGTTGTCTCGGGAGTGTGAATAAATGCACAAAAAACAAGGAGAAAAAAACACAAATGTCAGTTTGATGTTGAAATAATCTCCCGCCTCTAGAAACTTGAAGATCATACCGGACCCTTATAAGTCCTTTACCCTCTTACTTTTTTCACTCCTCTGTCCTCCCTCAACTTCCATTTTTTATGAACAGGCAGGTGACGTGCAAGATTAATGTTGGAGTTAATCACCCACAGAACGCTATATTTAATCATTCTTTACTTTCGTATAGGCAGTCAAATTCTGTTGGCGGTTGCCAGGTTAAAACCTGTCTGTTGAGATGCTGCGTTACTCTGCAAGCAACATTCTCTACTTTATTTCTTTGTATTCAGTCTATGATTTACACCTAGGGCCTTGGGTTGGCGTGTGCGTGTGCGTGCGTGGGTGTGTGCGTGCGTGCGTGCGTGCGTGCGTGCGTGCGTGCGTGCGTGCGTGCGTGCGTGCGTGCGTGCGTGCGTGCGTGTGTGTGTGTGTGTGTGTGTGTGTCAGGGATGAGTACTTTGCTGGTCAGCTGGCCAGTTGTTGAGGGATAGAGAGAGGGACTGATGCATGAATCTGATGATTAATCACCCTCTGCACCTCTCCACGCTAATGCTTAGCAACTGCAGAGCGCCAGCCATGCCTCATGTCCACCATACTGAGTCCATCGCTGCCACAAAATGAATTCCTATTCTCCTGAAACAATATAATCGGATTACCTTTGCAGTACTACATCAGCCAAAATATAACCATACCAAGGAGATGGTACAGCAAAGAATGTCACCCAATGGAAACATTTCATATTTAAGCTTCTGCTTACTATTTCTACTCATTTATCATAATATACAACAGCAATACCACAACGTAATTGCACTTAAGTATTGCACTTTGCTGCTATACCTATCAGTGTTTGTGTTAGCCAATGAGCTTATGTGCTTGCCTCAGATATAATCAAACGGTAACCAGTCCTCCACTTGTTTCTGCTTCCCTTGTCTTTGGATGTTTGGTTTATTTGACCTAAAGCAATAGCCTAAGTCTACATAAGATACTGAGGCGGATATGAGAAAATAGTCGACCTAGTCTGGCCTACATCCCTGTGTTGATATTTGTTTTGAGGGAGAGTGTGCACTGGGTGTGTTCGTCTACCATGTCACTTCTGTGTTAGTATGTTCCTTCATTCAGTGTGGGAAATCTACACCAGCCAAAATGCTGCGAACATTTTGGCTACAGCTGCAGATTTTTGGCTGTTTTATCAGCCAGTGTGTGCCATCCAACCACGCGCTTCAGCTGATCAGATAGTAAAAGTAGCTAAGGAGCAGACAACAGTCAGTAGATTAAAAAGTGAGCTGCCTGCCTGTTCTGACCCTTGGTCATATGGCTCACTGACGCATACCTTTTTTTTCCGACCCCTGCAGAGTTCATGGTGTAACAAAGTATGCTATGAGCTGTTCTTCCCAAAGTAGTTTTGCTTTCAGAACATATTCCACAGACATTGGACTAATGTTTCTTGCAAGGGTGTGACCTGGTGGCTGGATTAATGGGTACATAATAGAGAGGGTATGCATAGATGCATTTGTTGGAAAGACAAAGTGGTGATTGGAAAGAGACATAGATGGATTATGTGCGGGTTGACGGACACGTTGAGTAATTCTTGTTGAGCAAGGCCTGTCACTTGTCAATCAGGTCGAGGGGCAAATCTGATCACTGATAATCACACAATCTGATAAAGCTGTACATTCAATTATGTTTTACAATAGAGGGATGTTATTTTCTGAACTTAATAGACTGTTCTAGCTGTTGTATTATCTGCCTTTATTCACATAGCCACATTACACACATTCACATTATATCCAAATAATGGATGATTAGAAATTATATCAAAAATATCCTTGTGTACATATTTTGTGAAACCACCAATAGTAAACCTAAACAAATACTGGGAAGGTGCATCCTCTCAAAGACACAACTACAGTCAACCCTACAATATCGATATAATGGCTTGGTATTAAAAACGGGGCCAGATGATGTCAGTTCTACCTGGTATTTAAAAACTCAGAGGAAAACGGTTCCACATTTTGGTGCTTTATGGTAATAGCCATTCACAAACAGATGACATTGTTTTTCCCAAATTAGTGTTGTTAGCTCTAAATGACACTATGTTTGGACAAAGAGGGAGAGGGCTATGGTTTGGTTCTACCCGGCAGCTGCGCCACGTTGCTGCTGAAACCGGGTCACTCTAAATGCTTGTGATTCAGCGCAGAGATGGCAAATGCAGCACACCTAGCTAAGAAAACTTACTGGTTTAATAATAACGAGATCCTTCTAGACCAAAATTAAACAGTTTCATATTCACACTCTTTTTTTTTCTTTCTTTTTTTTGTTTGGTTGGGGTGTTAAATTAATCTAAGCGACACCGAGGGGAATGAACATCTGTGCATTTTCATTTGCATTTCTCCGTGACTCACTCACTCACTTACACCATTACACCAGAGCTTTCACTCATTATACTCGTGGCCATTATCAGGATAGGTTAGTTCATAAATGAATTAAATGCACAAACAGTTAGTCCAAATTGGTGTTTTGATGAACTCCAATGTGTCTACATAATTATTGGTCATTTAGAGGAGACTGAACATAACATATTTGGTCTACTAATTAGGCTATGATGTTTTCATTCACACAAAGTATGAGAAAAAAATTATTATGATATTTTCTCCATGCCGCCCAGCCCTAATTTATATTGTTAATGTGTTATTTTTAACATCAGTCCACAAATGTCATTTCAAATCAATCAGACCTTAATCTAGATTGTTGCTACACCTGCTTATTATTTTCAAACTGAACAAGAACGATGCATGCTGTTCTGGAAATGTTACATTTCTCTCAAACTACGCACCAGATAACTTTCTGAATAAAGTGTAGAAACAAAATAAGCCATGGTGTATGTGGAACTTGTAAAGTACAGTATGTGGGTTTACATAAAATTCTAATACCTGGTTTAGAGTTCTATTTCGATATCACAGCAAATAGTTAAATAATGGTTTCTACAATTGATATTATTCATGTATTTCATCCTTTTAGTCCTGTACTTAAATACAACCAAGTGGTTGATACAACAGATATGATGCAGAAAGGAAAAAAAAGTTTATTTTAGTCATGACCAGACAGTTAAGAAAAAACTGTGCCGTGTGAGATCTCTGACGCAGACATGAGAAATGGAAAACGTTTCTTAAGGTATTTCTGCTTTTAAGGTGGCCTTGAAGAAAGACTGGAAATATGGGGAAGAGATTGAGGAAGGAATGAGACAATCAATCATGTGATGTTGTGGGGACATTTAGCACCAACTGTAAATCTTCAGCAGCAGCGCCTGACTGGATTGTTGTTGTTTTGGATAGAATGAGGAAGAGTTCATCAGTTGGTAAACGAGTTGTTGGTAGAGGCTATGTGTATGTTGTTTTGCTGAGGGGGAGTCAAAACTGAAGCCTTATCACTAAGAAACTTGAAGTGTGTGTGTTTGTGTATGGACATATTTTTGACGTGTGCGCAAAAACACATCGTACGGTTGTGTGTTGCTTGTGTGCATACAAACATTTCCACTATGGTTGGTATGCCAAGGATGCCCTTGTTTATAGGTGACAGAGCTGTTGCCCAAGAATTGACTCGGCTCCTGCTTTATGCTACTGCTGGTTTTACTGTTGCCTTCCATTATGCTGCCTCATTGAGTGAATTTATAGCTCAGTTAGTTAGTTAACTTCCTAGGTACTCTGTCGTTAAACACGCAATAACCAAATGAAGAGGGAAATTGTGGTTGGGTTTTATAAAATACAGTATAATCTCACCAGATAATAAGACAAAGAGAAATTAAATGCTAACAACAGAAATGGAATTAAATCAACAAATCAATGTCTCATTCATATAGACCATACACCTGTGCATTGGAAAGGTCTCAGATGGTTTTGTTGAGCTCCTGTTTGGTGGCTAGAACCCCAAAACAGGAGGCCCATTCAAGCTGAAGGAAAAACACTAAAGTAAATGATTTTAATAATGTTTGTTCAACTTCTTGTTTTTATCTCAGTTTTTAAATCAGTTTGCAGAATATATTAGTGATTCACTGGAGATTCCACTGACATGAAACTAGGGCTCACTCCTAATTAGTTTTGTTTGTCACTCCTGCTATTTAGGCCAATGCCAAAAGTGTCAGAATCTTACACTAAGAGACCTTCATGCATTAAAATCCTCACAATAGCTTGGTGTTTCATTTATTCAAAGCAAGGTATTAAGTGACACAAATGAACTAAGGCATCTTTTGCTTTTTTCTTTGACACCAGCACAAGCTAAAGCAAGAATGCTTGTGAAAACCCTTCATAGATAACTGGGAAAGCGTCTGGCTGCTCCCTTTTCTTTTTTTATTAATAGCTTGCCTTGGTGTGTTTAGGCTATGTTTAGAGTCTAATTCTATCAGAACTGCAAAATGGTATCTTTTTAATGTAAAAAAAGCATGAAGATGAATGCCGTCTCCTCGTGCTGTATGTGCTGTTCATTCAGCTGGGGTTAATTGAGAAAATGTTACATGAAAAGATGTAGGTAAATCTCATCTCTCCAGTGCCACACATTTGGATTCATTTATTTATTTATTTTTAGAAAACTCCATCTCTTTGAAGCAAGGAAAGAAAAGTAAATGGTGTTTTTCCTCTTTCTCTCTTCTTTTTAGGAACGCACCAGGTCATTTGACAGCTTCAACATGAACACACTGGAGAGCTCCCTGATCGACATCATGAGGGCCGAGCAAGACACCCTGAAAGGTGAACATGTCAATCAAGAACATGAGACACTAAGCAGAGAACTAGCAATACTACCATTTTACACTAATTACATTTTTTTTCTTTTTATAGAAAATGAACAACATGAGTGTGTGTACCCCACTGGAGTATTTTTCCACTTTAGCCATCCTTCTCTAGGTGTCTTGTAAGCACATGGGTGTGATACACATATGACATTTCCATTCATGGCTAGTGTGGGATATTTTAATAATGAATAAGCCTCTGAGAATTTGGTCAAGCACCTTTTAATAGATTTAAAAGTGTTAGGGCAACATATAAATTGACCCTACTCTTTCATAAATTAACATCAAAGACTTGTAATAAAGATAGAAAAGTGTCTCACACACGTTTAACACCAATTTGTAGTAGAGAAGTTTCACTTCCTTCACAGATCAGATGTCTAGACATTGTGTCGTCTTTCAGTGTTGTGATCAACAATAGCACAAGAGGTCAACACACCTCTGTTTTCCTCTTCCTTCTCACTCCTCCCCACTTAATTAACCCTCCCCTGCCCCAAAAAAACCAAAGAGGTTTTCTCGCTTTTGCTAACATTCAATGGAATGAGTGTGACCTCTTTTTCTCCTGCATTTTGAGGAGACGTAGAGAGAATAGAGGGCTGAAGGAAGCTTAGGCTTTGTATTTAAGAGGGGATTTGTGACAGAGATGGAAGAACTACCACTGATCTAAACTGAAGTTTTTGGCATTTCGAATGATCACAGCTGCCAAGCCTCCCATTTTGAAGGATGGATAACACTTTTCTAAACATAAAGACAATGTTAATTCTGCCCAAAAAGTCTGGCACATTTGTTATAGACACAAATGCATGTTGCTGTTACCTGTAAGCGCTAGTTTTTTTTCAAAATCAGAATTAACATATTTCCAAATATTGCAAGTAAAAGGTGTGGAAAGGAGACATTTCACTTGTAAGCAAACAGTGCTTATTCACTAATGTAAGGTGAACCTTTAGTCCGTTTCATTTCTTGGTCAGTGCACATTCCTGTATTCCTGCACTCCACTGTATAAGGATTTGATGCACACATGCATACACTGGCACGTGCAGTTGCCAGTTTATTTGGTACAGCTAGCTAAAACCAATACTTTCTTATACAATAGACCTGCAATAAATCCTACTTGAATGAAGGTTATAACAATTGTAGAGAGATGCTGATTCAACTTTCTCATTGTTTGGAGGCTGTAGTTTGTGTTGCTGTCGAACTGTATTACGTTTTACTGAGAGATGTTTCTGTTATTTACGGTAGCCTACCCTCCTTGATATAAGTGGGGTGGACAAAGTAATAGAAAGAGGTAACCCTTACTTTAACTAGTTAGTTAATAAATCTGTAAGTTTATATCCTATACAGTACAAAGAGAATTATCTATTGAAAATTGGACTATATTGAATAATAGAGACTAGGCAATGTCCATTATTGGCCGAACGGCAACATTAGTCAATGGTAACCTGGGCCACAGTTATGCATTATAGCAGGTAGCTAGTGTTGTTTATAGTTTTAGAGGGCATAACTGACAGCAATTATAGAGAGTGCTTGGCTAACATTAGCTGCTGGTCGAGAGGCAGTAGTGTGTCGAAGCCGTTCTGGTAATGATCATCATTTGAAAGAAAATACCTTTGTTTTTTTCAGGCTTTAGTTTCGTTTAAAAGCTTTTTTTAGGCCCAGAAAACCCTTAGCCGAAAGAGAGAGAGAGCAGCCACCTCCTACTACATATATTGTATTAGTTTTAAAATTTGTTAATTGAGTTGCCTGTTTATCTTGACCTACAATTACATGTAGGGCTGTCTAAAGCCTATATCATCACATCAAAACCGTATGTTAGTTTGATGTCTTAGTCTTTCCACTGTTCCAGCAATCAACAAACAACTCCGGTTTGGCTGAAATAAATCTTGAATTCACTGAGCAAAATGTGAAAAGGAACAGCAAGAAGCCACCAGATGCCATTGAAAACCTAATTTTACCTCTCAGATCATCGTAAAACGCACTTTATTCAAATTGGAGAGAAACAAAAAAAAAACCTCTTTCCCTGCTATCTGATGAGGGAGACCGTTAAATTACTTATTAAGTACAACCTGTGATCTACTCAGCCATCGCTAGTGGTACTTTTTTGGGGCGATATGTCCAATCGCCCAGCCCTACATGGTGATATATATTTTTGGACGCATTTTCATTTTTTGTAAAAAACCAACAAACAAAAGACTTTGTAGTTCACACACCACCAGGCTTAAGCCTAGACAATAAAGGGACTTTTATTATATGGCCATCGTAGTCCAGTGGGCCGAGTTCCTGAATTTTATTAACTTAAGTTTCTGTATTCCTTTAAACCTCAGTACAAAAGATCTCAAAATGCTAATAACAAGATGATATTTCCCTTTTCCAGTTTGCTTGTAGCGTGTGTCTAATTTTTGAATATTTAAATGTTACTGTGCAGAAAGTTAAAATCAAACACACGCCTTGGTTTAATGTTATTGGATGTGTGTATATACACCCATGTGTTCTACAAAGAAAGGTGCAGCCATGTAACCATACATACTAGTTGAGCGAGAACCCTGAGCTCCAGACACTTCACTATCACCTCGTATTTATTTCAGCCTCACACCCACTGGGCTCAGTCACATCCAGCTGTGATCTAATGTTCTTCTGTCAAACTTAAGTAAATCTTCCCTCCATATTAAGAGAGGAAAACTGGAAGGTTACCTCATTATCCACGTTTTGGTGTCTTAGCTCATTCCAGCCATGCTGGCGCAGATCCCTGTGACTCGATTAGATCCAAGAGCTTAGCACCTGAAGACAAAACAACTTTCCTTCTAAACTGAAACTCACAAGTTTCTGCTTCATTAGGAATCAAACCATGAAGGGTTTAGACCCCAAGTGTAGACCCCAACTTCCTATACGAGTTTCATTTGAGTGCTTTGGGATTTGTGTCACAGCTCTGTTTATCTTTGTTGACAGTGTTTTATATGTGAAACAGCAAATTCACTTTTTATTGAATTCTATTATTTGTCTCATTTACTGTATATCATTATCTTATCACATGTTTATCTTTCTTCTCATCTCATTTGACCTGATATTTCTTCAGCCATCCTCTTCACATTTGTTCTTATACAGTGCCCCATTCTTTAATGCTTCCGCATGATGCATCACGCCACATATCGTCCCATACTCCTGATCTTTTTTTGGTCTTCTAGCCCTTGGCCTGCTTCAAAATATTATTCTGTTTATTCCTTGTTTTCACAAGTATACTCCAGACTTGTACACTGCTGTTCCAAGTGTAGCATTGAATTAAGTGAGTCCTTTCCTTTTCCCTCGCAGCAAAGTAAAAAGAAAATCATAATTACAGCACATTTTCTTTAAATGCTTACTCTTCTCTCGGCCAACTGTCCCTTGCTGCCTCCTGCTCTCTGTCACAAACAAGCATTCGCACACAAATATGATAAACACAGACTGTATGCATACGTAATCACATTTAGATACACCTAGGCAGAGCACACATTTCTCATTCCAGAAGAACATATTGAACAAAGTGAGCGCGATGAAGCAAAGGAACAGGCGAGACAAAATGTCTACAGTAGAAGTGGCTTTGAATCGCTTCCAGCATTGTCCTGACTGACAGAAAGGATCCCTCTGTTCAACTAACTGTGTGTGTGTGTGTGTGTGTGTGTGTGTGTGTGTGTGTGTGTGTGTGTGTGTGTGTGTGTGTGTGTGTGTGTGTGTGTGTGTGTGTGTGTGTGTGTGTGTGTGTGTGTGTGTGTGTGTGTGTGTGTGTGTGTGTGTGTGTGTGTGTGTGTGTGTGTGTGTGTGTGTGTGTGTGTGTGTGTGTGTGTGTGTGTGTGTGTGTGTGTGTGTGTGTGTGTGTGTGTGTGTGTGTGTGTGTGTGTGTGTGTGTGTGTGTGTTCTGTTACTGCACTGTACATGATGTACACAGCCAGCAGCCTGAAAATGAGGTTCACGGAGCGGGCACATGCAACCCTGCAGACACACAGGGATGTGGTGTGCTTACGTGCCTACACACTTGATCCTGAGAGACTATTAAAGGCTCTAAAATCCAATATGACAGGTTGTGTTCAGATGGACTTTGATTTTGGGTTGCACACCTATGAGCACATATATTACGAAGCTAAATTACAGAGGGAGATAAACTGTTGAATTCGGCCGGGGCAGTCTGGAGGAATTGAGCTTGTCTGGGTAATCTGGTTTTAGTTGGCAGCTCTAACTTGTTTTGTTTAATGAATCTACTTGCATTTTGATGCCAGTGATCTCCAGGCTGTGATGAATGTGCTTGAATGTATGGAAAATCTGTAGTAGCTCCCGAAGCCACGGGTGGTCCGCCCTGGTTTCTGTGGTCTAGTTCTGTTTTATGCACCACATCCACTGAGTACTGTGGGGTTCAATAGGCGAGGTGTGGGGGAGGGGCCAGCAGATTTCCATGTGACCGAGGCATCGGAATGCACCAATCACAGGGCGGTCCTTGCCCATACAACAATGGTTGTACTATTTCAGCCCTTTCATCTCATTATCCCTCTGCAGCAAGCAGGCCTTGCATAACTTTGAAGCTTGTTTGGCATCATAACATGTATTTGTGTGTGTGTGTGTGTGTGTGATAGGAGGCTCAAAGAGAGAGAGGCACACATAGGGAAATGGATGTCGACGAGAGATGGTCGGTGTCCCACAGATGTAGTCTTTAATGAGATGGATGTGAAAGCAACCCTTACAGCCAGTTCTGTGTGAACGCTCTTAATGAAATGTCTGAAACACCCGATGTGCAATATGTTCTGCTCTACGGGTCAGCTTTTACAAACCAAATCATTGCCCTTTTATTTGGAATATGTCCTACATTGTTCAGATATTGCTCATCAGCGAAGTAAATCATGGCACACGTAGCAGTAATCAAGAGCATTATCATGTTCACAGTCTTTTGCCAAATTACAAACAGCTCAACTGATAGTGGCGCTATTTTTGGTCGGATTGTGTGCCTATAATTTTCTGTGGCTGCCATTTTATGATTTGTACTCATCATAGACATGTTTCTGTTAAATCTCAAAATGGGTCATAATTAATGGGATGTTATCTGGAGGCTACACAGTCATCAAAATTGAAACTCCTGTACTTCCTACTGAAACACATATGTTTACAGCACAAAAAATAGCACAAAACATCTGCTTGATTATGTATTTATTTGTAGAAAGACGGACATAACGGTCCAAACTTCTGGAGTTCCATTAATGATTTAAAAAATCTCTCCGTGTCACATTTAGTCATTTGTTTGCCCCATCATGTTAAATATTTCTGTTCTGTGTCTCCCTGTGCAGGTCGCCTGGGGTTCCCCCATCCAGGAGGAGACAACCCTCTGCCCCTCAATGGTACGTATAGGAATCTAACTTAAGTTTTCAATGGCCCACCAAATTTACAAATCAAAATTACACAAATAATTATCACATATCCTTTAAAACATAATTTGATGAAATGTCAAATGTCATTCATTTTACAAGATGTCAGATTTTAAATGGTGTCTTCCTTGAATTTAAAATGAATTGAAATTGTACATTAATCTAAAAATATGCAAACACCGGGTATGCTGAATAAAAAACAGGCTCCCTCTGGTGAATCATGTCAGTTTTGTCCCGGCTAACTGGACCTAAATAAAGTATGTTTAGGGATTTTTGTGGCTCTCAGGTTGTCTTAAACGCACTCTTGTCTTGTTAAATGTGTGTGAGAGTGACACTAAATACTGCAGGTGGAGATAACCTTGACTGTTTGTTTCTGGTGGCTGTGAGGCCTTGTGTGCCCATGCTCACCTGAGATTGAATCCAACCAAAAGGTTTTGTGTTTCTGCTCAGTGCCCCTCTGTTTTGTAAATGTCAACGTGAAATACAGTTTCCACACTCGCCTCTTAAAAGTAGGTTTAACCAACAAGCATCTCTGTTGATGACCTTTCACCCAGTTATGAATTTCTGTTTCCTTCTTTCCTTTCCTTTGACTGTTTATACTGTGCATCCCACGAAAAAAATAGATGAAGATTGTAATGAAAGAAGATGGAGGAAAATAAGTGGATGGATTGAAGGAAGGAATTGGCTAGAAAAATGGCCTCAGCATGGGACTAAATATATGTGTGTTAGCTTAACTCTTATTACCAAGACTTTCTTGTCCCTTAAACAGTTTATTTCTTTCCAAGTATAGGGTTTTATTTTTGTGGACTGGATTTGCAACAAAGGTCCCCGTGCCGGATGAAAACCAGGGATGTTGGTGGTAATGCGGTATGCCTCTTGGACCAATAGGTCGCCGTGAGGCCCCTGATTTTAGGGTTGTTGATCAGCATGTATGGCTCTTTTGAGGTTCACTCAAATATAATCCTTCATGCTTGTTTTTCTGGAAAATACCATGCAGAATTAAAGTGCATTTAATTTCTAGCTACTGTAGTTTCCTCATACGGTCCTGTTGCACAGAACACAACTACTTTTAAACTCTATATGTATATAAATAACTACGCCTCTCTCCTATGGTTAAACCAAATCTGGCAAATCCCTCCGACATGTTTCTACAAAAGCAGAGCTACCTCTCCTTTTGCCCTTGCGCACTCTTATTCCCAGTGTCATTGTGTAATTGTGTTGTCGTAGCTTCTGCCTTCTGGTCTTGGGCCAGGATGTAAAACACGAGAGGCCAGTAGTTTCTTCACAAGATCACTGGGTCACATGGTGCGATCACATGGTCAAGAGCTGTCATCGAACCCCTAAGACAGATGGTGCCAGCGGATAGGCAGGATTCAGAGGTTGCACACCATGTCTCTCTCGCTCTCTCTCTCACTCTTTTTGTCTCATAAACATACACAGATTGTATTCCTCATTCTCTTGATCCCTCTCACTCACTCTCATTTTCTCTCACCCCCACACAGCGTTTTATCAGCTTGTTTCTCCATCTCCTTCCAATCTATTTCCCTCTCTCTCTCTCTCACTCACAATCACACACACAGCTTTTTATAGCATGCACTGCTCTCTTTCAATCTGATCTCTCTCTATTCTCTTTCTCTCTCACCCCCCTCCCCCACCCACCCAGTGTTAATGTCCATCTGGGTCGGAAAGTCCACTGAGGGAGCCGAGGATTATTGCTTGTGTGTTCTGGCCACTTCTTCATCCGCTCCATGTCCTTACAGTTTTTGATGGGTCGATTGCTTCAATCTCTCTATTGTCCACATTATAATGTGTTTCACTTCAACTCTGTGCAAAGAAACATTATGTCCCAGTGAGAGTATTCAATTGAATCATATGATATGACAGCGAACCACATTGCTGGTCTGATTGACGATCGATTGATCCAGGAAAAGGAATTCGATTTTTGGGGCATGAATTAAACAAAAGGTAGCCAATGTGACTAAAATACTGTATATTCACACCTTCCCAACATAATTATTTAAAATGTGAAACATCACTCTTTTAAAGCAGCATTCTATTATCATAGTCATACATTGATTTTTCTTTGTGCTCTTAGATTGAATGCCATCTAGAAGAAAACACGGTGGTAAACACTGTTGTTTCCCTCGATCTGTCCCCTGCGGTTACCATGGTCACACAAGTTTAACTACTATCAAGTCGGGCGACAGAGGCGGATAGTTGTGCAAGTACGGAACGGTAGAAGCCGCTCTATCTCCTTGGTGCCACTGTGGCCTACCACTGTGGCTGCTATATTTGTTTACATTGGAAACAATTGCGGTTACAAGGGTATCCGCTCATCATAGGCTTTAGACTTTTAAACAACAACTGACTGTAGGAGGGCAAATCACATATTGTGAAATGGCTGGCCATATCCAAAAACACACGATGCTGACTGCTGTTGTTGCCTCTGGCAGTTTGATTTGGTTTATTGTGAAAGGAAGCAACACAAGCGCTTCCTCTGCACTTGTCAGCAACAGACTTGAACAAAAACACTGCCACGACCACTTGGATTATAGCGTCATACTTGATGAATTTCAGTCTTATTTCGGTCATTGAGACTGCACTGAATCTTCTGTTGGGGTCAGGGTTGTGCAGGATTTTGTTAATTTCAAATGCAGCCGTTTGTGAGTATTCCTAGCTCAGTGTCCCTGATTTCATATGATGTGCCTTAAGGTTCAGTACTTGGAACATTTCTACTTTTCCTTTTAGGATTTTTGGTCTTAATTAGGAGACATCAGAAGAAGAGTCTCCATTGTTGCGCACCACTCAAGTTGCACAACTGCTGAGCCTCTTTCCGTTTCCGTTTCTTATGTTGTAATCTCAATGCCTGTATTTACTTGTGTTACTTTTCTATTGCTAAAGGACTGTAATCTCTCTTATTGGGAAACTGATCTCTCCTTTGTCTTCTTTTGATTGGTTGCGTTTCATCTCTATATTGAAAGTTTCTTTACAACTTTATTTTGTGTATAAATAGCCAGGTGACAAGTGTCCTGAAACACGCAAAACATCTGCATCCTTTTTCAAAATCCAGTGGGATGCATTTTTTGTGTTTCCATGATCAAGCTATAAGTCATTACCTTCCTTTACTGAAGCGTTCGTCTACAGACCTTCAAAATATAGACTTTTACTTTGACTTTATAGTAAAGTGTCAGTGCAGTGCAATTCTTATTCACAGCTGATTGATAAAATAGAGTACCTGGCACTTTTATTGGTACTTTTATTGTAATATCTTTTATAGTTATAGAATTCTGATTCTGAATTCTGATAATCACCATCTTCTTCAATTTGTCCTTATTCCACACGCAGCCAGGAATTATAGCAGGAGACGAGGTAAAATACGATCCTTGGTATATTATATCACTTTTCCAGCATAAATTTTACTCTCTTGGTCTCTATATTTTGACTTTGTGATGTGAAACTGTGCTGTTGTGATTTTACTGGTTATAGGGCATTGGAAGTTTTTGAATGACTCTGCGCTTTGTATCCGTACAGTGAAGTGACTTGTCTTGAATGTTTGTCTGCATGACTGTCTGAAGTGTCAAGCCTTGCAAGGCCTTGTGATGGGATCTTATGCATCTTTCATATGCTTGTCTCTGCTTGCTTTTTTTTCTCATTCTCGCGCACATTTTGAGAAAGTATTAAGTCACACAATAGTCATTATTGTCACATTTAGCTGACAGTTAACGGCATACTACACTTTGGGTTTTCTCTCTGTCTCGTTAACACACACTGCAACAGAAGCACAGACACATGGCCAGGCACGTGCCCGGACATGCACACGCACTCACACTCACACGCACTCACACTCACACGCACTCACACTCACACGCACTCACACTCACACTAAGCTGAGGCTAACTCCCTTGCATAAATCTTTATAAAGCAGCTCAGGGCAGGTAGTATAGGAGCAGGAATAGGCCGGGGGAGAGCTTAGTCTCTACAGCGCATTCACAAACACCTGCACGAACATGCACAGTTTACTGCAAAACTATTCAGACTTGCTCACTGACAGGACTACTGTGTTTGTTAGAGAGAACCTGCATGCATGTTCAGTCGTTCATAGCCAAGGCAACTAATTATGTGACATTCTTTACATTTCTTACTTTTTGTTTATCGTTCAGCCCAATGGACTTTCACACTACAATATCTCCATGCTTTTTTTACTTACTTAGTTTTCTATACTTATGTTCATATTTGTTTCTCCTAATTTCAATTAATTAATTATTTAATTTTAAGACACTTATATAAGAAGTACTTTTAGCATTAAATCTTAACATTAACTCTTACTAACATTTGTGTGCTCTATGTTACCCACCACCCCTACAGTATTCTTTCATAATAGTAGTCTAAGGGTTTGAGCATATTTGCAGATTCTCATTTCAGTCTCACCAAAAGGGTGCTAAAGCCCCCCAAAATATAAATATGTTGTAATGCATTCGTACTAATGTGTATTGCATGCTACTATCTTGCTTAAATAATGTCTTAATGTCAGATCAAGACTAAAATCAATACTTTGCTTCATCCCCTTCCACCCAACGCCAGATGGTCTATTCAATGCACTGAAAAGTGAACCGAATTTTTTTATGTAATCTAGTGTTGTATCCATGGCAACAACGTCCCCTCCAGAACCTTTACTCCAAGTTTTCCTCAGGAGATAAACTCTCCCCTTTCTCTTCTTCTCTATCTCTCTCTCTCTCTCTCTCTCTCTCAGGCCACTCCTCTCTCTTCCCCATGGAGGATGGTTTCCCTGATGATGAGCGCGGCGATCAGGGTCTTGCGGGCCTGGGCTCTCCACACTGCTTTCCACACCAGAACGGAGAGCGTGTCGAACGTTACTCACGCAAGGTCTTTGTGGGAGGACTGCCCCCGGACATAGATGAAGGTAAAGTGGTTACATTAAGATCAAAAGGATTTCATTTCTGGGCCATTTTCAGCTATGATTGCAACTTAGATAGGGAACTTGAGGGCAAGGTATACTGCAAGCAGGGTTTGTACAGGTGCTTGAAAATGCTTGAAATTCTATCCGTTTTTCTTTCACAACAAATAGATATAGAATTCTTGAATTCAATTTTTTAATCCTTCTGTTATTACAAAACACAAATTTATTTGTTTATAACATAATACCATCTATTTGTACGTGGTAAAAAAAGTAATAATTTTTAATAATAATGTATGTATTTGTAAAATGGACATTGAAAAGTGCTTGAATTTGACCTTGGAAAAGGTGTACGAACCCTGTGTAAGATGAAGAGAAACTGTTAAAGGAAGACCCCTGCAAGACAAGCATCTCATTGTTAATTGAGGATATCTTGCAGTGAAATCTGAGGCAGGAATTTTAGTATTTTTTCTATTAAAAACCTGCAATTTGGCATGCGTTCTGTCTGCTTAATTTCAGATGAAATAACAGCTAGTTTCCGGCGTTTTGGACACCTGTTTGTGGACTGGCCTCACAAAGCAGAGAGCAAATCCTATTTTCCACCCAAAGGTTTGTTAAATTCTTCATTCCATGGTGTTTTGTCTCTGTATTTTGTTATCAGTGTGGATTCCTGATCCAATTTATTAAAGAGACGGATATGTTTTTTGAGAACTGATTTTAGCATGCTTTAGTAAAGCCTTGTATCTGGGTACTACCACTCTCCATCTGTGTGCATCTGGGCAGTCTGCTAGCTGAAGCATTTTGTAACCATGTGTGGACTGTTTGTCTGTTTCTCTGTCTGTTTGTAAAAGCTTATGCCTTCCTGCTGTGAATGCAGAATGCAGTGTTTAGTCACAGTAATCATTGCACTGAATTCCATTATGACAACCAGACAATATATCCTGTCCCCAGCAGCGTGAATAACCCTGCTGTATTTTGTGTAGGCTATGCCTTCCTGCTGTTCCAGGATGAGAGCTCAGTGCAGGCTTTAATCGATGCCTGCATTGAAGAGGATGGCAAGCTGTACCTCTGTGTATCCAGCCCCACCATCAAAGACAAGCCGGTCAGCGGGAATACACACACAAACACACCTGTCTGCTCAGATCTCTTGTCTATTTCCACTGAACTCAGTCAAACTTGTCGTTATGACTTCTACCTGACTTTACAACAAGTTTGTATTCAACTGTGCTTTGTGCTAAAACCTTGTTGGTTTTGTGCATGACAGGTCCAGATCCGCCCGTGGAACCTGAATGACAGCGATTTTGTGATGGATGGATCTCAGCCTCTGGACCCGAGGAAAACCATTTTTGTGGGAGGTGTTCCTCGTCCGCTCCGTGCAGGTATCCTTCATTTTGATGCTTGTCTTACTGTAAAAGACTTTTTTTTCCCACCAGGTGAATCAACAACAGTTGTGCGTTTATACTGACAACACTTACATTTGAAGTATGTATTGTGCATACGGGTTGAATCCCATGTGCTTGCCATCAAAGGCCTTCAATAAATTTCAACCCATTGCTGCATTTTTATCCATTTGCGTATGTTAATACTGTAAATCAACAGTTAGCAACACTAAGTAGCCATCCTTCACCTATCGTCCTTCATTTCTTCACAATCTTTGAAATGCCAGCTATAAACAAAATCTCCTTTTTGTAAGACGCCGCAGTGTGATCATCTTGTGTTCATAATAAACATTAAACTTGCTAGAGGGTAGAGTTAAAAGAGATCGGCTTTGACTTACACTGATCCCGTCAGGAAGCACCCCCTGTTGCACGCTGTGCTGTGTAGAATATTTAATTCCTTTTTATCCTGATAGCAATGTCATGTGCACTGTGTGTTCATGTTTTCTGCACCGCTAGTAGCTGTGTTTTAGATGCCTGTGCTGTAGATATGGTAATGAGGTCGTACGGCCCTGTGGTGCATTACATGTTTTATGACCCTTTGTAATATGTGGGTCTAAATTTACATGTACAAAATATAAAGATTAAAAAAGCCGCCATTGGACTTTATGTTTTAACAAGTAAAGTTACCATGTAAATTTACAAGATTATCTCCCTCCAATTTGCATATATGTTAACTGCTGTTAAGAAAAACACACTAAACACTGTTAATGAACTTGCTGGAAGTTATGTAGACATTTTAACACCACTCTTATACTTGCACCACTGAACTTTGATCCATCTGTGTTGAGGGCTTAAGCTCTCAGAGCAACAACCCTCATCAACTTGGTCTGTTTGTGTTCACTAGCTATACATGGCCCTCACTTCTTGTATTAAGCCTGTGCGTGTGTGTGCGTGTGTGTTTGTGTGTGTGGGCGCCAGGATGTTTGTTACTGTGAGTTTTTTTCCTGCCTGTCAAACTAATTTTTGTGAATATTTTGTTCATCCAGTTCAATGTGTCTTTTTCCCCCTTTGCAGTGGAGTTGGCCATGATCATGGACCGCCTGTATGGTGGTGTTTGCTACGCTGGCATCGACACAGATCCTGAGCTGAAGTACCCCAAGGGAGCAGGGCGGGTCGCCTTCTCTAATCAGCAGAGCTACATTGCTGCTATCAGTGCTCGCTTTGTACAGCTGCAGCATGGAGAAATCGATAAACGGGTGAGTGGAAAGAAAAGAGAGCTCAGTGTTTTCCAGTCTCCCCTCTCTGGTCACCTTCTTTCTTCATCTGTCTCCTAACGCCTCTCCTACTGTTCTGTTTCCCTCAAACTCTCCTCGCCTTTGCCCCTTTGCTGAGTCGTGCTATATAATAGAAAGTCTTACGATATTTTGTTGAGGAGTGAAAAATGCAGCACTATATACAGAATGTATTTGCTCAGTAGAACAGTAGAATGTGTAGTTGGGCAGCACATTTTGTATGATTGTTATTTAATTTTAGGTGATCAGTGGTTGTAGCAATACTTGTCATTCAAGGAGAGGTTTTCTCACTAATTCAATTAATATTCAGCCAAAATGTGCACCAAGGAGCGAGAGCACATACAACTATTAAAAAGATTTGTTAGATTTAGTTGAAAACCATATATATTTTTTTTTAATTAAGCCTTTATTTCTGCAGTACAGGGTGGTATTCAAGGTTATTTTTTTTAGCAAAGCCTACAATTACAGTGAAAAGTAAAATAGTGCAGAGTCAATTAAAACAGTGACAGGAAGGTGAAGAGTGGTTATTGAAGTTATACAGGTTTAAGTTTATTTTTAGATTTTTATTGATGAAAATTCCATGCCACCACTGCAGCAACATTAAAAGCTGCCCACTGGCTGTTTTGTTAGTCATCTACTTTTGTTCTGCAACAAGAACTTACTCACTCACACAGTGTGCAGTAGTGTGATACGTTTACACTTTCAAGCTAAGGCCTTTCAATGACTTTGAACTGTGTCAGCAGCCAAGGAATTACAGTAGCGCTGCTTACAGTGGCCTGTAATTGACTCAAATATTATTCACATTGTGCACAATAGAGGTGAGTGAACAAAATAATGTAAGCAGGAATCCAACAGAAATATCTGGTGCAGTGGCAACATCATAATATGAAATTCTGAGATAATAGTACACTGCTGTCTCATTTGCATAATTGCTGTGCAGAATTTGTAGAAGTAAAGTGCCTCAGTGACATTCACTTACTAATAGCACAAAGGCTCATCACTGAGCAGCTGGAAAAGCAAGAAAACGGTATACAGTATGGTCTGGAAAGGGAGTTTTAAATCCACATATTGCATCAATTGGAGCCTTCATATAACTGCCTGCAATATTTAAAGATAGAGATGCAAAGATTAATTGATTTGTTGTAAACAATTGACTTGATTGACAACTATTTTGATAATCGATCATTTGGTTTGAGGAATTGTTGAATATGAAAGCAAAATTGCTTTGATTCCAGCTTCTTAAATGTGAATCTTTTCTGGTTTCTTTACTCTTTTATGACAGTAAACTGAATCTCTTTCAATCAAGGACAGAATAATCTTGGGCTTTGGGAAACACTGACCTGTTTTACTATTTTCATTAGTCATTAGGCATTTTTAGACATTTTGTAGTCTAAACAACTGGTCAATTAATCGAGAAAATAATCGACCGATTCATCCACAGTGAAAGTGATTGGCTATCGTAGAAAAAAAAACGCAGACCATAAACGGTATTACAGAATATTTGATTGGATATCTAAAGGATAACTTATAATGAACAATATCAGTAGAATACTTGTTATATTTTCCAAATGGATGAACTTTCAACCTTCCATCTGTTTCATTTGCTGCAAGTCTGCTGGAAACATTTGGCTCATAAAGGATCAGTACAAGACAGACACTGAAATTGTAAAAGAAACAATATCGCTATACTCAAATATTTCCCACCTCTGATTTCAGGTGGAAGTGAAGCCATACGTGCTGGATGACCAGCTGTGCGATGAGTGCCAGGGAACTCGCTGCGGCGGGAAGTTTGCACCGTTCTTCTGCGCCAACGTCACCTGTCTGCAGTACTACTGCGAGTACTGCTGGGCGGCCATCCACTCACGCGCCGGACGAGAGTTTCACAAACCCCTGGTGAAGGAAGGAGGCGACCGACCCCGTCACATCTCCTTCCGCTGGAACTGAGCAGATGACAGAGAGGGAGAGGCAACAGGGGAGCAGGAGGGCAGGTAGTGCAGGAGTCGCAAATCATTGTACAAATAAATGCACTTTTCTGTTGCTGGTTCCTTTTTGCTCAAATTTCACTGAACCTTTTTCTCATTTTTTTTAAGTTAATATATATCTATATTTTGAAGATAGAAAAGAAAAACTGGAGTTATATCCAAATATGTCCAGCGAGGAAAAAAGATGTGTAACATAATTTTATTTATGCGTTTGATTTTTGAAATATTTTTATTAGTTTGAAAAAAAAAATATATAGGAAAGTTTGAGGTGTGATATGGTACTCTGCTATAAAATTGGCATATTTCTTTTTTTCTAAACAGTGTATTTGGTTTTAATTTTGATACAAGAGGCCCCAAAACAATACACTTCATTTGACATTTGATTGACTTTTTTTGTAGCAGAGCTATTGCTTTTTATTTTGTACCAAGTCTCCAGAGCCAGTGCTGTTGAGGCAGCATATCTTTGGCTTTTTTATTTCTGAGAGGTGTGATTAAGTTCTCTATTGATACACGAGGCTCCAGAGCAAATGTGAATTGAACAAGGTGTTGCTAAAGAAGAGTGCACTTATTTCCAGTTTTAAAGAGTGCAGTACAGTATCTGAGACCCTTAGTAGTTAACCAAAGCTGAATCTTGAATTAACTTTAAAGAACAGAGAGGGCCCACTGCAGAACGAGATGGATTCCTTTCCTTCCCATAGCAAAATGTTTGAACCTCTCTTTTTATGATTTCCACCATCATACGAATATTTTGATGTTACTTGAAAATTGCAACGAAAAAATTAGCAACATATATTTGGGTTTTGATCTCCATTTTGACATGCAAAAACTAATACCTCAATCTCAGCTGCTAATGTGCCGAATACAGTTTAAAAGAAAGGAAAAAAAAAAAAGCAAGAAAGAAAACATTATCACCCGCTCGTGTTCTCCTTTCCTTAGAACTATAATCAAAGGGAAGTGATGCAACGGGCAGAGTGTGATGTGACTGGCACAGTTTTGTACTCACTTGCTTCATCACCTCCTTATTTTTGTAATCAAACCCAGGGTTGTGCTAGGGGCAGAGCAGATTATCGTACAGTATACATTGTATTAGGGGAATGTATGGCGTAGGGAGGCTATAGGAGAGACAGACAGGCTTACTGGTAGAGAGATTAGTCCAGCCTTACTCCCCCTCCTCACGTCTGCCTGCAGCCTCTGCTGCTAAGCTAGCAGCTAACAGAGGGTAGGGCCTCATTTATGGATCCAAACCTGCTTTCTGTGTCTGTACACAGCAGCGGTTTGGATCCAGATATTTCAGGACTGAGATTAAGGTAACTCCTCGAGAGATGGCTGGTCAAGTGGCCACCTTTTATTGCAGTTTCTACGGGGCTACCACCAAATGGGAAATGCCTGTCCTTTTTGGTTTAGTTTTCTTTTTGTTTTAAATGCATTTGTGCAATTCTCCCAAGTCTTTAAGGAAAAAAGTTCGACTTTGCATCTGAGAGTCAGCTACATTTAATGAAAGAAGCAATTGAAATTTGTCTGATTTCCCAGTCGTCAGCACACATTTGAGTCATTGAGGGATCTGCCCTTTAGGCGAACCCTTTACCCTTTCTCCTGCCAAGCTAATCCAACTCAGCATCCAGTGTTTTTGAAGCATAAATGAAGATAGTCTCTGCAGTGTGCTCTACTACTACACACTTGTGACCCACATGCAGTTCTTGATAACAGTCTGTTGTACCCAGTGGCTTTTGGGAACCAAAGATGGCTGTGCAGTAGTGGGTCATACTGTAGCTCATTTCTTATTTAGGTTTTTTATTTGTGTTTTCTTTCTCATTTCTTCAAGGACATTTTTTTAGTCATATATATTTTTTAAAAATTCTGTCACTTCTACCCAGTTTTGCTTAACTGTCAAGCCCAGCAAACCAAAGATTGGCCTTGAACGTAATATATTTATATATATATATTTGACAGTGCAGTCAAAACCCATTAGAACACCAGTGGAAAAACAACAGGGCTTGCAGACACACAGACGCACACAAAAGGCCTCACACTCTCCATAGCTCAAAATGGAGGTGCACGCTGGTAGGCACTAGTTCTTCTTATCTCAAATAGGTCTGCGGGAAGTTTAACAAAGTGCACATTCACACCGCAAAAGTAAAACTAATCCTCACATTTTGTCGACGTTTTAAGTCACTCAGTGGTAACCTGCTAGCCGAGCATTTAAATATGTCAGGGAGTTATTAGTACATAAAACTTGATTATACACACTAGTGAGAAACCTATCCTCATATCGGCGTTGTGTCGTTGCACCAGTTTTGCACCCTTGACATTAGTTTTGTGGGTGTGGTGGGTGAGCATTTTAGAAGTTAAAACACTTTGTGAAGAATTTGCTGTTAAATGAGATGAAAAAAAAAAAAGATTATTTTATACATGGCCTGCTGATTTTTGGTACAGTGTTTTCTAGCTAAATTATTTTGTCATGCACATATAAACATTTATTATGCACTACTTTTCTAAATATTTTTTCTTTTTCCAACAGTCATTTTAGGCACATTTTTCACAAATGGGGAAACTCCTTTTTGCAATACCTCAATTTTTCACATTGTGAAAGGTAGCTTTTGTACTTTTGTTACTGAGAGATCTGCATATATGGAAATGTTCATTTTAAGAAAAAAAAGTTGAGTGATTTCAATATATATTATTTTCAATTATGCTTTTTATACATTTCAGTGCTGAGGAAACTTTACAACTAAGTGCGCACTTGTGTTGATGCGACTTCAGATCTGCAGAGGAGAGACCAAAGTGTATTGCTCTCTTGGTCTAAGCTTTTCGTACACTAGATGTTTCCAGTCAATCTGGTTAATAACAGCATGGCGAGAATTAAAAAAAAACACAAAAAAAAACAAGATGTAATTTGAAATTGATGTTAATGTCTCTAAACATGGCTATACTAGTTGGAAAATGGTAACTTCTGTCTTGGTTTCCTCTCCATAGATGGAGTATAACTTATTATAAGGAGAATGCAAATTTTGGTTCACGCTTAAGGCTGAATCTCGTATCACAAGAATGGATGTTTGGTGTTTAGATATTTTAATATTTCAAAAAAAAGTATATATATATATATTCTTGAACTTGCCAACTAGCACCTATTGTAATCCTTAGCATGCATGACAAAAAAAAGAGAAAATGACAAGTACATGAATTAGCTATTAAAAATTAATTGTTGTGGTGTGCACCAAATGTTTCTCAACTATTCAGTTGTTAAGGACACCCCAAACCCACTCTCACCTCACCTCACCGCCCTCCCCTCTTACCTCCCCACGTGTTGATCTCCTCGCTTCCCCATTCGCAGACCTCTACAGGATGCACATGACAGAGAGATAAGACGAGAAACAAGGCAGAAACTTAACTTTAAATCGATTCGGCAGTGCAGGACTTTGAGCATCCTTATAGAACACTGTTTAAAAAGACTTGAGAACTCATCCCCGCTGTCTGTCGAGGTGATCTTATATAGACCTATCTGGAGGAAGGGGAGTTTAAAGACTTGAATGTGGTAAATGTTGCAAGTTAACTTCAAGTTGTTATGTGCAATACTTCTTTTGAACCTTTTTCCAGATAAAGACTCTTTGCAATGTAATTCTTTAATGCCATTTTTAATTGCAGACATTTAATTAAAGAAGATGTTAATATGTTTTTCACAGTCATTTTCTACTGTTATTGTAATCCTTTTCATGCTGGTGTTTGTAAAAAAAGAAAAGAAATCAAACTATTTGTACTAATATAAATAATTGAAGTTATTTTTAAAACATTAAAGGTTTTGTGCTCATTTGCTTATTTTGTTTATTTTAAGCTACTGTGATTGATTGCATTGTAATTATTAGGTCAACAATGTATTTAGCTGTTTATTGGTATATTTTTAATTGGAATGTATAATTGATTTTTATAATTTTGATCAGATTTTTGTTATATTTTTGAGGTGAAGCTTTTAATATGTTAAAGTGTCTAGTTTTTACTAATTGCTATATTGTGCTCCACAATATATGGTTCACATTTTCTGAAGGAAAATAAATATTTAAATATTTGTCTGTTAATGATGTTACTTAATGGCAAGATTTCAATAGTTTTTAACTGTGTATGGGAAGGTTGTTGTATTTATTAATAGCATTTTTTACTTAAGATATCACCTTAATTTTTATTGTCATTTCACTTTATAAGTTCCTATTTTTGTATTTTCCTTTCTAATTAAGTTATGTAATACGGATATGTCCATATTTCTAGGAGTTGGTCTGTAGAAGTGCTAGTGAAACGAAAAAGAAAAATCTAATGTTATTTAATTGTTTGCAGCCAACTATTTATAACAGTATGCATAATTTTTAAATATTTGTAATGTGAAATGTTGAATGAAATAAATCTTAACTGTGATGAAAATATGTGCTTGGTGTGTTTATTTGTGTTTAATGCTGTTACTATGGGATAGTCCCACTAAATACTAATCGACGTTGACATTTGGTCCCATCTTTCTGTGTTGTAATCACAGTTTGTAGTGTAATATTACCACGTGTATGAGCAAAACCAAAGTTACTTCACAACAGGATTAAAGGTGCTTCACCGCCTTGTACCTCTGACCACACCTAGAAGTGATGACATGGTGATGTCACGGTGTACTGGCCGCGCCCTGGAGTAAACTTCTTACTACAGAGTTACAGAGCTCTGTATGCCAAGACCACCAGACACAGGCCGTCTCCCTCATCTTCCCATAATCCTCCTGCCATTGCATGCCCATTTTCACTAAACATGTACAGTATATATATTTATATCTTTCATCTTGTCTTCTTTGGTAAATACTTTATTTTTATGTATTTTTCTGTGCTTTTTGTATATTGTGTAAACGGAGGAGAGTCAAATTCCTTGTATGTTTGCACATGCATGGCGAATAAAGCTGATTCTGATTCTACCTTACTGCTGCAATACGGGGACTTGCACTACTGAAGGTCTGCAGAAAATAAGATTATCTGCTTGTGATGTTTTTTAACGCTAAATCAATAATACTGAGGCATTAAATGCAAATATACAGGCACTTGATTAAATTATACTATTATTGAATCAGTTTCGGTTCTACCTGCAGACATTTACTTGTTTCAGAGACAATCCAGTCAAAGAGTCTTCTGTACAGAAGAAACAAAATAATTGAACAATCTATGACATGGCCCCGAAGGCTCATACCCAAATCACATGTTCACAAATCTCAAAATCCATAAAAACAACACATGCTATCTACCAATCACAGAGAGAGTGCTGACTGCATGGGCCATGTGTTATTTTCTCAAATTCCAGGAATAACTGAAAAACCTGGCTGAGTGCTCAGTAACACCACCAGCTGGTTGCACCTTGCACTGTTGAGTGTCACTTCAAAAAAAGTGTCAGCATACATTATTGGACCGTCAGTCAATTCGCTGGTGAGGATTTATTTTAATTTAGCAGTACAGCACTTCTTAATTACAGCGTCGTTTTCTTTAAAAACAGATGAAATCTTTAGAGTAATAAAGTGCAGCAGAAGCCAGAAAGTAGCCAGTAGTTCCTTAAAAAAAAGACAGGAATGATTGGGTGATTATCAGAGATAATCCAGACAGAATGCAAATCTTCTGCATGCCCACTAATATAAATGCAACCATGACACTGCCTAGACAATTTACCACATGGTAGAACATCTTGGTGATATCTACCTAAAGGTTAAATGTAAACAAGATGCTAGGGCAAGTACCTTCTACACTTAACATATATGTCAGTGGTAACACACATGGACGTACAGTGTTAATCGCCTCCCTTTCTGTGCAGAAACTAAGAGGAACGTCCTTGGCTGAATTAGAGGTGTTACCTGCATGTCAAGTGTCATGTTTCATGTCAACACCAAGTCATTAACCACCATTGCTGATTGGGCTGCCAGGCGGGACGTCTGCATTAGTTCTTCCATTTCCTCGTCCTTGTGGTTTCCTATTCCAGATGGATCCAAGGATGAGAAGGATGCCATAGGGAGGTTCACCTGACTTGCATGCGCTCTGGCCACATCCTCTTTAGGATGGGCTTCTCTCTGGCCACCATTCTGTAGTCTCTGTCAAAGAGTTGGTTGTCCTGCCTGGGGAGGGGAATTGTGCAGAGTTATCCCAATTAATGTGTCAGTGATATACTGATAGTTCAGTTAACACCTGTATTGTCCTGTATTTGATCACGTAGACGATCTGATTAAATCCTTCAGGTTGCAGGACAGCGGAGGAGAATGAGGTGTAAGGTGTCACAGATCGTGAAGGATCACTTTAGTAGCTCAGAGATGCACAATGAAGGTGAGATGATCTTATTGTATTTCTTTATGACATGCATCTTTTTTAATCAGTTGCATTTAGGTCATTTTGATTTCTATTGTATTTGAGCATGTGTTATTTACTTTAATGAACAATTTATTTACCAATATAATAGTTAGAATTATTCCATAGAAACCTTTATCTGCTTCCCACGCAAACATTTTAGCACCTAGGCTATTTTCCACACAGGTTAGTTTACAGATCCTCTAAAATGTGACTGTGTGTTACACATTTAAGCACCAGGTGGCGCTGTGTGATCAAAACCAATTTTAGTGGCACATGGTATTCGCTGCTTTCAAGTACTGTGGTAAATATCGAAAATACAAAAATGACAGCTTGGAAAGTGTGGATTTCCTTTGAATGCTGGGATGTTGATGTAGTTTTAAGGACGCACAGGTGGGTTTGATTCAGAATCATTAACCTCGTTGTTTTAAAATAAAATAATTGTCATTTTTAAGCATTCTGCTGAAGTTGGTGTCCCGGCCTAGGCTACATGCCCATCTTTAGTCATACACCACATCAGACTGCTCTTATTTATTAATTTAACACAGCACAAATAGTTTTGCAGCGATGCTTATACTGTGACAAAAAATAACATAAATGCATAAATGTTTTTGAAGTACTGTGCAGATAAAAGCACTGAATAGCCCACAGTACCTTTCCACACTGTCAGATCGGGTGCGGGAGTTTACGAGGAGCCCTGAAAGGCAACATTAATTCCGCTTCCACTTTAGTCAAACACACCAGACTCCCTAAAGGAGTAAAAAAAATCCCCCTAGTGGCAGCTCCAGGGGCTGGTGTAGCAGCACGGTGAAGAGGAGGCTGTGTTTGGATTAGGGGGTTGGGCTGCCTGCTGGTAGAAAACCTGCCGCCAGACACACAGTTTGTCTCCGGCGGTGCAGCGTTGCTTTCCCGCAGCATCAGCAGCAGCGACACCGCAGCGCAGCCTCCAGCCTCACCTGCTCCTCATCCGCTCTTCCCTCCGCCTCTGTCCACACGCAAACACTGCCGCAGCACAGAGGAGACGCACGGACAAGGACGAGCAGCTGTAAGTAACTGCTTTTTTACTGTTTTCTAGGGGATTGTTGATTTTTTTTGTGTGTGATGGGGAAAGGTGGAAAAGACTCTGTAGGCGGAGGTTTGTTTTTCCGTTTGGTTTCTGGTGAATATAGTCCGGGATCCGTTTACATTGCAAACAAAATGTGCTTATTTTTGGAGTGTTTTGATGCTCTTATCATGAACTAAGTAATCGAATTTGATTCATCTCAACAAAACAGTCACACGATTTAATGTACTTCCACATGTATAGTGTACTTTAAGGCTTTAATCAAGTTTAAAATGTCAAATATGAAATCTCCCGTGCGGTGGAATCTTCTCCATCAAAGAGCCCCATGTCTGCCAGGTTGCATTGAACTGAAAGGCTGTGAGGTAAAAAAAACAAACATCCTTTTTCTCCACACCTCCTCCATTCAGGAGCAGTCTTCAGGGAAATAAGGGGAATATATACAAGGGCGTGAAAGATGGTGAAGCTGGGGAGTAATCTTCAAGACAAAGGGGCCAAACCTGTGAGTGTGGAGGACGGCTTTCAGAATGTGCCCCTCATCACTCCACTGGATGTTGGGAGCCTCCAGAGCCAAGCACCTGACAAGGTGAGAGACTCACAGCCCGACTGTTGTGTTTGTGAAAAGAGAAAGTTTTCCTGCTTGTTTGTGCATCTATCTGTATTTCTAAATGTCTCCATTGACTCAATGTTGATGACCTACGCTGTCCTTAAACCCTCTGAATACCCCCCCTCCTCACACACGCACACACACACACACACACACACACACACACACACACACGCGCACGCACGCACACAGGCACAGACACACACACACACACACACACACACACACACACACACACACACACACACACACACACACACACACACACACACACACACACACACACACACACACACACACCACACACACACACACACAGCCTCTCATTTCATTCATTCACAAATTCATTCATCTCAGCTGTCTCCAAGCCGTGTCCTTTGTTTCCCAGCTGAGATTAGGAGACAGATTTGGTGCCAGACAGACTGTCATTTATCATCTCGACATCCTACAGTAACTGCACCGCAGCTCGTTAATCCAGTTACCATGGTGGCAAGCGCAACGCAGAGAGCCTGATTTGTGTTTCCATGGGGTCGGGGACAGAGGGCTGCACTGATTATGCATTATAAAAAAAAAAATGGAATTAGACAACAGGCGAGCTCGTATTAAAAGCTTTATTATGCATCAATTGTGTGAGAGCGTTTGGCTCGTTTCAGGACAACAGTTACAGTGTGATGATATCATTGTGCTGCTAATGAATCCATATTCCTAATCTCAACTACTGAGCAATTACTCTGCTCTGAAATGACGTTGTATCTGATAAGTTAACTCACCTTATTGGATATCAGAAGGATTATTGACATCCATCATTATTTGAACCTCCTCCTGATAGGGTTTAGGACTGCAGTATAATACGACAATCAATTCAGCTTTAAACAGGAATTGGCTACTTTATGTTAATGTCAATAAACCCACATACAGTACATCGTCTCTGCCACCTTGTGTTTGACCTCACAATTGTCCTCGATCGATGCCACTTTCCTGTCTGTACAGTAAACCAGCGGCTGGCTGACTGTTTTTTTTTTAGCATAAAGACTGGGAACAGGTGGAGAAAGCTAGTCTAAAAGATATAGCATGTTAATAAGTGAGCTTTAGAGGTGCTGCTAGATTTATTTTGTTATTTTTTGTTTCCTCCTGCTTCCGGCTAAGCTAAGCTAACCTCTTGAGGCTCCAGGTACATATTTACTGTATAGAGATTGTATGTAGCCTATAAAGAGTGGTTTCAAATTTTTTTTGGTCCAATGGCAAGAAAGTGAACTAGTGTTTTTGACTGTTGCTCAGACATACCAAGTTGTCAAAGATGTCCATTCAGGCTCTGGTAATTTGTGATTTTCATTTTTTATTATTTGCTTTTTATCACATGCTTTGGACTGAGGTCAATTGTCTCATCAAAAAATATTGTTTTTCAAGCTATCATAATCATCCTTTCTCTGAAAAAAAACAAAAGCACCACGTGAATTCATGTTGCTTTTAAAATACAATTAATTTAAGAGGGAAAAAGCCTTTTACAGCACTGGGCCAAGGTTCAAGAGCTGTGTACTCAAGTTACCTGCTGCCTGCCCTTTAAAAAGCTGGCAGGCTGGTTCATTGAAAACTGGGATCCCTTCATGTTGAGACGGAAACACACAGTACAGCCTGAACCCTCAGTGTGTATTCTGCTCACACCTGTTAACAGACTTGCCTTCCTGTGTGTGTGTGTGTGTGGGTAACAAGTCGTTTCTGTCAGCAGCCACCGGTTCATAACGTGACATTCATAGAGCTGTCAGACATTTAACACTGATTAAATCAGTCCCACTAGACTCAAGAACATCGCTACCTACTGAAGCCAAAGCTGCCTTCGTAGCACACACACACGCACGCACGCACGCACGCACGCACGCACGCACGCACGCACACACACGCACACACACACACACACACACACACACACACACACACACACACACACACACACACACACACACACACACGCACACACACGCACACACACACCCATACACACACACACACACACGATCAAAATTAGAGAACAAAGTATAAATAACTTGATTTATTCTGAAATATTATTTTTTATTGTTCAGAATTTGATAGAATATCCTCTGTGGCTATACCACTGCTGTACTAGCATGTTTTTTTTTTTAGATAACCAAGGCACTTCGACAAAAACCTTTATTTTGTGAAAAAAAAAATCAGTGAGCAAAAATAGAGAACAGTAACCATTGTGTCAGAAGAGAAGATTTAAATAACGTTTTCTCAGGGCTATAGGATTAAAAAATGAACAGCTTTGAATGACTTCAGCACGTCTGTGCCCACAGGACATCACTAGTTTCTCACACTGCTCTGGTTTGATCTTGGTCCGTTCTTCTTCAGTCTCTTCAATAGTTCAGCAACTGTAGTGGGTTTCTTAGACATTACTTTGTAGCCAAGGATTTTCCAGAGATTCTCTATGAGCTTTAGATCTTATCTCTATGTAAATAGATGAATCAAGTATTAATACTTTGTTCTTTCATTTTGATCTCCAGTGTACATTGCTAAACTGTGTGATTGATCAAGAGTATTTTACTGATTTTCCTGAACAGGTGGAGAGAATAAGATGGGTGGTGTATGAGCTCCTGTAAAATACCAGCGAGTTATTGTTGTAAAAAAAAGAAAAGAGGTCAAAGAAGAAGGCCTGCTGTGTTGTTGCCTATCTGTGAATTTTTACATGTCTCGGGAGACACGGGCACAAAGACTGCTGCTGCTTGTTGCTTTTGGATACACTTTGCTGACAGCTGATGCAGATTTTTATATGCTGCTGCTCACTTGCTCACAGAAAATTGTCAGTTCAGTCGCTGCATACGCTGGTTTAAGTCATCCACACGTACCGACATTAAGCAAAAAACATATATAAATCATTATGCAAATGAGCATAAGTGTGTGGGAGTTGTAAAGGTCAATTTGCTGTTACATCTTTGAATGTGTCTTCCTGGCAAGTGGTGCATGAATGCAACAGAGGCGGAGAGATATAATAATGATATGTGTAATTAGACATCAGTGTTGATGATGGCTATCACAGTTCATTTAACAGGAATTATGCACTCTGTACTTGATCCTATACTGTATGTGTGTGTGGCCATCTCTTCTGTGCTTTGAAAACACCATGTAGAAGTATTTTTATTGTCCTTTTAATGCCAGTTTTCAGTATTAGCATGTTATCCTGCATTAGAGTTAAATTTCTCAAACTTGCAAACCAAGAAGCCAGAATTAATGTCGGTTTTGTACACTTCTGCAAACCACAGATATGTTGAATCACAATGCTGCTGAACAATTGTAACCCGTTCTCATTCCCTACTCGTGAAATACTGACACTTTTTAGCGCCCCACAGTTACGGTTTTAAATTAACTTGGTTAGGTTAGGCATGGGATGAGAGATGAACAAGACACAAACTGGGGTCTCTCGGGTGAATGTCCGGTGTGTGTATGACCCATCCATCCACCCCGACATCTTCCCTAAAAAGCAAAGTTGCTTTTCTTTTATCGGCTAACTTATACACAGATACAGATACAGGCTAATATTAATCGTTTGGAGTCACGTTTGTGGCCATCTGGCAAATAATTGTCCAATATTCACTCTCTTTCAGCTCTGTTTTGGTTTCTACAAGTCTGTCTCACCAGATTTAGACTGTTGCTATAAATCCTGCCGTTGGCCTATTTCAGACGACATTCTCAGAAGAGATACAAGCAAGCCAGAACATTTCTTCCCCCTATCCCAGAATGATAAGCGGTGCAGCCAGACTTTTCTCCAGTGCTGACACAGTGCTGTGGAGATAAATCTTGCAATGTCTCTACCAACTCCTGAGGGAAATATCTGACTCTTTAGCTGCTTAATGCTCCACTATGTTCACCAGCTCACCGTCTCCGTCTGCTGTTTTGTGCTGAGTAGGTAGTGAAGGGTGGCTTTTTAAGCTTTTGTTATGGAAACAACTGCCTGCTTTGGCTGAAAACAACGCTATGAGAGCAGTGAGAGTGAACTGCAGATTCAGGTCGTAATTCTCTGTAGGTTCTTCACTACAAGGGACCCCTTTATTGTTGTAGGAAGTAGAGATGTACCAATCCGATACCTGGATCGGATATCGGCTCTGATATTGACTAATTAACTGGATGGGATATCGGATGAATGAGGACGATCCAGCATTCTGATCCAGTCATTTCTTTTTTATTTATATCACACATAGCAAGTTAATTAAGCCTTTGTTTGTTGGGTTTCAGACAGCTGCTATATGTTATATTACATTTTAAAATATCTGTTTGCAGTGCACTTTACATGGGAATGTACACTTTGTTATTTGTTAATAATTAATATTAAGTACATTTATATCTGTGTTCATTTGTTACCTTGTTTTTAACAAGGCAAAATGTTTATGTCAAGCCTGATGCCTTCACTCACATGGCAACGTACACGGTTCATTCATTCAACAGTAGTATCGGATCGGTATCGGGAACCGGCCGATACACTCGCTTAGGTATCGGTAGGTATCTGATTGGATCGGAAAAAAATGGATTGGTGCATCTCTAGTAGGAAGCCATACAACTTGTGTTGATTTCTATCTTTAAACCTAAAAATATGGTACACCAATAATACCTCTGAGACAAAAACATCTATAATCTCTCTGAATTTACGGTTGTTGTTTTTGCCATCCGCCCAACCCAAAAGAGTTTGTGTTAATCAGCTTTCAGAATCTGATCTGTGACCAGTTTTGTTCATTCTGTCCTTTAAAGCTAAATCCAGACTTATTGGGTCATGTGACCTGACTAGTACCCCAGATCAGCAGCGTTTTTCTGAGCAGCTTTACAAATACAACCCAAGCTGTTTTCACCCTGATCCTGTCTGATGACTGCATGACCTTCCCGACTACAGGGTTACGTGTGGATAAATGGGGGGGTGGGGGGGCAGTGACAGCGAAGTTCATACATATATGGGCGCACACACCCACATATATAACAATGCTGCTGTGGCTTGCAGAGGCTGAGGCATTAGGGAGGTATTAGATTTGATTCCATCTGGGCAGGGACGCGTCGCAGCCACCGCTGGGTCACCAATATCTTGATTGGATTGCTCGTTTGAAAAAACAACAACAACAACATCAACCAGAGAAGGGTGGAGAGACTCACAGACAAAGATATTTTCTTTCTGCTTATCGCTTCTCTGAGAACAAAGCTCAGGTACAGAAATCTGCTTCAAAGGCTATGACGGACTTATAATCATTCTCTTTTCCTGTCCAACATGTCCCCTTACATATAGCCTCATCCTTTTCTTGTTTCTCTCATCAGTTCCTGTGGAGTAGCTTCACTATTTTATTTAGTTTTTTTACATCTGTGTGTTGTTATCCTCATAAATCAGAGAGGACTTCCCAGGAGCTGGAATCCTCAGTCAGCAATGTTAAATCAATAAAATATCGATGAATGATTCCTTATGTGCTGTGATGACGTGCTGCCTTGTAACCAGAGGAGCCAGCATACATGTTCAATTTGACAAATGAGCACAATTTATACATAATGTGAAATGAAAGAGAGTAGCTGTGACTTCTGATGCCAACCCAACGTATCATGGTAATCACTCATGTTGTTCATGAAAAGGAAAGCATGCACACTGATAAAGCCTGTCGCTAAAGGTCAGGCTTTATCATCAGGTAATACAAAGCTGGTATACAAGTCCGTTTAATAACAAGTACAGTATATATTGTATCAGTTACCAGATGAATTGAGCCCACAACAAATCTGAAAAAACAAAAACAAAAAAAGACAGAAATAGGAGGGACTAACTGCGACAAGAATTATATGAATATTGTTTGGATTTAAAGTAACGAAAAACATGCGTGCATCTGTATCTGTATATTTCATACGTTTGTACGGTTTACTATACAAACAGTGTTGTACTGCAGTGCTGCTTGTTGGTTGGACCAGTGGTTTTCAGTCCTGCTCCTCTCTGCTGCTTTTTATTCTAGCTCTGTAGCGAGAGATCAATTTACACCTCTGATGCCAGAGGAATGCAAATAACTGCCCTTACTTACCCGGGCGAAGAGAAAACCAGCATCGCTCGTCCTGAGAGACCAATAGTGGGTTTCATGAGTGAGTTCAGTGATTTATTTTGAAGCTGCTGTATTCAATATTTTTGTATGAGCAATAGATCAAAACACTACCACTATGTACATATGTGGAAAGTGTTTCTTGTAGTGACAAACACAAAGAGAATTATCATCACCTAACTCTGCAGTTCTCCTCATCTCTTTATCTTTCAGCCAATAGTTTTGGTTTAAGTGCCCTTTTCAGAGGCAGCAGGCAGCTGCACGCCACCTGTCCAACACCACATGGCAGACGGTCACATAGTGGAGCATTTAGCGGCTTAAGTGCCTCATATTTGCCTTATTTTGAGTTGGCGGAGATAAAAAAAACAGAGAAAAAAGGAGTATGGTGAATATTGCAATTACGATTCCAAAGGAACACTAATGTTCCTCTGTATCTGCAGGGTGTGTTTTAGGCAACTAATGAGTTTGCTATGTCAACTTAAAAGACGATGACTTCAATTTTGTGTTTACAACTAGGTTATGCTGTCCCCAAGAAATTAAAAAACAAAGATAAATATAATATATAACATATACAGTCAAAAGTGCATGTGGTATGATTAACTCATTATTGGAAATCACCTGTGCATCCATAAGTAAATGGCTGTTAGTTGTTATCAGCCTCATACTTTAGAAGAAGAATTCCTTTATTAGTCCCGCAACGGGGAAATTCGATTTTTTCACTCTATTATTATTATTCATGTTACACACACACAGGCCCGAAATACACACACATGCACAAACAGGACCTATATACATGCAATTAATGGAGAGATGTTAGAGCGAGGGGGCTGCCAGTGACCAGCGGCCCGAGCAGTTGGGGGTTCAGTGCCTTGCTCAACAGCACCTCGGCAGTGCCCAGGAGATGAACTGGCCCCTCTCCAGCCACCAGTCCACGCTCCATTCATGGTCCACACAGAAACCCTCCGGTTCCCAGCCAAGTCACCTATGGACTGAGCTACTGCCGCCACATATTTATGTACACTTTTCTGTGTCATCCTCAAACCCAAACTTCCTCCCTAAATAGATTTTGTCGCTCTTTCTACTACGTCACCTGACTTCCGCCTTTACTCCCGTCATAATTATTACGTCCACTAGAGTTTGGTGCCTAATAAACGTAAATAAAGTAAGTCATTTAATGGGCTGATAACAGCCTACTTGACCTGGAGCAGGCCCCTTCTAACCCATGTATATGAAGCTGATAAACACCGATAATGCCCACTCAATCGTGTATTAATATTTTTCATTTCTAACCAGATTTATGTAAGAACAGGATTCCAAATAGTGAATTATGTTATTTTAGAATTACATTTCAATTGTGTTTTGTGTCTGTAAGGGGTGTTTATTTCAAACCAACCAAATATCTAAACTCTAAACATTCATCACCTTTGCTTCATCATTGCTGCCTCCTTTTTACATGGATTTAATTCACTGTTTTATTCACAAGGAATGACTAAAATAAAATAAAAAACTAGAATCAACTGTAAAAATAATATTCCACAGGGAATATTGAATCTAAAAAAAAACTGTGAATGGAGACAGAAACGGAGAGAGACAGTTTGACAAGTTAAAACTGCTTTTACTAAAATATATGTTTCCCTGAACATGTGTCATTGTCTTGTTCATTCACTCAAATATAAAAATGAAAAAAGGGCCAAAGTGCTTCAAAATAAACAAACATTAAGTCCTGTTGACTTCAAAAACATCATCCTGTGTGGCAACAGATATTTCACCACAGATCTAAAAGTGAGTCTGTGTCAGTCATTGAGATATTAAAAGGTCACAGTTAATCAAGACATTAGCATTAGGTACACATGACCAATTGAATATCTATATATATATATAGTCTCAAAGGACACTGCAGCAGAGGCGGTGCTCTGGGATGTGCTCGAATCATTTACCATCCCGCTACTGATGTTGAAGTCTATGTCAGTCTTATCGAAATATTCAAAGGTCACGGTAAGTGGAGAGGTTTAATTTTAATAAGTCTACAGCCAATTTGTAAAGCTCATTTTAAAGAAAACTGAATTGTAAAGCCCCTTTCACAAAAGGACTTTCAGACTATGGGCCTCGCCTCAGACAGGGTTTGGCAAATAAAATGATTTGCAATGCTTCCTGCCTGTCATTTGTTGCTCTGTTTCATTTGCACTGCTCATGCTGCGTTCAAATGTCATGGAATGTTTGAAGTTTCGGATCTCCAACTAGGCAAAGTGTACTGGAATGCCTGTCAAAGTGGAACCTCCTACCAGCGTATTCGGGGTAGGTTGATCTTCCCCAAAATCGCTGCGTTCCACAGGAAAGAGGGTGAACTTTGGAGGGAAGCTCTGAGTGCTCTAACTTAGTAATGCAAGAAAGGTAAGAACTGCTTTAGTCAGGTGATTGCTAACATTATTGCAATTCATGGTAACATTATAATAAAGCCTGCAGTGCAATTTTGCAAGAAAATTACCTGTTCTAACTGTAGTTATAGCGGAAGACAACTAGACTGTGGAGAGCAATATACAGTAGTAAAACATTGGGCGAGAGGGACGTTTGAGAGAAACATGGATATAGATCAGTATTTGTGTGAGTACTTGGTACCCAAGGGGTACAGCTTTTGGGGCAGAGAGCCTGACGAAAAGAGGTATAAAACTTGGAAATGGGACTTGGTTTGACTACAGTATGCTGTTCCTTAATGGATTAAGCACCATAAAAGCAAATGCTTTTGTATTTAGGTAAGCTTGACCCAACAAAAAATCTGCTGTAGATATACAGTATTATTGAGAGGGCATTTAAGTATTTGTCATAACTGGGTTTTTTTTGACAGTCAATTCAAATGCATTAATCTGCTGATAGCGTTTGGGGGAGAGTCAGGGGAAACCTAAAGTCAGTTGGATTTTGGTTCCTTGAGGATCCTCTGGGAATCAAACCCAGTCCACCCAACTGTTAATAAGATATTTCATCTGACTGGCCAACATTGCCGTCCCTTAAGCCAATGGCTAAAAGAACTGAACTACACATAACATTAATTAATTCTCAAGAGAAATCAGAAATGAAAAATGAGCTGCTACCTCAGTGGAATAATAAGCGAGCAGGTTGTGATTACATTTCCATTCATCCTATCACAACTGTTCATAGCCGCATCGTTCATTGGATGTTTTTCTTTTACGTCAAGCTTTTTAAAATTAAGATTTAATTGTTCAGAAATGAATGCTTTCCCACAGAGTATTCACACCTGTCTAATCAGAGAAGGTGGTGCTTTGTTCAGAGGACTTCAAGCTGCTGGTGATAGCTAAAGGGCTGTGTAAATGAGGCACCGTTGATTGATAACCGTGCCATTAGGTAATGTGAAATAAAGGAGTGAGTGGTACAGGAGAGGAGAGAGTAATGAAGTAGCATGAAACACTGCTGTGTTTGAACCTGGAGGCCCTGAGCACGTTATTGTGAAATGAGTCAGAGAAAGAGAAAGTTGAGGCAAAATTGAGACATTAGTTTGGACTATGACGTCTGGTATTGCTGCACTGAACGCCACAAGGCTCAGGAGCCTCAGGGGTCCAATCAAATGCAATGTATTCAGTGCACCTACTGTGGCCTTCAACTCCTAGATAAGGGCTTTCTGGAGCCAACTGATGGCTTTGTTATTCAGATAGTGGAGCCAGTTTGTGAGCACAGCAGTTTCTGGCTTTGTCTCAAAGTGAAGGAGAGCCACTCAGAAGCACAGCAATTAGCCACAAGGACACAGAGACATTGTTCCCTCTTTCTTCCTCCACCTCTCCTCTGCCTTATCATTTGTTTCGCTCTGTCTGCCCCGTCGTCTCGCTCCCATTAATATACAGCGAATGCACAAAACTATTGGATACTTTATGTTTTTCGTAAGCGCAGTGATGAGGTGAAACTTGGTCAAAGTGATTCTCATGTTCAATTAAGTCGGTGCTGCAAAAGAGGAGATGATGCTTAGCTGTTTAGCATAGTCATCAGTTTTTTAGGGTTAAGAATTTTGATTTTCATATTTGATGATAGATATGGAAACACTCCTACAATATTTGTTATGTCTTTTAAGTGAGTGAATAATTCTGCTGTATAATATTCTAGCTAGAGTAGCATCACTATGTTACAGTATTAAACAGGAGTAGTAGTCACGATCAATGCAGCGTTATACAGAAATGTAACTTGCAGACAGATCTTTTCTGTTAGAATTAGTAAAAGTGTATGTGAGGAAAGGTCTTTTTCTTCCATTTAAATCTAAAAAGAAATAGTCAGGTGGGATTAAAGTGCGTACATAGTGTCCACCTAATGCCTTGATGACACTGACGGCCAATGAGCAGAATTAAAGGATTATTCAAGGTTATTAAAAACCTGGGTCTTATTTCTGCAGTTTTGACAAATATTTATCATTGATTGGCAACATTGTACTGATCAAGTTAATTGCTGAGAAAATGAAAACTAAATTAATCAACAACAAACTAATTATAACATAAACACCCTGTTGTAAACCTAGTTGTCAGAATAAAATGTTGGAATTGCACCTTTCATTAACACCTTTCAACATTTCTTAACTGCTGAAACACTCTCATTCCCTACTCATCGAATACAATACCATACCATGAAGTGATGCTTCATTAGATTAAGGAAAAGAGTAGATTCAGATTAAGGAAAAGATCTACCTTTGGGTTAAAATAAGTATGTCTGATACGTAACATAAGTTGTACTTGGGACATAAACGGCAGTCTACTGGATGAAACTGATTTTGTTTTTTTGTACCCATCCACCTCCTCCGTATGCAGAGTTTGATGCTCATTCAACTTAACACCTGACTTACAGAGAACTGTGGTTTGCAAAATCCTACAATTTTTTCTTTTGGTTGTCACAAAGGGGAAATGAACGGTGATCTCTTGTGTTGAAATCAGATATTTTTCCCTGACTTTGTCCTGTGCCCCTGACTCAAAATCTTAAAATAAGACAAATCAAAAGCAGAATCATTTCACTTTAACAGTTAAATGACCACCCACAGTATTTGAACCAGTGCTTTCCACAACACAAGCGGAAGCTGAAATGTAGATAAAGTTTAAGTAAGTAGAGAAAGTTTCGGAGTCTTATCCCTCAAAACCTGTTTGCTTGAGGAGTCTTAGACTGACAGTACTGGGGCAAGGCTGCACTGCCCCGGCCCTTTTTTTTCTCCCCAGCTAGCTGCCACCACAAAGGACAGCGTTCTCCCTTCAGAGTGGGGATCTTGTATTCTGGGCACCAGACCTTGTAAAGACACAGTGGAGCACTGGCGCCGGTGTTTCCTGTTTTCTAGCTGTGTTGGGTGTAATCTGCATTGATCCTTTGCCAAAGTAAAAGTGCTATTACAATGTACTACATTGATACTGTGTATTGATTGTGCCATTGTACGTGTTATTTCTACGTGGTCTCATGGGAGGGCGTATAAATAGCACGCCACTTTTCATGACTTTCATGACTTTTTGCGTGCATGTCTACGCATATTAAGCTTTTCGCGTGTCATTTAACGCCCGTAGTTCCCCATACACTTCTATTGTGAGCTTTTCGCGTGTCATTTAACGCCCGTCATTTCAGCCATCCTTCACATGAAATATTGATTTAAAAAAAACCCTCTGACAGAAAGCTCCACCACAACACGTGGGTTTTCCCTCAATGACATTTGTGCGTCAAATGACAACGCCATCTCTGCACAATACAAGTCAACTGAGACTAAATGGCGTGAAATGACACGCAAAAATCATGAAATGCGTTGTAGTTATACGCCAGATGGCTTGAGAGAAATAGCCTGTCATTCACACGCCTTTTGGTGAGACCAGGCTGGTTATTTGTGTATTGTTTTTATTTTCTAGATCTAGTGTTTAATAGCAGCTTAAGCTTTCATCTACCCTTCTATCCTCGTTTACATCTTTGGGGTGTTGAGCTGTACACTCATCTCAACCTCTCTTTTTGAAAGTACTTTCTTATGGCATTTCTACTTCATCAGAATACACACTGTTGACTGTTCCTGTATGGCTATGCAAACCCAGTTTTTAGACAAGGCAGTAAATACATTTTTATTCCACATCTAACCAATACACAACAAATTACAACAACACGGACCACAATGGAAATAAATCCTGTGACTTTTTTTGTGTTATCCTTGATGTTCTTTTAAAAGTGCATGCACACAGCGTTGCAATCATGTAAATCATAATTTACTGAACCGTCAAATTATTTAACTAAAGATACATGAGTATAAAAACTAATGGACTAAATAAGTCTTTATGTCCAAGATAATGCTTTATTACTGTCAAGTTCCCTCAGAAGACATGCAGAGATCTCCTAAGCTTTGTCCTTTGAGCATCTGATAAACTCCAGACAATGTACAACATCTGATTGTCCCGTCTTTCTTTTCTCACAACCTTATCATGGTTGTATTTTAATGTAAAGTGTGTTACAGTCAGACCTTTGTGGTGACGTTTTAAAAATGTGACGTGAGTACTCCCTCCTCCTTCATCAGCCTTAACTGCTTTAACGATTAATCTCCCTCCTCCAGGTGGTGGTGAAAACTCGCACGGAGTACCAGACAGAGAAGAAGAGGCTGAAGGTTCCCAAGGTGGAGGAGTTCACCATCAGCTTTACTGACGGGGTGTCTGAGAGACTTAAGGTAAGAATGAATGAGTTTGTAAACTTGCAAAGAAATGAACCGATCTGATATGCTGGATCTGTACGTCCAATCCTTCACTAACTAAAGTGACAGGGGAATTTGCTACAATGTATATAATTTGTTTGTCAACGGCACCATCATCATTGTCGGTTGCATTCCTTTAGCGTTGGTAGTGTCAGATCGGTGCTCTGCTCTCCATCTGCCGATATACTTGAATTCGGTATTAAACGAAAAAGGTTTGTACATGATAAATAGACTGCATTTAAATAGAGCTAATCTAGTCTGCTGACCACTCAGAGTGCTTCACAACACTGCCATCATTCATCCACTCAAACAAATTCATACACTGATGGCAGAGGCTGTCATACAGGAGTAGTTCCTGGTTCGGCGTCTTGCTCAAGGACATTCAACACTCTCTGGAGGAGCAGGGAATCAAACCAGGAACCTCCCCATTACTAGACGATTACTCTACCTCCAGGATCGGTGCTTTCCTACAGAAAACATACTGTACTTGGTCTGTGCCGTCTAATATAATAACCTTTGTGCGGCTTAAAGTAGGCTCTAATTGAAAGTAGGATATTTATTCATCTCACATCTCCCCCTCGGATTTCCAAAATAATACAGGTTGATTAAGACGAGATAAGATGATTAAGAAATATTTCTTCACACATTACGTATTGTTTAAGAACTTCCTCCACCACTACTCTTTCCTGGCAAAAAGTAGGACAGGTGACTTCAGCTGTGTGTGTGATTCACTGAGCTAGTCCAAAAACATCTACATCACCCAGGCAATGTCTGTTCAATTCTTCTGTCGTTAGGGGAGACCGAAGAGAACTCATGTTGTCATGGCAGCAAAGAAAGCCTCCATGCATAGCAACCTTCACTGAGAGAGAGAGAGAGAGAGAGAGAGAGCGGAGAGAAAGTGTGTAAGCAGAGGTGTGAAAATGTCTAAGTGTGTGTATGTGTGCGTGTAAAAGAGAGGTGACACTGGAGTGAAAGGTCCTTCAAAGCGGAGGAGTACAGAATGAAATCTCAGGCACCAAAAGTGCCTGTGAAATCTGTCTGGATGAGACAGTGTGTTTACATGCACTCACACACAAACACGCAATATTCACACACCGCTATACTGAAGCTGTGTCAGAGCACGCAGCCAAGGTTAACTAGAAAAACTGCATCACCTCGGGCCTCTGCAGCACTCCAAAGAGATGCAATGAGCTCTATGTTTTGAAAATGGCAGTGTCGGTGGATAAACATTTCAGGGATCTTTCATCCATCCATCCTTCCATTTTGTCCATTAAGTCCCACAGTCCCTTTTTTATTTCATATACAGAAAGGGGAGACGGTTAATCAGCCTACTATGAACTATTTGACATCAGACAGGTTGAGAGGGGATAGGAGTGGGAGATATGGATAAAACCTTTTGCCACAGTGTGTGACAAATCACAATATTTATATGTACAGTATCATGACAAGAAATTCAAATGAGAAATGTTGTAGAAATGCAGTATTCAGCTGGGAATGAGGAGTTGGGACCAGAGGGTCGCCAGTTCTGTCGGCACTGACAAGATAAATCTGGGTAGGGAAAGTGAGGGGCATGAAAGTGTGTTGGCATGAAAACCGAGGAAAACCGCAATTTCTTGTCGACATTGTTTGACGTCACACTGTGCCGCGGTAAACAGTAAGTTGTATCCATGCAGACTTCTGTAGGAAGTGGAACACTCTAGACGTGACCAGTTGACGGAGGCGGATTTTGCAGCTTCATGTGGATGGAGATATTTTTTATCACACCGCAGGTGTGGATGGGTATTTTTTTTTAACCAGGGGTCATAAAAGTTTGATTTCATAAATACCTGTGTTCGTGTGGACTAGGCCTGAACAAGCAACTTTTTCCCCTCCCTTATTACCACCACTGAGGTGCCCTGGAGCAAGGCCCGTTACGTCAACCACTCCAGTGATGCTGCTCAGTGGCCATCAGATCAGACTGCTTGTACTGGGCAGCTTCCAGGTGGGAATGTGTTTGGGGCATTCCTGTAAAAGAGAGAATTTACTCCCCCTGAATAAGTAAATAAAATAAAGGTAAAAAAACCAAAACTGATAAACCGACCCCCCCAAAAATAGCATTTGCATATCATATATTGTGAAGAAAACTTTTGTTTTTGTCTCCACGGTAAATGAAGAATCCAAAAAGTATTTTAACACAGGTATTTTTGCTAAAACCTTCCTACTTAAAACACTTCCACTACTCCCATGACAAGGCTGCACAAACGTATCACTTATCCGCGCTGAGGTGTCCATAATAATTTCCATTAAGAAAAATGCCGTCTTTAGTCTGATAGACAAAACGGAATCAAAACATGGAGAACAGCGGTGAAGCATGTGGGCACTGGAGGGGTAGTGAAGTTTTAGACCTCATTAGTATTTGAGTTGACATTAGACTTGCCATAAAGGCATAAAGCCCTACAAAACCGGTTGCCGTTGCCATGTTTGCTTCCGTAAACACCGTTGTGGCGTAATGTCATCAATGATCAACTGCGCATGCGGGTCACTTCAGGAGCGGGAGTTGTTCACGCAGCAATCCTTACACAGCCCACATTTAAAGACGCAACGTGAACAGCCAAAGAAAAAATTAATCGGAATTGTGCATTAAGACCTGCAGTGTGAACGTAGCCTTAGTGACTATTTTTTACAGAGAAGTACAGAAACTAGAGAGAGAACGCTTCATCATACTGTACAGTGAGATGAATGAAGAGGGTGGACTCTAAATCAATAAAAAGCTGGATCGGACTCATAACACTGAAACCCTCTCCTGGAAGGTATAAAGCAGAATGTTCTTCCTGAGGAGACTCATCTTCCAGTGTGTGTAACAGGCTCCTGCAGATCTTCTATCAATCTGTAGGAGCCAGGGCTCTGTTCTTTGCTGTGGTCTGCTGGGGTGTTCGCATCAAGGATAAAGGACGAGATCAGAGTCTGGGAGTTGTTCGTCATGTGAGTCGTAGGTCCAAAGATAGAGGAGGCCGAGGAGGCAAAGAAGATTTCAAATTTAAAACATGGATGCTTCCCACACATCTTCAACCTGGCAGCACAGAAGATCTATACAATCACCAAGTGTGTTTAACCAAGATTAGCGTCACCAAATCGGGCAGCGCGGTGGTGTGGTGGTTAGCACTGTCGCCTCACAGCAAAAGGGTTCCTTGAGCCCTTATGTGTGGAGTTGCATGTTCTCCCCGTGTCTACGTGGGTTTTCTCCGGGTTCTGGTTGTCTGTCTCTGTTTGTCTCTATGTGCCCTGTGATAGACTGGTGTCCTGTCCAGGGTGTACCCCGCCTCACACCCGATGTCAGCTGGGTTAGGTCCAGCCCCCACGCAACCCCAATATGGACAAGCGGTTGAAGATGAATGATGATGAATCAGATACTAATATCTGACTTATGGTCATAAAGGGGTCACATAGTTATGGCGTTGAATAGGGTTTTTGCAAAACATTATGCAGTCACAGTGAAGTAGTCATCACTTTATAACTTTATCCTATTTTATATTTGTATGAAATATTGTTATAATTAGCATATGAATTCTTGAGTTATGGCCAAAAATGTGTTTGTGATGTCACAGTGACCTTGACCTTTGACCACCAAACTATAATCCTCATCCTAGAGTCCTGGTGGATGTTTGTGCCAGATGTAATGAAATTCCCACCAGAAATTCCCAAGAATGTGATGGATGTGAGGTCACAACGACCTTTGACCACCAAAAAAATCTAATCATTTTATCTGGGTTTCTATTGTATTGCAAGCCAGGCCTAAGATGACTCCCCATCGAGCCACAGCATCAGGGATAAAAAGTATAGTAATAAAGTAGAATAGTAGTAAAGTAAGTATATATAAAAAAAGTATTTTTAAGAGTTAACTCAGTACATTAGGAGCGAGACCTAAGCCATGTTGATTTAAGGGAAGGGGGTTAACCTAACAACTTTTCTGGGGGAAAATCCTGGTTCATCCTTGAGTTGCGCCGAATTTGAAGGAATTCTCTCAAGACGTTCCTGAGACGAATGGGCACCCTGAGAAACATAATGTTCCGCACTGTCATGCAGCAATGCTGAGCCAACTTGTTAGAAATTGTTGCTCATCAGAGTTGCTCCTAAATGTTGCAGCAGACTAAACTGTCCGGCTTGCCACACCGCATCAGCTTTTGTTAGGCAGAAATGCATTTCAGTCCGTGTGATTTTGTGCGATGTCGGTTGGTTTTGGGCGCTCAACTGAATGGCTTGCTTTGCTTGACTGACAGAGCTGATTCTGCAGGCAGACAGCACCCCCCATCCCACACACACACACCCACACATACATACATACACACACAGCTGCCGTGCAGTGCAGAGCAAACATTTCTGGATGAAAAGCTTGCACATCTCTTCTCTCTTCAAAGCTTTGCAGATAGTGTTGATGGATGAAGAGCTCAGAGTGTAAAATGCTCTCTAATCTGCCCTCCCTCACCGCCTCGCTCCTGCTTACCCTTCTCCATCCTTTTCTCCACTTCTCTCTCCCTCGCTGCCACTGCTTTTTTCTCTCTCCTTGCATGTTTTTGCTTACTGCATTGCTTTTTCTTTTTTTTTTTTTATTTAAACTGCTTTCTTGCTAAATACAGTGTGGCATGTTTTTTTTTTTAAAGACAAGCGTTTAGTTGCCAGCTTTTAATCCACAGTGTAACACATGGCCATGACTTTGTTGTTCACACAATACAATAAAGGATGCAGCATCAAGAATATAAAATATAGATAGAATTTGGTCGAGGTAGGGCATAAGATATACAATGATGGATTCACACAAGAGCTCCCTCCTCCCTTTAGATCAGGTTCATATGCCATCGCTTACTGCATCCCTCCCTCCTCGTTTTGTCCCTTGCCGCCTGCATTTTACCCTCCTCCCTCCCTCCATCTCTTTCTCTCTGTCTGTCTGATTACTCCCAGCAGACATGAGATACATTGTATTCCCTGCAGTTGTGAACGAACTGAGGAGGACATGTTTCCTCCCTCATTAACTATCTGAAGTGAAGGCAGATTAAATGCTCCTGAATTTCACTGCATGTGGAGCAAACTGAATGTGAGAGATAAATGAATAATGTTTGCAAAACCTCTCCTTACGATATATAAATATAAAAAGATATGATATTATGATACAGACTTGCCCACACCACACACTATGCAACGTTATCCCAGAGGGATAACCACAAAATCACAATAGCGATAGACAGGAAAGGAGAGAACAAAATAACAAAACTGTATAGAGCAACTACAGGCTTCCTGAAATAAAATAAAGCTCTAAAATGATTTACTAAACCATTGCTGCCAAGCAGCTGACTCAAAACTGAACATTTTCCAGGAGTACCAAAAAACACAAAACTAAAAGGCAAAAGCTGCCCAGGAGAGCTTTGATAACCCAAAAGGCTGGAGTCACAACAAACTCTCCAGCACTCCTAGTTATACACTGGGAAACAGGCAATTGACACAAAGTTCTGAGCTGGTGTTTATAGATACAGTAACAACTCAAGAAGCCACTGGGAGAACCTCTCACTACCTCTGATGGCGAGATAATGAGTCAGCACAGAGCACTGGAGACACAGGGTATGTGAAAACTCCCCACACCTGGGCTGAACCAAAACCAATCAGTGCCACAAAACCTGATTGCAATGAGCTGATTCTCTCACCACTCACAGAGCTGAAAGACTGCATGCCCTCACAAGTATAGTAGAATTTATTGAAATGTTTGTTTATTGAAATCATTTGAAAGGTTTCCCTTAATTCAGTTTATTTTTTTTATTTGTATTTGTGTTGTTGTTTATATTTCTATTGATACTGATTTAATTTCTAGCGAGGTTTTCTGTTAAGGGTCTCCTTGTATATTGGCTCTCAAGGTTTTATTTAGCAATAATTTTATTTCAGTTTTTATATCAGATTCAAATAAGTGTTAATAATAATTGATTGGCCTCAAAAAATCAATATGGTTGAGATCCGATAAAAAGAATGAAATTAAGATCGAGGAAAGGTGCTTTGCTTTTGGTATTTGCATAGTTTTTGACCTTTACTGCAAAACATTTTTTGCCAACCCACTCAACTGCAGACTTTCTGTTTAAAAGAAAATGCTATGAAGAGCGTCCCTGAAAATGAGGACCTGGACAAAGGGAAAGGATTAGTGTGGCGCAGCATGTTAGGGATTGAGAGATGCAGGTGTAGAAATTGATGAAAGGGAGATTTAATTTGGGTTGTCCTGCTTGGTTTCTGGCTCTCGGTTCTGACTCATTATGCAGAAAACATGGTGTACTTGGCTTGCTCTAGCCCCACAGACACAAACACAAACACAAACACACATACAGACACCTCAAAACCCATGTGCACAGACCCACTCATAGGACTGACACAACACAAGCCTCATCAACCACACACAGACAGACACTGACCACATGACAGTGCTGTGACTGCCAAGCCGAACCGCTCGGTGCCAGCAGAAGTTAGCAGGCCTGTGCAGGTAGCAATGGGAGAGACAGTTGCGTCCAAAACAATTATCCATTATTACCTCCACTTCGCCTTCTGATAAAAGCTTTGCGGCAATCTGCCGCCTCCACAGAAGGCCTCCACTGTTTGTCAGGTTGGAGGTAATTACTGCTGTGGTTCGAAAAACCTCGCACAACCTACTATTCTATTCCACGTATTGTTCCTCCTTGTTTTGCATGGGTGACTACAAGTACGCTCATTATAGGGAGTATTCGTAGCTGTCGTCTGCTCACAGTTAAACACCCACACTGATGTGCGTGCACACACGCACACATACAAGTGAGCAATGGGGGAACAATTGATTTACCTTCAGCATTAGTATTACACTGAACCTTGTGTGCTGTTGAAGGATGGAGAACATCAGAGGGAGGGGAAGAAGAGGGCGGATGCTTTTTTTTTCTGGTGTGGGAGCAACAGCGTGGAAACTCTGCTGCACTTGAAGTACAGCGAGTGTTATGAAATCTGGTCCCAATGTATGAGCATCAACTCCCGCATTGGTCATCTATTTTTTATCTATACGTTAAAAGCTCCTGTATACAATTGTTTGAGCCATTTCAATAGATTTTCACTTGAATTTTAGGTCTCAATGCATCTAAAAGTTATGTCTCCTGCTGTGAGAAGACACTGATGACTGAATGATGAATGATAGTTTGGTTCACATCAGATCCTCAAAGCAATTTCAGTCGAAAGCAACTGGACTTGGTTATTTGTCTAGGAAGACGTTTCACCTCTATAACGATGACCTGGACAAATGAGAACATGCACAGGCTTATTACACATCAGAACTCATTTTTAACAAATTCCTTGAATGTTTTAATAATCTTACATTATTATTATCTACACCTCAGCAGCTACTTATTGTTGTTTGGCTAATCTTCATCTCTTTTGCTCCTCTCCTTTCAGCTGTGTCATTCCCTCTCTCTCTTCATCACCTTCTCTCCCTCTCATCATCGGTCCAGCTCACACTTTTGTGTGCCATTGTACTTGCACCCTCTTCCTCTTTTTTTTGTATCTCCCTCTTCATCCTGTCATAACAAGCCAACAGTCAGTGGCAGCGCGCTCACGCTCTCTTATCAAAGTCATTTCTGGGAAGCATTTTACACCATTTCAAACACACACACACACACACACACACACACACGCACACGCACACGCACACGCACACACACACACAGTTCCTGTTATAAAGTGCCAGCTTCTATTGGCAGATATTCACAGACATCTTATTGTTCGAAATTGGCTACTGATAAAATGAACTAGCCAGATGTGATCCCTAAATCCCTGAACCAGAGCCTTGGTTTACACACACACACACAAACACTTGAAGTACACACACTTTGAGTTGCTGGCTGTCATTGCTAAATTATGAATCGGTTGGGGCTGTGATGTTCGGGTAAGGCCTCAGCTGAAGATGACGGTTGTATTGGCTTTATGTGAGCAAGAAAATGAGTTATCAGTGTAAAACAGACAGGAAGAGGATGCTGTTAACAGGCTGAAAATCGTAAGACGTTGTAAATCACAACCAGCATACAGATGGATGGGGCCGTACGTGCATCTCCGCGCTTCGCTGAACCACAAACAGTCCTTGTTAGGTCAGCCTGCTGTCTTAAAGCCGAGTCAAGTCTGAGTCATTTGTCACTGCTAAGAGGTCCCCTGTGTCAGCTGACAGCCACTTAGAGAGGCCAGACGGACAGACAACTTGCACTCTTCAGGGCCAGATAGAGAGGCAGACAGACAACTTAGAACAGAGACAGACACCGCTGCTGTGTGAGTGATATTTAGGATGATTTATATTTCCAGATGGCTTTCATACTGCTCTACGTCTTGTTTCAGATCCCATATCAAGCAGCTCCTCAAAGGACAGGAGACTTCAATCACTGTCTGCCTATCAATATCAGCCGATGTGAATACATATACAAATAAACCTTCTCTCACCCATTCAATACACAAGGAACTCCTGAATACAATATTTCTGTGCTGTCCATTTTATCTCAAAGGTCAAAGAGAGAATAGAATTTGTGATTACAGAAAAAGAATCATCATTCTACCATCCTGTCATGTTTTTATACAAAGATGTGGTGGCGGCTGCATCTAAAAACATCTATTGTGTGAATTAATAACTTTTCAAAAGTTATCAAGGCTAGAAAGGATTTCTGAGCCTGATAAATGGTCGATAATTTCACAGTCTGACTGCATTAAGTCTCTCCACATATATTCATATTCATATTATTCACTCCTTTTTAAGTATCAGTTCTAGGATAGCAACCAGATTCTTAGTTAGGGGATCAAATCAAATCACAGTTTCTTTATGTATAAACGGTTTATTGGAAACTGCCTGCAAACTTATCATCTGTCTTTTGTATTAATAGCTAGCGGGATTTCTCTAAAACTCGTGCGCATATTTCACTACAAATTGGTGAAAAATTAGGCCATTGCTGGAGGAAAAAGTAATTAGTGCCTGCTGCTGATCTAGCAATATTCAAAGTATTTCTTGACATTGCAAGATAAAGCATTTTTTCTTTTTTTTGCCATTTTCTCATGAAGTGTTGCAGTTACTTTAATTAAAAATATCTGGCACAGGTATCTTATGATTAATGCAGGTTGTGTTGAGTGCTTTCCAGTTTTATAAAACACCACTAAAAGTATATGGAGTCAATAAGGTTTTTAGTAGTTTACAAAAACACGTTTCATCATCTGTAGTTGTGTGGGTTTACCGGATTTGAAGCAGGTCTCATCGTCATTACCTTTAAAACTGCCTCCACAAAGAAAGGGAATCTTCTCCTCACATAACATATGAGCGCTAATGATAGTACAGTGCTATGTTTTGATTGCAATGATGTGGCAAAGTATAAATATTACCTTTGCACCAAAAACACAGAATAGCAGAACAATTGCAGAGAGAAATAGACAAATTACATTTTCAGACCAAGAGATACAGGTCCTGACCGACAAGGTGCAGAGGCATTCTTCAGAACTTCAGGCAATGAATTCAAACGTAGAACGAGAAACTGTATTTGGAATTTGATACTGCAGTCTTTTCAGTGCTGTCGCCCACATTCAGACTATGAAATAAGAGGACATTCCTCATAAACTATTTAACTAACTGTGTGCCTATTACCGTAGCACTGATCTTTCTAAATTGGACCGTTTTTACAATGAGGCTCATTTGAATATAAAGGGGCCAATTATTTGATGTCTCTAAAATTGCCCTTAGGTGTGAATGGTTGTCTGTCTCTGTTTGTGCCCTGCGATAGACTGGCGTCCTGTCCAGGGTGTACCCCGCCTCATGCCCGATGTCAACTGGGATCGGCTCCTGCCCCCCGCGACCCCGACAGGGACAAGCCGTTGAAGATGAATGAATGAATGAATGAATGAATGTGCATATTACCTCATTTAAATGCGTGCAAATAGCACAGGAACAACGGACGGTATTTGCTTGGCATTGCAGTTAGGGGTACATTTCACCTTTTGAGCGTGCTTTGAGAGTTATACTGTATTTTCTTTGATCTTATTTGTGCAGGTGATGCATCAGCTGCAAAAACTGTGTCATCCTTTTGTGAATCTGATCAGATTTTTTTATAATGAAGATGACAAAGGAATCTGATCTACCTAACAAGGTCAGCATCTGTACATTCATCCATCCATCTTCAACCGCTTGTCTCTATCAGGGCCGAGGGGGGGGGGCTGGAGGGCTGGAGCTGATCCCAGCTGACACTGGGCGTGAGACGGGGTACATCCTGAACAGGAAGCCAGTCTATCGCAGGGCACATAGAGAAAAACAGAGACAAACATGTACAAACACGCAAACTCCACACAGAAGGGCCCAAGCCGGGATTAGAACCAGGAACCCTCTTGCTGTGAAGCGACAGTGCTTACCATCACACCACTGTTCAGCGCAGCATCTGTACAGATAATGAATAATAAGAAAATAATTGTATTTTACAATGGGAAATTTGAAGATGTTCGTCTGTGTAGATGTTTTGGCAGATAAGACTCAAAAAACATATTCCTACTGCATGCTCTGTTCATGGCCAGTCAATATCTGTTCATGCTGCAGCAATAGAAATGGAGACTTGAGCCCAAGAAAAAGCTAGGCTTTGAAGTTTTTCATCTTGAAATGATGAAAGAAAGTGAGTGGTCATTTTGCTCCCTGTCCTCAGCCAAAGTCCTTCACTTATCTGCTGTTGCCCTGACAAGCTGAGCCATGGGAGCAATTAGGGGACAGACAGACTGCGGATGACTGGTCTGACCCCCCACTTCTCACTTCTGTGCTTTCACTTCAACATCTGTTCTTGAGATCGATCCGCCTATCTCTATCATATATATTACTCACGCTCCAGACATTAGCAGTATCCCTGTCTTTCTTTTTCTTAAGTAGTCCTATCATTAATAGTCTTCCTGTTCCATTATCATAATTATTATTCATGTTCCTTTGGTTCCCCATCTATAATTTAAGACTGATAAACCACACATTCTGAATCCCATTTTTACTGTTAAGTGTGTTGGCTGACATACTTGACTCGTTTTCAACCGACTATGAAGTGGTAAAAAGAATGGTGTGTTATGGCAGCACACGGCTTAAAGTCTCTCCCCATCATCTGTTTCACCCCTAAAGCTTTCTTCTTCTAGACAAATCCTCACACTCCTCTCTCCCCACTGGATTCATATCCGTTCCCAAAATCTCCCCATACTCACTCTAAGTACAACGATCCTTTCTGTCTTCTCCGCCTCCTCTTCTGTTTCTTATATTTGATCTCTGAACACCATTCTCTTGATTGTTACAGCAGGAATGTCAGGGTCTTGAGGTTCTCATGACATTCAATGTTTGCATGTAATTTGGGCTGATCCAATACCTAAAGATAATTTAAGTTTTGTATTCACTGTAAAAAAACAAAATGTTATTCAAAATTGTGCAAGGGATGCTTTGCTGATTTCAAATAAGCTGTATCTGGGCAATGTAGGCAGTGTGTGTGCAGATGAATGGAGTTTGTAAACTAACATTAACATTAATGATGAGACCCACCTCTACACACACTAACACACACACACACACACACACACACACACACACACACACACACACACACACACACACACACACACACACACACACACACACACACACACACAGCTGTCTACAGGGTGAACATATGCAGGAACATAAAAAATACCCAGGAGACTGAGAGCTGGGGATACATTAGAGTACTGAACCTTGTCTTGTGATGTAAACAACATTTAAGAGGTGTTCTAAGTGTCCTGTGTGTGTGTGTGTGTGTTTGTGTGTGTAGAGGCGGGTCTCGTCATTAATAATATCTCCTCTCTTGCAACATCTTCATCCAGCAGAATAGGAGCTGATTAGCAAATCTAATCCAGATGTTTAGTGTCTCCTCAGAGACACATTACTGACTCATAATTAGTGTCTGTTTGAGTGTGTTTTTGTGTGTGCGAGCCTGTGTTCCCACTACTGAGCGTTTGAATTTGTTGTCATTATTGATAACAGTAGGTTTCCAATCGGAATTTAAAATCAACTGAGGTTCGTCCTGTCCCTGGAAACGGGAAATATGACGTGCATTCATTGTGCTCTTGTGTTTTCTCTTTGTCTCTTTCACCCTTTTCTGTTTATCGTTGTGTTAAGCCCACCTGCTATTTGATTTGGAGTCTACACCCCAAGAGCACATTCTCCTCTAACCAATATGACAGCGTGCTCAGACAAAACCTTTGAAGTTTGTCTCCATAGAGACCTTGCTTAATTAGGATACATTAGCATAATTAGCATCTAGTGTCTCTTGGCACTGAACTGGTGAATTCTGTGTGTGGGAGAGAAAGACTTTTGATGTTCTTTAATGACACATGTTACTACAAAACAACAGAGGACATAAAAACTCACAATAACACTATCCAGATACACACATACCCACAACCGTCACTATTTCAGTCAAACGCTCTCATTTTACTTCATGTTCCCCCCAAAAGCATTATTCCTGAGAGAAGGCCTGAAACAGAATACATGAATTGAAGGCTGATTATAATCCCAACATTCCCATGGAAACGTGTTTTTAAGTTCGTAAAGAGTCTTCGCTGGTCTCTGAAAAATAGGCCAAGTCACCATGGACAGTCAGCATGTTATCTTTTAGTGGGAAGGATTTAAATCGCTTGTCTCTAAGCATCAGAGCAGTTAGATCCTTCGTGATTACATCAGAAACGTTTGATTTTTACGAGTCAAATTAACTAATACTGATGTGAGGCTGCAGTTTAAGATGATTAAAAACTTACATTTTGGAGCTGAGATGACCAAAATTCACACATCAGTTGTTACATGTGTGATACTTTTCAGGGGTGGTGAAGATTAAAAAGGTGCTGTAGTATGTGTCCGGCTGGTTATTTCCTTCTTATAGCTTGAACACAGAGCCTACAGCACGCAGATGCCTCGCTTTTTTTCGGCACTGTCGGAGGTGCGTCAAGCAGAAATGCTTAGCAGGTATACTTACCTGTGCTTCAATCCTGCAAGTCACTTTATGTCTACTTTAAAAGAAAATTCATAAACTTTTACTGCACTTTTATGGAGGAGGCTGCAGAGGACGTTCGAGTGCAAAGTGTTTGTAAGGCATTCACCTCTGAGTGTGCACAGTCACAGAGAGGGGGGTTATATTTGCTCATACCAGACAGAAGAGCAGTTTTAACCTTGTGCATTATTTTTCTGTATGTGTGGCAGTCGTAATCCTTAAATTATTTGATCTGAGACTACTGTCATCAACATACACACCCTGCTGAAGCTTTACTGAACAAGCTGTTTTCTTCATTGTATCCGTGTGACCTTCATACAAAATGGTAGATCTATAATGAAATACCCTCACATACAAAGAAAAACAGCACAAGCACTGTAGAAATAACCACCAAGCCCATGTTCTATTCATTGTTTTTGGAAAATATTGAACAATGCAGCTTGTTGACCTCCCTAAACGAAACCTCACTCCTGCAAAGCTCTGAAGGAGACGTGCTCATGAGTGTAGACCTGAGCTGATCTGAGATCAGAGGAAAATCCTTTGTTTTGTCAGGTTGGCATTTTAGCAGTTTGTGTTTCCATCGCAGACACAATGCATCTCGACAGTGGAGTGTTTGTACTTTGTTGCCACACTACTGTAACTGTGCTCGTCTCAACCGGATAGCCAATCCTCGGGAGCCCCAATCCCTGTACACTGTCTCCTTGACATCCCTTTGCCCCGTCTCAGATACTCCGCTCTGAGGTACCTAGCTCCCCGTAGATTCCTGCTTTGAGAGTTGTCTTTTGTTCCATAGACTAAAAACAAAGAGAGCTTTGAACTGAGATACTTTACATCTAAAGAGATCACCTCTGCGAAAAAGTATCCTGGAAGAAAACCAAAGAAAGTGAGCTCTTCTCACATACAGCAGAAATATTAATTTAGGAAAAAATAGTTTTTCTTTTGAACTGTGGCTTCATACTGGTATCTGAACACAGGTTTTTTTCAGGTGCTTGTACTGTACATTTTATGGTTTATACTGCCACTCCACTGCATCAGAGAGAAACATTTTACTTTTGAATTCACTCTTTACGTAACAGCTACAAGTTTTGAGTGTGGTTTTGAAAGAAGGGCGTGAGGGAGAATGTCGGAGATGTAGGAGGGAGCAGCAATGGAGAAGGCCGTGTCCCCCCAGGTCTGGGTGCTTGGACCGGGTGAGAGGAAGTTTGAATTTGTGGTTCCAGTAAGGAGCACGTCGGTCCAGGAGGTCAGTGATGTAGGAGGGGGCGAGGTTCTCGAGGGCTTTGTAGGTGATGAGGATCATATAAGCTGGATTGCTGAACGGGCAGCCAGTGGAGGTTTGTGAAAGACCGGGGTGATGTGATCATGATAATGTTTTTAAGATGAAAGAAGGCCGTTTTTTGTTCGGAGGAGAGGGTTTGATCACAGGTGACACCAAGGTTGTGGGTGTGTGTAGACACAGGAACAGTGGAGCCATCGACGTAGAGAGAGGAGTTATGGCTGTGGATTTGTTGAGGGATTTGGGGACGATGATGAGGATTTCAGATTTGTCGTTTGAAGAAGATGGCTTGCATCCAGGTTTTTAAATCCGTGAGGCAGTTTGTGAGGGTGCATCAGTATTGATCTTATAATCTAAATAATGAATACATCAGTCACAGGGGCAGTTTTTCTGCACAAGCACTTTTACTTTAGTAGGATTATGAATGCAGGGACTACAGCATTTGTATAGAATTGTGCTGATACTTTTACTTAAAGTCAGTGAATACATCTTCCACCACCAAAAACTACAATGTTAAAAAATATCTTCTAGAGCCCAAATGACCACTGCTGTCTTGTCCCAGAATGCACCAGTTAAGAAATGCCCTTATCCACATCCTGCAGATTTATATTCCATGTACAGTGAATAGCTAGTGGCTCTGTGTTTGGCTCAAGGACAAACAGGATCAAACCTGGGACTTTTCAGTTATCAGTAGTACTGCCCTAACAGCTATGCTGTCACCCGCTTCATTAACTTCATCATTACAAAACTGACTTAAGAGGATAAGAGAATATTTCATTTACATTTTTATGTAGCTAGCTGATCCCTGACTTAAACGCTTATAGGTGAGGGCTTAGTGTCCCGATGAAACACTTCAACAGGACACTTTTCCATCAATACTAGATTGGTTGGTATGGTTTCAGGGTATAAATAAAGATTTAAGATTTTAAACTTTTTTTAAATTATATATATATATATATAATTATACAGTTTCAAATATCAGATTGCATTATTCAAGGATTTATTTATTATTGTCATTATACAAGTACAAGGTTGCACTGACATGTAGTTGTAGCCTCTTCTACACTACACACACAGGAAATGTAAAACACATATTCAAAATATTTAGATTACAATACAATATGGACAATAAAAAAGAATATACTTTATAAAATGAGTAATCAATGAAGAAGTAAAAAAGGAAAACTAAAATATATCTAATTAGGAATATACACAACAACTTAGTTTGTAATATTTACAGAACTATAAAGAAGGGTATAAGTATAATTCAAATCAAGAATTTAGTATGTGAACTTTGAAGTGAACAGTTAGGAAGTAAATTCACAGTTTTTTTTCTTTTTAGTTTTTTTTTTTTATTATGGATAGAATTGACGGCCGAACCATTGAATTTTTAAGGTGGAACTACTAAATTCACTTTTCATACAAGTTATTCCTATGGTCTAAGATAGTCTAATAATAGGAGTAAACATGATCGACTCATCATACATCCCAAATGTCATCAGGTGTAAAGTGTAAAGCTGCTCCATAGACAATGAATTAGGAAAGATGTTATAGATGACACTGAGAGCACCCAGGGGAGTGTTCTGAGTATGGGTACGTTTTCTGTTGCAGAACTGCCAACACTACTATCTAATAAAAGGTCGTTTTGGGCAGAAAAAACATTAGAAAACAAACACAAAATCAGTCTCCCATTCATTTCCTATGAAGCAGCTCCAGACTTTATACAGGGTGTCGCAAAAAGATGTATACACACTGTATCAGCTGATAATTCTATTTTATATGTATATATACATATAAAATAGAGTACATGTATATATATATATATATATGTGATAGACGATACATCAGCTAGCCCGCCGATATTTGCGTCGTTATCGGCCTATACGGGCTGCTGCGTACGCCGGCATTATTTACAGACAGGCTTCCGCAAGCAGCTCTGTGTTGAGATTCGAACATTTGTTATCCTTAGTGTGTAATTCTTATGATGTATATTGAGGGAGCAAAGGTAGCATCGGCTCCAAATATCCGCTCAAGAAAATCGGCAGTCCGTATCGGTCATCGGCTAGTCTATATCATTCACTGTTCAAAGTACTCATGTACATCCTGTATACTGGCTTTAGCTGCCATCCGACCAGTGACCTTTAAGCTTTTCCTTTTTGATTTATCTTTTTAGAGGATGCTTTCTCTCTGCACTAGCTCACCCTGTCACCAAGTTCATTAATTTCATTAATCAGCAAAACTTTCCTTAAGGCGACGGAAGTTATTACAGCCAGGATAAAATGTATTTAATATTAGAACTTTTCTCATTTGATATTAATAGCTCTTTTTAATGCATGTTTCTCGACATGTCAGCATAGTGTTTCACTGTAGAGCAGCAGAAAATAATCCATGAAGACCTGGGGGATGGAGCCGCCTTTTTATGCTGCAATAGAAAACGTGTCAGAGGGTAACAGGGAGATGAATGAAAAATAGTTGTTTATGCTTCCATCAGTGATGTATTGATTGATGCATCAACTGATATCCCATGGTGTTTGCTGCCGGCCTCTCTGTCTGTCTGTTTGTCTTTGCCTGCTGCTACCAAGAGAAGGAATGAGCTTCTCCATCTACCCCTGGATCTCCATCACTCGCTCTCTGTCTGCCTTTCGCTCGCTGCTTTATTGTCTCTGTCATCTCCTTCTTTATTTCTCACTTAGCTCCCTCTGTCACTTTGTTATCCGTTTTTATCAGCGTCATCTTTCTCTCGCACCCCTCTCTTGTCACACACCCACCTTCCCTTTCTCTCGCTCAGACATATTCTCTTCTTTTCCTCAAGTGAATGCGAGGAGGTGTCTGCCCCGTCCCCCATATGGCCTGTCAAGTTCCAGCAGTGAGAGTGTGGGCGGTGTGTTGCATTCTAGCATGGTGTTAAAAATAAAAGGAGAGAAATCATATGTCGAATGGTGAAATACGCTGCGAAGAAGCATCACCATTAAGGAAACCGCCTTTGAACTTATGATGCACTGTGCTGCCATAAATAATCAAAGGGAAGTGTATTTTGTGGAAAATATAAATTATAAATCAATAATTTCCTACAATCCAGAGGGAGGCAGAGTTTGAAAAAACAAGCAGGTGGTGTGAGTGTGTGTGTGTGTGTGTGTGTTATGAAAGATGTGGGTAAACATAAACAATAGGCAGGCTGCTTAAGCTGCAGTCAGAGATGAGAAAGGAACAACAGCATCATTTATAATCTGGTTAGATTGTTTGTCTTTACACAACTGCCTCCAGCTGCAGACTTTGTGATGCAACAAGAAAAGACAGGAAGAATATGTGCATGAAAATATGTAGTATTATAAAACATATCATTGTAATTTTTATGCAATAATATCAAAGTTTTACCAGTGATTAGCTACTTTTAAGTGCATTTTTTGAGTTTGAATCCATCAGGGCCGCTCAAGGCTTAAAATGTTTGAAATGTCTAGGAATGTTTGTATCAAGTGTTGTGGAAATGGATTTCTTCAACAAAGATCAACAAACAGGATCAGCTTTTTCTCCGTGGTTTATTTTGCCAAAGCATTTTCCTCTGCAGACAAAAATACGTTCAGCCCTGCCTCCTCACTCGTCCCAGAGTATAGCAGGAATGACAACGAGCCAAATCGTGCCGAGTCTTTGAGAGGAAGGGACACGACGCGCTAAGCCTTGGTTGGGTGACGTCTTTAGACCAAACAAAAAACCTGCCTTAGACATTACAATTCTGAACATTCTGAAGCTCTCTCATCACAAGGTCTCTCACACAGAGTGCAGATGCACAAATGTGCCATTATACCATCATTAGTTAGTTATTTGCGTTATCCATTAAGAAGGTTAGACAGAGGAGACACTGAACTGCGTCTGACCTGACAAAACCATGATTATGAATTACAAATATCCAAAATTCCCACAACACAAGCAACTTGTCCTTTCAATAACTTAGTAATCAGACAAAACAAGTGATTCCATTACATCAAATTTGACCTCTAATAAGTATTTTTCATGAAGTTGTCTTTAACGTGTCACTAAGGGGTTATATAAATACTGTAAGTATTACAAGGCTGAAACCACAGAGAAATGCACACAGCCCATATTCAGTAACTGCACCTTAAAATGAGTCATCAGGACTTCTGTACAGTTGTGATGTCTCAACTATATTACTGTGTATATATAGGTAGAAAGTGCTGCTACAGTGCAGTTACAGTTATTCCTCCGCTGCAATGATAGTGCAGAGATACAGAAGGCGCAGATGCGGAAGACTTGGAGACGCGGCCCAATCAGAGCAGACTGGGCTCAGGCTTAAAGAGACAGGCACTAAAATGGAGCGGTTCTACAGGTATACTCGGACAGACATAATTATGTGTTTTTTGAACCTTAGAGCACGTAAACATGATCTAGTGTAAACCCAAAATACATGTTTTGAACCAGAAAATTTGCATAATAAAGAACCTTTAAGATTATTTTTCAGGACGTGATCTCTTATCTTAACAATTGTATTCATGGTTTATCTAACATATTCTTATTGCTGTAACATGAGCTTCTTAAACAAATTAGATTTTTCATCTCAGTTAGGTTTACCTGTTCGAATAAATATTAATAAAATAAGCTTCAGTACTATACCTTGGGATATTCTGTGTGATGCTGCATAAAGAACAGTGATCTGTGTATGATAACTTACAATAGGACAAAAGCAGTAAGATGAGATCAGATGAGTCCGATTCGTTTTTTTCTGCTTTTATTGGTGTTTAGTTTTATTTTGCTCTCGAGTTTAGTTTTTTTGTTGGTTTACGGTCACCTGCTGTGCAGCTGGTCCAATCCAAATTATAGCAGCATGCTGTGCTTCTACCTGCATCCAAAAAAACCCAAACATCTGTCATCTGTGTCCCACAGCAAACAGGATAATGGTTGTGTTGGTGGTGATAGTGCATGGTGTAGGATGGCACATGCTGGTGTGCTAATAACAAAACAGCCCTATTGCCTGTGTTCAACAGAAAATAGGATGATCTTGATGTGTGTGGGAGAAGCTGCCAGGCTGGGAGATATCATAGCCTTGTACTGACCAAAAAGGCATGATTTATTCTCTTGGATTATACTGTATTTTGTTCCATTCTACAAAATATGTTAATGGGGTTGCACCCTCGACACAGATTCAGTTATCAGAAGCATAAGAACATTATCTGATCGCAGCACATCATTGCATCAGACCTGTAGATACTGGCAGTTATATGTGTGAATCCACTTCATCCACAGAGGGAGTCTTCATATGTTAGCTGCAGCGTTACCCTGACGACCTCCTAAGGTTTACTGCGGAGTTCAGCCAGATTATGAATAATGGAGAAAGGTCAGGATAGGTTTTTAATGGATTTATACTCCACATGGCCGCGGCCGCATCTACAGGGATTCTAGAGCGATCATTTCTCTCACAAAGGGCGGGGTATGTTTTAGCCTGAACTGCTGCTCTGACCACTGCTGCTGTGCTGTATTTTCAGTGAAAATGTCACTGAACATCAATGTAGGCGGCTAGCTCCAAGCCAACGTTAATATCACTCATCTGTTATATGTATTTGGATGGCATGACCTCAAGCGTCATTAAAGAGAGGTCAGATCATATATTTTGCAGGAAGCAGTTAATTAACTAAATATTTGTCTGAATAACTGTTTCAGATGTGTGGACCACATGTTATTCAAATGCAATGCTGTTTAAATGTCCTCCATTTTAGATGCGCAAAAAAGGGCGAGTCTGTTCAGTCATTTGCGACTTAAGTCTTCGTTTCATATTTCAAAGCCTCTACATAATGTTGGTCCACATTTATAATACACTGATTGCTCTCTGCGTGATATGAGGAGCTTTAGAGTAATCCGTCTCCTTAATAAGCATCATGTGCATTAAAAAGGGGGTCAGGGTGGATCTTAATCAGTCATTCTACGTCTGTTTTCGCTCTAAAAGGCAGGTCATGACTTTAAATGCCTCCTTTCAATGTATTGCAGTGTGTGATGTGGGAGATGTAATTTACAGGGGGTGTCAGCAGCAACCAAGGCTGAGAGTCGTGTCCCCCAGTTGACACCAAGTAAACAGTCACTTAGCTGGCGTGTCCCAGTCCACCCCCATAACGCTGATGGAGACAAATGTGTAATTGCTCTGACATCTCACGGTGACAGATCATATAGAGAGCCGGGAATCTGGAATGGAAACAGGAAATTAGAGTCATTTATCCATTATGGAAGGTTCTTTTTTTTTTTCGCTCACCAGAATAAATCTGGCTCTTTTATAATGGCATTATTTTTGAGCATGTGGGGGAAACAGACACATGATGCAGATACAAGCATATGCATGCACCACACACACATACCTACATTGGCATTTGTGACTTGGCAGACAATACCATTTTTAAACACGGCTATCGTTTGCACCTGCTTTGCATAATTCTAATTAAATGCTGTGTCAGAAGCACCCAATCAGGATGTCAAGTAGAAAGTGGGAGGAAATAAATCCTTTAATATGGAAATCTGCTTTACTACAACATTGTCTAGCTTGCCGGGGAAATGAATATTTCACACTTCAAACTACACAGAAGCGTTCTTATTTGCATCAGTATGTGGAAATAAATGTGTTATTTCCATCATTTTATCTTAGTTCTGCTTCTGGCTGCTATTGAGCATTTTTTCACACCACAAATGTATTTTGAATCTGTCCAAGCAAATGCTGAAACATTTCACAGTTCCTTGTTGTGAAGACTCACCAGAAAAATTTAATTTGTTCCAGTTTTATGAATAATATATTTTCTTTAGACTATCAATTGAAAGGCTTCATACCTCAACACCTAGAATAAAGAGCGCCACACAGGGAGGAGGTCAGAGTAGTGGATGTATCAAACAAACATTTTCACATAAGAAACTGCCGTATGTGTCCTGTTTGAAACCAATCATCCTCACTTACTTTATTTAGTTAACCAACGTAACTACATTAGTCCGTAACTACTGCACATTGGTATGACAACAAATTTTAACCCCAAACATGATTTTTTCCTAAACTTAACCAAATAGTTCTGTTTCCTAATGTTGACCACGTGTTTACAACTGCCACCGTGTGACCGTTTGACAACATTAAATACAACGTATGTGTTTTTTTTGTTGGACCTATCGTCTTTAGGTATGAGGGTGTGTTGTTTTATCAACAATTTGCTTAAAATAAAACAATAATACAATATAATAATAAAGTCATTGAGCAAGATGTTGAATGATATACAATATGTAAATGCAAAAACATTTAAGTTGCTTTGGACAAAACCCAAATGAATGTAATATCGCGATATTAGTCCAGTGAAACATAAACATATTGATTATGGCTTGGTCCTGATTCAGTAGGTCTTTACGCACTTTGTCATAATGAAGTCCTTTATATTACGCTCACATCACATCCAGTACATCTGCATAACAGGAGGTAATATCTTTGAGGATTACATGAAGATTTTGTGTAAGCCAAGTCTGCTGTAGCTTTAGTGCGCTTTGATCTTTCACTTTTGTGGAACATTTGTAATTTAATGAGAAGGGAACTTGTGGGAAGTTTCCATGCATATTAATTAAACCATTATTTATTTAAGTTATCTAATTAGAAGTTCATATTTGCAGGAGGCCTTTTTCACAGAAGACTTTTTTTAAACATGTCAAAGTAGGAAAAGCACAGGTCTAAATGATGGACCTATGGACGACCATGTGGCTGCTTCAGTCTCAGGGCCCTGTTATTGTACATGCTGGGTCAATGGCTCACTGTCATGACTTGCTGGGATGCTTGAACAGAACAGAGCCATTGTGTTTATTATTAGTAACACCTGTGCTTTTGCGACTGACAAATCTGTGGTGAAAAGAGGTCTATTATGCTAAAAGGCACAGGTCCTGGACAGTGTCACAGCCTGAATCATCCATCACGTAGCTCAACAGGAACACCTTGCCTTGAGGAGCCATTCACCTCTGTCAGGAGCATCTTATTGTACCATGTATTATTACGACACGCACATGCACATACACACACACACTGACCATCGTTTGTCCTCCCCCCAGGTGACGATTCTGATCATCCTGGCTCTGGCCTTCCTCGCCTGCATCGTGTTCCTGGTGGTTTATAAAGCCTTCACCTACGACCACGCTTGCCCAGATGGATTCATTTACAAGGTAAGGCCCATAAGTCGTCTGCATTTCATTTTACAGCACTACAACACAACTACAGTATTCACAGCACAGAGAGTCAGGTGGTTAACAGGGCAGCAGGAATGTGCGCTGTTATTATTTTTCAGATATTATTCTCATTATCGATACATTTTTAAATCAGATTTTGATTTGATTGGTCTATAGGAATATCCCATAACGTGTAGAAATGTTTCCAACAGCCCTAGCTCACAGCGTAAAGATCACTCATTTGTCCAGTCAAAACCCTTCTGAGGGAGTTAGAGAAGACAGAGAATTGTCTCTGCCCTTCACTAGCTCTACTCTCCTTCCTAGCTAAATAAAAAATTAAAGGTGCGTGCACCGCCTAGTCTCCTATGGAAGAGAAAGAAACTGCTTCCCCCCTACTTTACATGTAAGTCTTTTCTGAGGTCATGTAATAGGAAGAAGCTAATGAGACTCATCAGGCAGGCAGTCGTCAATCAATGATATCAGTGATTTTGTTATGATCAGTATAATCAAGTGTAATTTTAGGCTTTAGTTCCTTGACACAGAAGTCAGAGAAAGAGACTCCATTGAGGCCGCTCTCATATGTCATTAGCCGTGTCGACTATTATAATTAAACGTACTGCCTATGTGACAAAAATTACCGCATTATGATCATTAACCTCCCCCTTTATATGGCTGAGGTCGTAAAAGAAAATGGCTCCTACAGCCATCCTTATCCAACAACAATATTAGTGTAGAATCTTCACCTCTCTTCTCCTCTCCTCTCCTCTCCTCTCCTCTCCTCCGATTTCCACTGCATTGCACTTATAAGTTTCTCCGTACTTTGTGAGAGGTCACCTTGGAAGTTTACATCTCCGGACAAATCTGGTCTTTAAGGTGGAATAAATCTAGTTTCAGGTCCAGAGCCTCTGCAGGGGCTCAGACTGCAGTCTGCAGAGGTATTATTAGCAGTATCATGCGCATGTTCACCGGGTGCAAAAGTGTCGATAGAAAAACTTGCACACGCATGGTTAACTATTAGCTAATAGTCACTTATAGTTAACTACTATTAGTGTCAGTAATGTAAATGGATTCTTCTATCTCTTCCCTGTTCTCTTTAATACAGTTCCCAAGTGCTAAGACATATTTCTTGAATCCTTCCAACCTTTTTTCAAAACCGTCAACACAAAAATCTTCAAACTACATTCACAAAACCCCTGACTCTCCTGGCAAAACACACACACACACACACACACACACACACACACACACACACACACACACACACACACACACACACACACACACACACACACACACACACACACACACACACACACACACACACACACACACAGAGTCTATAAACACTACGGATCAGTCGTTCAACACTACATAAAAAAGGAAAACATGTCAACAAGGCATTTACAGTAGCTAAAGCCAAGCATTTCTACTGTGTAATGTATGAACTCATGTCTTTATCTTACATACAAACAATGAACAGTATATTCACAACTTAGTACAGAACACTCTAAGGAGAAGAAGATTCTGCCTCAGCAGGGTACAGGCCAGAGGACTTTGTCCACATCAGAGGCAATGTTCTCCTTTAACAGAAAACAGGGGAACCCCTCTGGTGAGCCAGATCCAGTCTTGACAAGACTTCACACCTATGACTGCAGGCCACATACTAAGCCTGCAGTAGATTTCCCTGGTATAGGGACTTTTTGCATTGACCATACACTGCCACTTTTTGTCCCTGTTTCCCTCATTGTGATTCCATGAACAAGAACAAGCTCTTTAACAGTTTCATCTGAAATTACTGTTGAAATTACTGTCCACCAACTCTTACATGTACAATACACTTTCTCCTCTGCCTCTACCTATTGTTGGTGTCAATATTCTCACATTGTGCCAGTTGTGTACTCTGAACTGGCTTATATTCTAGTCAATTGGTTTAATCACAGTTAAAAAAAACAAGTATGGAGATGACAATTGTTTTAGTTTTGCAACACAAAATGTTTTTTTTTTTAATTAGAGTTTTGCAAAAAGAGTGAATGATTTGATAAATGGGTCTAGGTCACTGAGCATCTGGTTCAGAGAACGCGGTTTAGTGTTTTAGCAATTTTGTGTATTTTTTCCCCATTATCTGTAATTCTTGCGAGATGTTTTTTTTTTTTTTGGGGGGGGGGTCATTATTCTGCATCATTGATAAAAAATAAATAAATTGTGTTTTCTTTCTCTGCTGCTGAAGATCGGCTTTTCAATGTTCATGCTTCTGGAAAAAATGCAGTATATCTTTAAACTGGATATAAACAAGAGTAATGAGAAAAGAAAAACAAGCCACTAAGCAGCTCACTCCCAATGTCTCTGAAGCTAATGCTGATATTAGCTTCTTAAACATACCATTTTCTAAAATTCAGGCTGCACTCTCCTCCCCTTCTGCTATCTCTACTATCTGCTTTGTTAGGGCACCGTCACTGCACCCAAGTTGACCGTGATTGGCTTAAGGAAATACAAACAAGACATTTTTCTCCCATCCCAAAATATTAACTCATGCATCCAAATTTTTCTCGATAGAGATAAGTCTGGCATTGCAAGACTAGAAACGATAAATATGTGATTATGCTCAGTGCAAACATATGTTGTTTAACACACCACAGAAAATTATTCCAATTTTCTTCACAGTATTAGTCAGAAGAATTGCATTCCGGTATTTTTCTCAAGCTCTTCTTTTGACCTGTTATTGTCCCACCTTAATAACTTAGATGCTACCTGTATCACCTTTAACAATGAACAAATTAATAACTGTTCTCTTTCTCCCTCACAGCACAAGCGGTGTATCCCAGCCTCTCTGGAGGCCTACTACGCTGCCCAGGATGCCAACTCGAGGGGCCGTTTCTACACAGTGATCAGCCACTACAGCATGGCCAAGCAGACCACCTCGCACTCTGTCTCCCCCTGGCTGCCTGGAGGGGCGGCGGGGCAGCAGCACGACGCTAAACCCCCAAGCGGCGAGGGCCACTGAGTTAGCCGAACGGTTTTGAGGGTGCTGTAAACACAGGCAGATGTGAAGAAACACAGGCAGATATAGAAGCAAACACACACACATTTAGGCGAATATTTAAAGATAGAGAAAAAAGAGACACACATTCCCACAACAGTTACATATATAACGCCAATGTAGAGTGAAAACATGCATGCAGACATAAAAACACACAAGCACATGCTAGATCATGTTCTGATTTACCTTTACACATTTATATGCCAACTCTCTCATCGAGCGGCATTTCCCATTGAACCTTTGCTCTCCTGGGATTATCATCGTCTGCTGATACACACTCACACAGTCTGCTCTCTCGTTACTATGTGTTTAGTCCCTTCCTCCAATTTATTATTTACTGACTGTCTTGATATATTTATTTTTTACTGTAATGTATGGATGATTTGTATGTTATTATCTTTGTACAAAGGCACGAGTCAATTCTGAATTTGTGAGATTCTCTGAAGTTTTGGAGTCTTGTTCTTTTCTTCAAGTGTGTATACTGTAGTTAATGTGTATTCATTCACAACCCCTTTTCTTTCATATCCGAAATGCAGAACCTCAGACGCATCACACACACACACACACACACACACACACACACACACACACACACACACACACACACACACACACACACACACACACACACACACACACACACACACACACACACACACACACACACACACACACACACACACACAATCCAACCCAAAAGATGTCAGTATGGTCTTGTATTGCTGTAACACATTTTTAAAAGTAACATTTCAGCAGTACTGTCTGAAGAAGGTTTGACGCCAGTGTCCACATCCACATGTCCTCAGTTGAATTCATTCATATTTCCATCATGGCTGTTTAATAGCTCATACAAAGTTACATTTCAGTGTGCTCTGCTATACATTTTAAATCCCAAAATCCCCCAGTAACTCAAGCTGTACATACAACTGTGTGCTCAGGCTAGTTTTTTGTGTATATGCATTGTAGTAGCTTATATTAGGAGGTTTATTTTTGTTTTTTTTACAGACCTACTACTCCTTCATGCAAGGTACTTGCATATCGCTTCAGTCTTGTAGCGCTTTCAAACACAACGTTGCAGATGGTAAAGGAAATACAGTGCATATCACCCTCTCTTGCCAAAATTGTTATTTTCTGCTGTGTTCTATTATTAATGGGCTTTAACTGCAACTGTTTGTTTTGTTCATGTACTGTTAGTTTCCATTTTGTAATGTTGGAACTGTTGTCAAGAGCGCTTTTATGAGATTTCGTGATGTTGTTAGTTGATATGTAGAGATACCTGGTGTAATTTATCATTGTGCATCCTTGTCCCTCTTGGTTTGAATTCAAAATAAAACAAGCTGTGACCTGTTCGGAGTGTGTCTGTTAGTCCCACTTACCGCTGTGTCTCTTTAGCGCTCACACAGCTCCTAATGCAGCCCCGGGGCATTGCAGTGTGAATGACAGTAAAAGCTTTTAATACAGCAAGTTACATTATTTAAATATTCATACTCCTACCCAAATTCATACTACATTAGACATGCGTTCTGCTGTGTAGAGAACTTTCCAGAGCTACAGAGACATTAGTTGGCTGTAATGATGAACAGCTGTGATTGACAGCAAAAAAAGTACCAAAAGTATCTGTAATGGCTACTGGATATATTATTCCCAGGGCTCTGTGAATAGCAGATAAGGCCTGTTTTTCTTATGAGCAGCACTAAGACAGCAGTGTCTTCTGTGAGTTACAAGAATAGCTGACTAGTTTAATTAGAGACTTGTATTCTAATGAGTCCGTCAGCTGTATGTGTTTTTCCCCACTGAGGAGTGAAACACCTGCTGAATGAAACAGCTTTCAGAGAAGAAAGAGAAGAAATCACAAGAAATAGACACAATAGAACACTATCTCTTTTGACACATATGAACACATGTAGAGTGAATATGACATTTGAAATTTCCAGGAAGTTGGCTACGAATGGCAATTATTGTAGTGGGTAAGTTTGAAATCTACCATGAATGATGCAGGCACCACTACCACCACGTTTTGAGGGGTTCATCCTTGTGTTAAAGTAATTTATTCACTCCCATTAGCGGTAAATGTCAGAAAATATAAAAACGCATCATCAGTAGTGTCTGCAATGTAAGATTTAATTGGCTGATTGACAACTATACAGTAGGCCTTAAGTATGTGAAGGACTTAGTTATTTGAATGCAATTTTCCCAACTAACATGCTCAGAAAAACACAGTAAGCTAAGCCTAAAAGGAAGCTAAAGACTCAGTTTGTATGGTTTCATTGGAGGGACTGCTTGCACTTATGCCCTTTGCTAACACCACTTCACGAGCACCGCTGTTCCGGCTTAAGGAGGGCGTTTTTTAAATTAACTAACTAATTTCTAAATGAATCTATTTATCTTTGAAACCTGTTTGAGTAAACATGTGTGTCAAGTAGAATTTTATGCACTACTTTTTTGCACTAAGTGTTTAAATAGTAAACTTATTCATGGTAAATTGCGAGTGTATTGCCTTCAACACACACACACACATCTTCTCTCTCTCTCTCTCTCTCTCTCTCTCCCCCTCACGCACACGTGCACACTCAAATGCACACTAACACACACTCACTTACCCACCAACGCCTGCTAGATTACCACACCAAATAGGCCTACCCCAGACATAATATATATTTTTTTGCAAAATTATATATATATATATATTTTTATCCGATTCTATTTATTGACAGAGTAATTGGTAGAATTCCCGATTACAAAAAGGTAAACCCTAAATGTATTCCCTTATTCTACCCCAATAACTGTTAAAAGTACAGTGCTTCTCATCAATGCTGAATCCAATTAAACTGTGTACAATAAAACAGAACAGGTTGCTGACATGCGATTTAAAGTCATGACTTTTGTACTTTCAGTATAGCCTATTAGTGGTGCTTTACAAATGGTATATCTGGTGACTCACTTTTTCCCTGTTGGGCGTAGTGTAACAGAAACAGTGACAGGTTCACCTGCACTGTTTGCTAAACACAGCAAACACAGCCCCACAATGATAGCTGTCCCTGCTTTCTTCACAGCCAGTGGATAAAACACAGATTAGAAAAGTGTCAGTTTGGATAAGGAATAAAAAGGAAACTATTAGATATAAAATATTGTAATAAAAGACTAGATGGCCACTGTGATAAATAAGTGTGTAAAAGATAATGTTTTCTGTTTTCTTTACTCCCGGGTGGATACACAACAGATCTGACTCAGAGTCTACACGATTTGGACGGATGGTTGCATTCGCTTGCACAACGTAACAGAAAACGGACATGCTGTGAATGAAATGAGGTTTCAGGGGAACAGAAGCAGCTGGTGACTTCTTATGTAAAAGGAAAAAGTACATAGTTGTCCTTCATAGGCCAACAAAGGTCAGCAAGAAGAAGACTAAGGTGCACCTTTGAAATCAGCGATGATTAAACTGAGAAGAAATAAATGAAAAGAATAGAGAGCGGAAAAAAGACACTTCCAAACACTCATTACATTTTGACACCATTACAAGACCATAGTGCCAAGTATGATTTTTTGCGCTCACTGATTTCAACAGAACTACTTAATCTAAGATCCATTTCTTCTCTTCAAACTGCAGAATCGCACAATCCTCCGCAGGCTTATTAGGCCATTCATTTAAAAGACCTTATGGCCCTGATTACTTACTAGGAACAATTGGCAATCAGATATGGGATGAACTGTGGCTCAATCCTCTCTCTGGCTCTGTAATTATGACAGAAAATAGCTTCCAGTGGTATAATTCATGCTAAATACTGCATTAACAATCCTGCCATTGCAGGATATTGGATACTGATATGTAGAAGGACTAATTTTTGCAGACCGGTCATTAGTGTTTGAATTGGTGAAAAACTTTCCTCATACAAAGGCTAGCAAACGTGTCGGCTATACTGTCATATTTTAAGGAACAGCTGCAGACTGTCTGCTCACATTTGAAACAACTGAAACCACTGGAGTGTAATATTTCCAGTTACTGGAACGGTTTTCAAAAAGCTGTCTTTTTCATTAAAATGGTGAGCATCAAATAATGTGTTTGACTTTTTTCGTGTTTAGTGCGTCAATGTCACTAAGCTAAACTAAGCTAGCTCTGTCTCAGTGTAAGTGAGTGGGTCTTCCAGAAAAAACAAATGGGGGATTGACCCCTAAGAGACTCCGTAGTAAAACAATCTCTCTGGTAGCATTTTTTTCCCCAAATTTAAAATCTATCGCATGCTCAGTGCATGGACAGAAAACAAGAGTCTAACACTGTAATAAAACAGATAAGCAACAGAGACGATTTCCTTTTATCTATTTTACATTGTATTTTAATTAAGTTAATTGTCCAGGGCCTTCTTTGAATAGGCTACCTCGAAGACCCTGGCAATTTGTCACTATAGGCAGGATCAAGAGAGATTGATTGACAGTGTGCTGAAGGTTGTTGTAAGCAGACTTACAGAATTAAAAGCATAAAAGACCTGTGCTCTTTCATGAAAGTTAACCACTCTAGCAACTGCTACACCACAGACTCTGTGTCTATTAAAAATGTCACTGGTGGAGTGGATGCAGCACTTGTTTCTCATTGCTTAGGGCAAAACACATGAAAATAACCTTAGCAATAACAGCTCATCAGATATGAACACAATGAGCATCAGTCACTATTAAATGCATAGAAATGTTCTTACTTTGCACACAAAATAAGTGCAAAATTACAGTTTGATTCATGACATGGTCCTTACCACTGTGCGTATGTTAGTGAATCAGAATCATTCTAAATTGACAGGCACATGGCCACTATTTGATATCATAAAATAACCAAAAGAATGTCACGACTGAAAAAATTGAAATAATAGTGCTCGGGGTCACACTCATCACTAACTCATCTTCAACTGCTTATCCGGGATCGAGTCGCGAGGGTAGCAGCTTAAGCAGGGGACCCCAAACTTCCCTTTCCCGGGCCACATTAACCAGCTCTAACTGGGGGATCCCGAGGCGTTCAAAGGCCAGTGTGGAGAAATAATCTCTCCACCCAGTCCTGGGTCTTCCCCGAGGCCTCCTCCAAGCTGGACGTGCCTGGAACACCTCCCTAGGGAGGCGCCCAGGGGGCATCCTTACCAGATGCCTGAACCACCTCAACTGGCTCCTTTCACCGCAAAGGAGCAGCGGCTTTATTCCGAGTTCCTCATAGATAGCCGAACTTCTCGGATGAAAGTCAAAGAAGGCATAAAGTGTTTCTGCAGGAGTGATGAATAAAAGAGGCTTTGGAGGGCTACAATAACTGAAACGGTGTATGTTGTGTCTCTTGAGATACAGGCTGTGGTTCAGGTAAAAAAGAAATGGGTTGATATTAAAGTGAAAAAACAGACCACAAAAAAAGAATACAGGTGGAGGGCAAGGACCAACTATATTAATATAGACTAAAATGTTTAGAACTGAATAAAAATGAAATGAAATGACGAAATAAAACACTGTATTTCCTCCGATTCGCTGTCCTCCTTTCTCTCTCTTATTTCCTTTACACCTACACACACCCACGCACTGAACATACACACATAAGTCCATCTGTGTAATTTCTGCTCCACACCTCCATCTCTCCCCTCAGCTACAGTATCTCCCCTGCTGTCAGAGAAAGGCTGCTTCTCAGCAGTTGGCCCTCGGAGGTGTGGAGGAGGAGAACAGAAGGAAGGAAAGGAGAAAAATAACCGTGGAGAGGGACAGACCCAGAGGGAATTACAAAACGGGGCGAGGATTCAGGTAAGTGATGAGAAGTTTCATCACAGCTGCATTAGACAGACATGCGCATTGGTAGATGCTCACAGTTTTGTATCCAGTGTTTTAATTGATTTGTCACTTCTTGTTCTCAGCTTTTACTGTCAATGTACAGTACATAAACGATAGAAATGATTTGATATGTGCTTAAAAGGACAAATGCATGTTGGTCCACTCCTTAGAAGCACTCTTTTCATGGCAGCTCTACTAAAAAGAATCTTCCATATGTCCTCTCTAACTTATTTCAGTGTTTTCTTTTGGCTTTGATGTTACTTACTCACTTACAGTACTGCCCTGATTAATACATATCTGCTTTGATATCAATAAAATGTCACAATTGACCTGAGTTATTCCTTGGTGTTACATTTTTATGTTTTTTCCAACCAGTCAGATGCAACACAAAGGGCTACGACAAAAACTAGAAAAGCAAAAATAATATCAAACAACAATGTCCTTGAAAAAATATGTTATCTTCCATCTGAATCACAAATACAAAGGCTTTCAGCACTATGCATTACACACACTGGTGAGTAGTTTCAAAACACAAAATGTCAGGAACTGATTTCTTTTTAGACAAGCTTGTTTACAACATCATTCTCCTGCAACAACACCTCATGCCTGCATGACCACATTAGATTATTTGTCACAACTCCCATGACTGTTAAAAAAATCAATTCATCTGAACGTCTTCTCATCTGCCACTTCTACAATATAGCAGTGACTCAAAACATGGTCTGTGTGACACTCTGGTATAAACTGTGCGCATGTTTAAAAGTAACCAAAGTTGTAAGGAGAGTGAAGTGTAGTGTGTCAAAGTCTGGCATGACACGCTCCAACCCTCTACCCCAGCCCGTTTTACTTCGAGGGCCCAACCACCGTTGATCCAGGGTGGATTCTGTGTTAGAAAGGGTTAACCTGTGTTGACTGACTGCTCCTCACGACCCTGGTCACGTCTATAATTTTTCCAACCCAGAGTTTTGGCGAAACCACGTCTACTTCCATGTCACGAAAACCTTGGCGCAGTGTCGACTGTGCTGTGATATTTTAACTGAATCAATCAAACCGTAACATTACCTCCAGCAGCGTCGTGTCAGTGTTAGCTCCCATGAAGCTGGTGTTGAGCTCCAGGTACTGCAGCCGCAGATGGACCCAGCCCCCAGGAAGTGTGTTCCCTCATCGAATAGTGTTTCCCTTTTTAAATGATAGCTGCTTTTCTCCGCGGTTAAGGTAAGGGCACAAGCTTTGGTTCAGGTACCACGGCTGTCAGATGCAGATCACTCCGTCTCCTGCTGGAGTTCTGACTTCAATGTGGTGTTTTCCTACGCTGTGCCAGCAGTGGAAACTCCAGTGAGAGATGGAAAGCTCTGTGCCTGACTGCAGCAGCACACTTCTCCGGTCTTTTACGTTTTTTGCATGTCCTGTTCTCATTTCCAACTCTTCAGTTTTAAACATGTGATTAACATTGTGAATCCAAATAAAACTTGGTTTGATAAGCAGTCAATGTGAATAGGTTAATGTTGACTTTTGGTTTCACACAGGACATGAACAATGGTCTCCTGGGTAATAGTCATGTGTTTATTTGACCCATCCCTTCTCTACACACATACTACGCCACACCATATAAGTCAGTATATAAGTGGTGTAAAATGATGTCAAAGAGTGATTACACACAAAATGACCAAGAAATTGTGAAATTCGTCCATTTGGTGATACCATGCTGGGATGTCATAAATACAAGGGACTGGAAAAAGCAAACGTCACCATAGGTTTTAATAATAGAGAAACGTGTTGTAAGCGGAATGCAGCTTGTGTAGAAGATTATCCTTTTACTGTGATATTTATGGTGGATGTGGTCTCGTTAAACCACCTAAAAAAAGTTGACACATGTTCACAGATTCGAGCAATGTATAGTAGGCTGCCTGAACCTATCAAGACTTTATACTAGTATTTACTATAGCCAGTAATAACAACCAGAGTCTACTGTACGAGACATAACTGGACATGTTCTTTAAATAAGACATGAACATCATCAGGAATAACCAGAAACCAAAGATGGTAACTATAGCCACCAGCCATCCGCTACCGATGGTCTCATACAACACACCACCCTTTACCTTACAGTCCACTGGTGTGATGGCCTGCCACCTTAGCTGTGCTTGTTTCTACTATTCTGCTGTATTAACTGCCATAACATATAAGTCATATTCACATTAGTATAGATATTATTATAGTTACTGGAAGTGTGTCTGTCTCTGTCTTTGTGTCTGTCTTTGTCTCTCTCTGTCCATCTGTCCGTCTTTTCTCTCTTTCTCTCTCCTTTTCTTCCTCCCAAACCGGAGCAGACAGATGTCCGTCCTCCACAGAGCCCGGTCTGTTCCACGTTCCTGCCTGTAATAGGGAATGCTTTCAATGCCACCGTACTCTACGGGGTAAATGTTGGGTCTATGCAAACCCTATAATCATCAATCATATCAATAAGTCATAGAGTGTGGCCTATACCTACTCTGTAAAGTGTCCTGATATAACTTTTGTTATGATTCGGCACTATAAATAAAATTGAATTGAATTGAACTACTGATGGTGAGCCAGCCACAATTTACTCAGGAAAATATACAGAACTTAAAATGGGCATAAAATATTTAAGACAAGCCTCACATGGCATTAAAAATGTAGGGTTACTCTACATTAACATTACAGGTGATGCAGTGTACTGTGTGAGTGTGTGTGTGTGTGTGTGTGTGTGTGTGTGTGTGTCTCTTGTGTATTTTAAAAGGACTTTGAAATGTCAAAGAAACTATTTAGTTATGCATTGTAAAAAGGGGCCTCATTTCAATTCATAACAGGACTCACTGGGCTTTTCAAGTGGACTCCCTTTCTCCCATCTCTCTGTGTATGTGTGTGTGTGTGTGTGTGTGTGTGTGTGTGTGTGTGTGTGTGTGTTTGTTTGTATGTCTGTGAATTCAAGCAATCTACAGTACAGCAACAAATAATAGTAGCTAGTTGTAAAACCGATGATGGGATATGGGCTATCTATCTTATCTAAATGTACTCTGCCATAATAAAAGTGTAGTTTGGTAAATGAAATTAGCATATAAATGTTCAAAGTATCTGAACGGTGTGTGTGTGTGTGTGTGTTTCTCTGAGTGCGTGCGTACTTTGTTCTGACCTAGTTTCTCCCATCCATTTAGGGGGATGTCAGTTAAGTCCACAAACCCTTACTGCTGCTGGGGCGCTCCTGCTGAGTTTGGTACATATAATATTCAAAATACTGAGCACATTTCAATTATTTAGAAAAAAACGTCTGGGTTAAGGGATGTAGTCTTGCCTCTCTCTCAGGGAGCTGCTTCAGAGCATAATAATATGGCTGTCTGCAGTATTTGTTATTGCAATAAGCAGAAGAAATGGCTCAACAGTGTGCTAGGTGTTTATTATTTATATCATTTCAGGAAATAAAACTCATAAGGTCATAGGTCTGCAAATAAATTTGTCATGCCTACTTTGTTTTTTTTAACCACCTTAAATCTGTAGACACACACAAGGGGTACGCTCTTAAGCAGATAAACATATGCTCACACAGACTTCACACGTAAAAAGGCACACACACATACAAAAACAGATATGAATTAATAAAATTCAGACATTCAAGCAGTCAAACAGACACACACACACACACAAAAAAACACACACACACACACACACACACACACACACACTCTGATCTTTGTGTAGTGTGTGGGGCTTATCTGGGACACAGCACTCTCTGCTCGCCCATCCCGGTGAAACTGGGGCATGGGGATAATCTCCCTGGTCAGATGTCAGTCATATTTAGGAATGGATGCCGAGAAACTGTGTGCTACAGACAGCAAACTGCTCCGTCAGAACAGGAACTCCTCAATCACTAAGAGATGATGTAAAATACCAGCCTGGATGCATTTCATATGCACTTGTTGGCTACAAGTGTGTTCATTTTATGATTCATGTTTCTTGTAAATAGGCTGGACCTGCCAACATGGAGAGGATACTGTTTAACTGGATTCTCACAATATCACAGATCCCAGATCACACAAAAACTCCATCATGTCAGGCTCCAAGTAATGCGCTATTGTTCAGAGCTAAGTTGATCCGGCCAATCAGCATCATATAAGGAGCTACCTGCAGTTGAGGGGATGGAAATGACACTGAGAGGTGACTGTTTGTTCAAAACAACTTCAAAAAGGTTGGCGTAAATGCTGCCATAGAATCAGTTATATGAGAACTGGAGAATATTTTTTCATTGAAACAAGAGAATGGCCCTAAAGGCTTTTCTTAATGGAAACATGTTTTCACTCATCTGTCAACTGTCAGCCTGTGATAGACAAATGGTTCATCTAATCACCTGTCTGGTATTTTTCAAATGTGCCTGCCCTTTTATGAACAGTTTCCAAAGGCGGCTTCTCAGATGGTTCTGTGCAACAAACCATCTGAGAAGTGGGGTAAGTTCCACAATACTCTGATCCCACACATACTGAGTCTAGGAAACAAGCTCAGACAATTGCCATGTCCATCCAATGGATTCAATTAGCATTTTAGGTCATTTAAACTTTTGGCTTGGTTTCTTAGTACTAGGTCTTTAATTCAACAGCAGAACCAAAATGCTGAAACCAGTGTTCAAGTAAGTCTTTACAGGATTTTGTTTGATAATTAAACTTCTTAGTATGAAACAATGCAATCCTATTACATCACAAACCTCAGCCTTGAAGTTTTAATCCGTAAGATTTAATCTAGTAAATTGTCTGTTAAATTCATATCTATCAAAGAGTAAGTTAAAACAATGGTTATGGATCATATCACCCACTAATGAAAGGGCTTGTACCTACCTCTTTGCTGAGAAATACCATCTGTGTGTTTGTGGCGACATTCCCTCCCTATATTCAAATGCGCTGCAAAGTTATTGACACTTTTCACGCCAGTGAGTCTGCCCAGTTGGAGCTCGTCACTGCCGATTATGGTGCATTCCATTGTGCTCGGCAATCGCAAACTTCCGACAAGTAAAAGTGCAATGAAACATAATGTTCAAGTCTCAGTTCCTTGTCATGCTCGCTCTTACGTATGTGTCTGATCTTCGCAGTAACATTTCATTGCTGCTGACTTACAATGGCGGATCAACAGACACATGGAGCATGTGAAGGCATCACACCACATCGCGGAGGTGATAGCTGTCCCTCTAATGCTATCGTACAGTCGACACTGTTCAGTTTCCAAAGGAACTCTGGGAGATGAGGTCCCAGAGGCTCACATACAAAATAAGAATAAATAAATATCTTTATTCTTATTTGTATGGTTATATTTATTGACTGGCATTGTATTATAATATGTTTACATTAGTGCTAGATCTTCACATTAGAGCACTCTGGAACATAATGACTTAAAGGTCAATGAACAGAAATTCCCAGAAATGTACACGTAAAACTAAAACATTGAAACAGAGATATTCACTTTACAGTGATGATAAAGGCAGAACATGTTCACATTTGAGAAGTTAAAACCAGCAAATGTTTGGCTATTTTGCTAAATAAATAACTTCACTCATTAACCAATTATCAGAATTGTTAAGGTATATATGTTGGTCTCAGCAAAGCTACTGCGATCTACATATACATTTAAAAAGCCACATTTTCAAGTGACTAAATCCTAGCTCTTTCCCAGGTCTGCTCATTAAAAGTGAGAGTGGTGTTCACTCTGAGTTAATATTCACAACTTTCCTCAACTATCTTCTTTGCTTTATTCTTCTCTTCTCCCTTCACTTCCCCCTCTAATTATCCTGTAATTGGGCCTTCATTCACCAGCATATCTGTCTCATCATACAGCCATCTGGCATGAATCCTGATCAGAGAGAAAGAGAGACAGAGAGAAATAGCCAGGTGGGTTATCTCTTGCCTACTGATTTGTTGCTGAGCTTCAACAACAACCTTATGCATTCAACTAGTCCATTTAATAAGGAACTCGGCCTTCATACAAAATATGAATTCTGCATTAGAAACAGGTGCGACCACACTCAGACCTGTACTGTCACTATACCACCAGACTATGAAGGTGCTCGACAGGACACATCACAAACACGCATCACTATTGTCACTGCTTAAGAAATCATCATTTACTGAACTGGGACAATCAAATTTACAGATTTATTGTGTTCTTATGAAATGAGCTTTAATGCATTTCGTGTGTCTTTTGTAGCTGCCCAGGGACTGCAGTGGGAAATTTGGCGGAGCAAAATGGAGAGCACAGGCAGTCATAGAAATACAAGGAGTAATCACAGAGGAAGTGAGATAATTACACAGTATGAAGGCACTCTACTTTGAGATAAAAAGGAAGAGAGGAGAGGGTGATCTGTTCACTTGTTGATGATGGAATGTTTTTTCTCCTGAAGACTAAACTAATGTGTTTGTTTAATACCGGAGGGGTTGAAAATTGATGCAGCAGAACCAGAGATAACGTCTTAATCATTCCACAATTTTTTAGCCACAGTATAGTCGGGGGTTCACGTGTGTTATGCTAATAGAGACTAATATTGCCTCAAGCTAGCAAGACTTGAAACGCGTCCTTAAGTGCTTATTTGCGCTAAGTGCATTTTTTGACAATACGCCTGTCATTGTCTGCTCGCTGCTGGATGTTTGGAAGTTTGTGGACCAATCCAAACTGGACAAACACTATAGTTTCACTGATTCGATGTCCGCGGTCAAGACGAGGAGCGGGCTACAGATTTCTGGTAACCTCACTGCGTTCTAACTCCACACTTTCCCCACATAATTTTCATTTTCAATCTTGTACTGCCATCAGTTTTGGTAATTTGTCAGACCTCACACAGCGCCACCTGGAGGCACTTATGGCTTTGTAATACTTTTTTCAAGTGTTTTCACGGTCAATTTATTTTCAAAATAAAAGTCTTAGCCAAAAAAATGTTTCAGTGTTGTTGTTCATGTAAGGAAGGGAAAAAGGCAAAGCAATGGCAAGTTGTAGTAACTTGCACAGGAACACTGTCTGGATACTGCAGATGTTAAGCAACAAATAAGCATTTAGTCTTCCGGTTCCCAGTTTGATATAATGTACACCATCTTTATGTGGCACCTGTTGACCTAGATCCATTTAAAAAACATTAAAAAAAACCTGTACCCCATTAAAAAAGACAAAAGTGTATCTATGGTTATTATCTAATTAATGTTATTCCAAAGTGTGTGTGTGTGTGTTGTGTGTGTCTGTGTGTGTGTGTGAACGTGCGTTGAACAGAGCTGACAGTTGTGTTACTGCTGTTGTTTGAGTGCTACTAAATATATCAGTTAATCTGTGGCATTTTATCACATCTGCCTTGAGGGGCACTGCACTTTCTTTTCTTTTTTGGTCCACTTGCTTACTTAATTAATTGTTAAGTTTAAAGGCCTACACAGTACACGGTACTGAGAGAGATCTGTGAGTGAAACAGCGGGTCACATGAGAGATGGCACATGTGATATACATCCAGATAAGGGCAGTCTGTCTCTCTTTCTCTCTCTTGACCTATCTGTGGGATTTCAAACTTGCTGCATGACAGGTTTGCTCTATCGAATCAGGATCTTGCTCTGACAACCATAGCAACATGCAGTGGATACAGATATGTTCTGATTTCACACACACACAGACACACACACAAACACACACACACACACACACACACAGACACACACACAGACACACACACACACACACACACACACACACACACACACACACACACACACACACACACACACACACATACACACACAAACCTCTCTGTCTGTCTCTACCTCACACACACACACACACACACACACACACACACACACACACACACACACACACACACACAGACACACACACAGACACACACACACACACACACACACACACACACACACACACACACACACACACACACACACACACACACACATACACATACACACACAAACCTCTCTGTCTGTCTCTACCTCACACACACACACACACACACACACACACACACACACACACACACACACACACACACACACACACACACACACACACACACACACACACACACACACACACACACACACACACACACATACACACACAAACCTCTCTGTCTGTCTCTACCTCACACACACACACACACACACACACACACACACACACACACACACACACACACACACACACACACACACACACACACACACACACACACACACACACACACACACACACACACACACACACACACACACAAACCTCTCTGTCTGTCTCTACCTCACACAGACACACACACACACACACAAAGTGCTGTTGTCTGTTCCAGTCCCGGGGCTGACGTGACTGGCTGGATGGGTGCATCCAAGGGAAAAATTAAACAAACGCAATCCTGTGCTGAGAGGAAAATCAATGTCCATGTTCTCTTCATTCTTGAAATAATTATTTTCTAACCTTTTTTCAATCGATCAAACCGTTAGTATGCAATTATTTTGCTCTGCCACCGCACTTTCTAAATGTTAACTAATAGTGATATAATGTTTGCGAACAAAAAAGTTATTTTGAACGTCTTTTGGGTATGAACGAAGGGAACCAAGTTGTTCTTTGGAGCTGTTCTTTTATCATTGTGCCCAGATGTCACTGCTCGCAGTGCCGAGTTTGTGCTTGCACAAGCTTTTTTAGGCACTTCCGCTTCCACCTCCTTCACCAAACACCACAAACATGCTTTTGGTGAAACTTTTATTCAACATGTGACAAACAGGTGCTGCTTCCTAGTCTTACAGTCAGATGGGAATAAAAAAAAGAACATCCATTCTTGCTGGAATGTGGACATTCTGGCACGAAATACACTGGCATCTTGGTCTCAATCTTGGCAGAAGACGCAGCCGCAGCACTCAGAGTTAAGTAGTGGAGGAAAAGCACGAGGAGTTGACATCACACGTCATATGTGTCATCCAGGATGGATAGTGACTCACGCCAGACAATAATTCAATAATCCATTTAAACAGACATCCATTTTTCGGGGGCTGAGGTCCCATGGGGTCTACCAGAAGCCGTATTACAGGGGCGGGATATACCACCCCAATTTAAGGCGCATGGATGTAATATAAAGGTGGTATTTGGGCATATTTGTGTCCTTACATAATCTTTCCATGCATTCACTGACAAACATGCATCTAAAAACTCAGGTACTCAGGGTACGTCTTGGCTCGAAACACACATTCAGACACACAAACACACAGAGGACTCCGTTGTCCGTCTGACATCCTGAGGCTGACATAGCTGGCAGTTTCTGAACTGGATGGGTGCATCCAAGGAGAAACTGCAAACAGTCCTCCTGACATGTTCGATGCCGAGGGAGGGACACTAGAGAAATCTCTGTCCATACATTTATTTGTTGCAGTCATCAGTCATTCTGTTGACGTTTACTACTGCAACCGCACATTAATTAGCCAAAACAGTCAGTCTGAAATCGCTAAAAATAAATAAATAAAGATCCTTGCTGTGATTATTGTGACCATCTGCCACAGACAACAGCAATAAAGATGAAATGACTCATCTGTTCACTGTACATCGCACATTGCACCAGTCCCTTACAACGTTTTATTCTAGAATTGGATAGTAACCAACATATATCTGGCGTTAATGGCACAATTACTGTAGCCTCACATGTTGGCTTTGTGCTTATGTTATGAGCTTCCACTTCAAAACACACAGTAAATGACCCACCTCTAGGGTCCAAAGCTTGTGTTTGTAATAAGATAAAACGTCCTTCATATGTATCAGTGCACATGTGCTACTAAACAGCTGTCACTGTTTTTCTGTTGGAAATATTTTCTAAGACCAGTGTTGCTTTCCAACCAGGTATTATTCATACTTTTCTTCTAAGTGTGTCTACAGAAGAAAGTCTAGAGAGGTCCTTGGAGCGCAAAATTCTAAACCACAGGTGCTGATGACGAAGGAATACAAATGAATAAAAACACAAGGGGTAAGAAGAAAGGACATTACATTGCAATGTCTGCCTCATAGGTTTAAACCAGCCTACAGCTGCATATCTAGGCTGCTTGACCTTGCTGTATGGCACGTACAGATGGGGATTTTAAATGTGAACTATTGCATTCAGTTCAAAGAAGTAAGGTCCATTTGCCTTTATATGGGGTGGTTATTGTGTTAAAAAGAGACCAGAAGCTTTATTGACTATTATATTTTATGGGAGTATGGGGCACGGTGTGACATCGTTCCCTGTACTCCTAAACTGAGCTGTGTGAGCTGCTTTTGCATTCTCTGCATTATGCCACATTTAAAGTGGGTTTTGGCCTCCCACAATTGTCACTTCTTTTTCGGATTTTTCACATGCCATACAGGATATAGGGGGTCATCTGGATATAGGGGGGCATCTGGTTTGGTGATTTAAGGGTGGCATCTCTGCACTGGAGGACTTCTTGAAGGAGCTTCTCTGTAGCCTATCTTCCTACTACAGCAACTCTGATGGATGGATGGATGGATGGATGGATGAATAAGAGTACATTACTGCATTAACTTCTGTGTTAAGTAATTCACTATATTTCAAATAAATAGAAGAGTGTAGGCTAACAAAATAGAGAAGATTGACACAAATGCATTGATTAAATTTTAGCTCGGATTTCACTGTTTTTGAAATAATAATTAATTGTACTATAGATGAACCGCATTGTAGTTATTGTGGACATGGTAACTGAAAATTACTTTTTAAATGTGCAGCTTAACACCTGCCATGACATAGAGTAGACACCATGACATGTGCTAACAGCTAGCTATATTTACCGAAACAAAAGCGTTCTTTCAGAATGTTTCATCACTGACACTTGAAACGTTGGAGTTTGCTCCAATAAATCATCTCCAGTCTTGCTGGTCTTTCTTTCTTCATTTGTTCTTGTATGTACTGTAGTCAGTGACGGAGAGCAAGCTGTTCCCAGCATGCCGTTTGGCATTATAACACTTAATAGGAATTCCCCTCTCAATACACTACACAATGTACTTCTGTTGGTAGCAAAGCACAACTACTAAATATGTCCCGTAGATCTCAAGAGCTCACACTGGACACTGCACTTCCTTGGGTCTTCAGCAAAACACCCACAACTGTGAAGTGGATCGGATGAACGCTTGCAGAGAAAACCAAAGCACAGACGTACAGAGAGAGAGAGACTGCTTCCATTTTAGTTTGATTACTAATGAAATTAAAATTTTATGCATCACCATTTGAAATGTAGTTACTCCGCCATAAATGTTTTAACCCTATTTCTCTTTGTTTTAACATCACAGTTTTAACAATTTACCATATGCTTTAGTTGTATATTTGCTCTTTTCATTTTAAAAACATTGAAATTTTATGTTTTGTCTATTCAGTAGTCATGATTCTTGACTTATTTCTGACTGATTGCTGACCCTATGTGTAAGGCCTTTATGGTTGTAATATTGACATTTATGGAAAAAATTCTGCTTCTGAATGCAATTTAAGAACAATGCATGCATATATATATATATATATATATATATATATATATATATATATATATATATTTTGACATGTAACCTTCCCTCAAACTATGACTCCCTGATTCAAGTCAAAGAAGATAAAAAATCTAATTATATACATTACAAAGCTTTTCCCCATTTCCTTTTCCTTTTTTCAGTGCCCTACTGTAGCAGTCATCACCCACTATAGCTGCAGCACTGCAGTCACACTGCACCTTCCAGGATTTTACAGTTAATCACTAAATGAATGACATATTCCGGCAGTTTTCTAGACAATACATTAGAGTATGATTATTATGTCAGTCTGCAACGAGGAGCGAAGGAGGGCTTTTTATAATCCCCCTAATCTGTTTACCGCACTGTTGGAGTAAAATTCAGAGAAGGAAATGTGATATCAGAAGAATTCTCTCTCACATCATCCTTATGTTTAAAGACGACCATAGGCTCTTTTTAGAAATGGTAATTACTCTGCTGATAAACCTAATCTCCCTTGAACAACCACAGTGAATGCGGGAGTAATATATCTGAAGAACTGGGTCTATGCCCATGGATTGTGGTATATACAGCAGTTGGCTGTATTAAAATAGTCTTTTTTTTTTTTTAGTTAATTCAACTGTAGTCTGTAGTGCTTAAGATAATGTTTTCGGGGTTTATTTGCAAATTTCACCTGTCTTTCTCTTCAAATTTTACAGACTCATACAACATAAAGACACAAGACATCCACACTTACTACAGATGTTGAGGGTTTCTTCACTATAGAAATGTAATCCACTTCCATTATTTTAATTACTTAGGTCATATCTGTACCTAACATGTCTCCAATTCAAAAAAAGAAATACTTAACAAGTACTTCAGAGGAAGGTCTTTCTTGATTTAGATTTGACATTCAAATGTAAGAAACAAGCTAAAATTATTTTTATAAGACTACATTAAACATATTGAGTGTTGTACTATAAGGTGTATCTTATAAAATACAATATCCCCAGGCCAAAGCATTAGCTATGAAACTGTAAAAAAAAAAGCATTTTGTCCATCTCGGTGCATGTGCCTATTTTTGTTCGCGCCTCTCCTGTTCATTTCTCTCCTCTCCTGTCATGTCTGCTCTGTATGCGTCTTTCCATACATCAAAAAACCTGGTGCCTTTTGAATTATCATATGAAAGCAAGTTTCTGAGAGATGAGTGGTATCAGAGAAACTGTCCTGAAAACCAGATACAGAGACTAAAAAAACACACTGAAAAAAACCCACACAGAAACAGAGAAAATAGGAAAAAAATAGAGGAAAAGATGAATGGCAGAGAGAGAGAGAGAGAGAGAGAGAGAGAGAGGGAGAAAGAGAGAGAGAGAGGTGTTTTGATTATGAGGAGTGCAGGTAGGAGAAAGATAAATACAAATCGTGAAGAGCCATAACATCCATAACAGCACTATGGGCTGCAGGATCTCTTCTCTGGTATATGTGTCTGACAGTCTCACTGAAGTGTCAACCCCCCAAAAACTGATAAGGACGCATGAATTAGACTGGACTCTAAGGGAGAAGAGCACTGCATCATTCATGTCCTGCATGTGGGGACCACTATTCCACTTTCAAGTTACATTATGAAACATTTTGCCTTTGGCCGATTTAGCTGAACAATTTCCATCCCCATCTCTTGTCATTCTTCTGGATGTGCAGTCCATCTTGAGCTCGACCGGCCCTGAAACCTGCTGCTGATTTCATATCCCCACGGCAGAGCTCCTAGCTGATTACTCAAACAGCAAAACATGTGCTTCAAAAACAACACATCATGATAAATATAGAATAAAGGGAAAAGGAAATCACAATTGGATAACCATATGGCCCCTTAAATGGTAATTTAGTACGAATCAATGAGGCTCATCTTTACAATCATTCCTGCACAGATGTTGTTTCCCTAAAACTTTTCCCCTAATGTTTCCTGCTGCAAGAAAAAAGTGTGAAATTTTTGCATCAAAGATAGTTCCAAAAATAAGGTTGTGTCTGGATGGTAACCCAAGATTCTTGGGAGATAGGTAGAGTTAGGCACTGACCTGGAATGGTTAAGGTTAGATAGTTCACGTGAGGCATTGACCTTGAATGCTTAGGGCTAGATGGTTGAGGTAAGGATAGGCTGTTGGGCAGCAAGTTCAAAAGTTTTCTAAGATCTCCCTCTAGACAAAACTAAAAAGTCAATAATGGTGTGAAAACACATGTGAACGATCAATTAAGCATCCCCCTTAAGCTGGTGTAAAAATGTACCAGGTCGATGTTAACGCAGGGATCAAATATAATAATATTTATTTCAAATATAAGTATTCAGGAAACCAGCAGAAGTTATTACCAGAATAGTTGCAATGAATTGCTGGAATGTGATAACAGTTTTCTAAACTCCAATCTAACACCATTAGATAGTGTTTATCACACTCATATCCAGGTGGTAACAAATGTGTGTGTGTGTGAATGAGAGGCATGCCTGCAAGTATGTGCATGAATGTGTTCTACTTACATTATTGATGCCATGTCTATGCAGCTCAAGGACATTGAACCACTGTGGTGTGCAACAGTGGAGGTTTTTACAGGTGTAGCAAAAGTTAGTAAGAAGGAGAGGTCAGTTGTGGCCCAAGGCATTACACTTAAAACTTAATTTTGTACTTAAGTTCTTCATAAAAAGGAGAAAATACTCAGTACTTTTTATTTCCCGGGTATTAATTTCACACAGGATTATACAAACACGGCTTTTCCATGTGGTTATTCCATAGATTAGTAGAAATTAGTAGAAATTGGGATAGAAGATGTCTCGCCCAGCCCTTCACCGTAGTTTGTTGTTCACTTTGCTTTTAAAGTCCACCACCTCCCCATCCTGCAAGTTATGATATTTATGTTTGCCTCCTGTTGTCCTCCATAAATTCAATTTAAGGCATATAATCTAATTGAGTTTGGGAACAACCTTGATCAAGGCCTTCAAGATCTCTTCTGCATCAGAGCCAAAGACAGATGTTATTGTTTAGATTAAAAAATACAGTATGTTACTGAAACACAATTTGAAAATAAAGCCAATCTTTCAAATTGATCAAATCTTTTTTTTTTTCAGTTTCAATCCATCATCTTTGTTTAAGTTCACTCTGCCAAGAAAATCTATTTTATAATTCATTTATTCATAAAGTGTCGTCTTTGTCGATTCAACAATCAGTGTGAGCGATGCAAATTAATATTTGTGCCGTTCAAGCACTGACTTCTAATAATAATTCAATTCTAACATAACAAATTCACATCTTTGCCAAAGGTGCTAAAGGTAAAACCCTATTCAGTTTTTGACAACCTGAGGTCATTCTATAACTTGATTAATTACTTTCATGCCAATCATCCTTCGGGTTTGGAGGTTCATTTCTTACATTCCTGCCTGAAACTCAAGTCGTCATAAGAGGGAATTATAAAATACATTTTAGGAGGTGTTGAAAACTGTCATGTTTCACATTCCCAACTGTTTGTGGCTTACTTGTCAGAATAGTACATATTTAAATCTAATTTTCACTATTTCTTACAAAGGGAGACTTCTGTGTGAGGGGAAAACACAGTATTAACAAATAAAATAATACCTGATGTAAGACTACGGAAAAATAGTGGAGACAAATTTAAAGATGGATAAGGCAACTGACAGGCTCATGATGCATCAGACTTGAGCTAACTCCATGTCCTTGTGTGTAACAAGAAGAACGTGGACAGAGGCAGATGGTTATAAAGTCTGCTACCCAAATTGTTCCCATTGAGCCAATGAAGACCATGCAGAGTCTGCTCTGTGCCTGTAACACAGTGTAGAGCATTTCAGTCGCGCAGAGAACTTTCCAGAACTGAGTGTGACAGCATATTAAAGTGAAGCATTGATGTCACTGTGTTGTACAGTATACGCTGTAAGACACTCAGTAATGTTTGCGTCAAGCTTTGCCCTTTTTCTTTCACATTTCTGAAACCTTTTCTTAAGTCATGCTAGCAGCAAGGCTCTTTGGATGGGAATGCCGGCCTGTTAGACTATTGGTTGCTGCACTTTTTGTCTAGGTGGATACCTCAAAAACTATTAAATGGATTGCCATGCGATTTTGTTCAGTCTTCCATGGTGGTCACATTATGTATCTAAATGATTTTGAAGATTCACTGACTTTTCCTCTAGTACTATTATGAAGTAGACATTACAGACATTTCACTGTGGTCACTTTATCTCTAGTCATCATCCGATAAAAGATTTAAAATAAAAGTTGAAAAGGAACCAGTTGAGGTGGTTCGGGGATCTGGTAAGGATGCTCCCTGGGCGCCTCCCTAGGGAGGTGTTCCAGGCACGTCCAGCTGGAAGGAGGCCTCAGGGAAGTCCCAGGACTAGGTGGACAGATTATATCTCCACACTGGCCTGGGAACTCCTCGGGATCCCCCAGTTAGAGCTGGTTAATGTGGCCCGGGAAAGGGAAGTTTGGGGTCTCCTGCTAGAACCGCTGCCCCCGCGACCCGATCCCGGATGAGCAGTTGAAGATAAGTGTGTGAGTGAATTTCCAATTTCCAATACTACTTCTACTAATACCTGCAAAACTAATAACTTCACCAACACTCCAATACTTAATTATTCATTTAATTGTGATGTGACCACTGATGCTAATGCTTTTTGTTGAATAACTGCCAACTTGCAGCTGGTTTGACAAACCTATTCTATTCAATTTAATTACACCAAAATACACCAAAGATTTGTGTAGATACTGAAAGGTGAATATGTCTTTTTAACTGCATGGTGGTGCGGGTCAATGAGTTCCCTCTAATATCATGAAAATATCCAAGGTCATTAAATGAAGAAATCTGTGGTTCTCTTTTCAATAGATGGGATCAGCATAATTATCCAAAGCTGCTGCTGTAAATGGTGATTAGGGTGAAGTGATGAAGACCTTCGGCCTCACACACACACACACACACACACACACACACACACACACGCACACTGATAATAGGAAATCATAATTATTGGCTCCGGCCATCACATCCTCTCGGGCGTTTAGCAGTTTGCAGTTTGTCAGTCTTTTATCAGAGTTCTCTGTGAGATCTCTGTTCTCTGTAACAACCTGACAATGAAAGCCATTCATTTGACAAGGTGCTGTAACATTTCAGGTTTTCAAACTGCAGCTCTAAAGCACCAATATGCCATCATTAGGAAACAAAATCTCTGGAAGTAGATGAAGGAGTGCTTTAACTGTGACAGTCAGCAGTCTCTGTTTATAACGTATTATAAGGAAGCAATAATGCAGCAAGCATTACTCTGCATTATTGTGGTTTCACTCAAGTAAATTCACACGTCCTTTTTTGTAAACAAATAATCAAAGGAAATCATGATGTTGCCACTTCCAGAGTTAAAAGAAATTAAACTGACACATCACATGCATGGACTACAAAATGTATTCAGTTAACTGAGACAAATTTGCTGTCAGGATGTTTAATACACCTTTTTTAACAATACGCTCTGGATAAATCCCTGCAATGTGAGTCATCCTGGTGACTCAAGATTTTCAACACGTGCCCCCAGCTGCATGCAAACATATAAGAGGTTGACAGCTCATGCAGCTGTCTTGGAATCTGCTTGGGTGTTAGCTAGCTTTGCTTTCCTAGGCTGCCTACAGTAAAAGTAATTTGTGCATCCGGCTATTTGTAGCCAATTATAATCGCTGAACCATGCACTGCCCCTGACTCAGCTTCTACTTGCCCAAATTATGTACCGGCTTTTACTCTGACTGCCACGGCACAAGCACTCGCTCTCCCTCTGTCATTACCCCTGTACTGCATACTTCTGCCCTCAGGCAACAGACTACCTTTTTGTCCCTCGACTCACCTCTTATTTTTATTTTTTTTTCTACGCATGAAAAGTTGTGAGGTGCAGAAATGGGCTTTTTGATCATTTATACACTATCATTGACACCCCCAATCTTCCAAATAATAGGATACAATATTTTTTTTGATGAATATCCATAATGTGTGCAGTAGAGGGTCAACACCACAGCTTCATGGTAATGATACTGACAATAGCGTTTGACAAATGATACATACAATCAGTTGGGAAATAATTAGGATCACAGGTAAAACTAATGCTTTATGCAAGAGGTCTGCAATGTTATGGAGAATATGTCTGCAACTTATTTATGTTGCTACCTTGGCCAGTTCTCCAATGCACATGTTTACAACCGTGATGGGAATCACCCTATTAAATAAAGGTCAGATAAAAACAGAAATTCAAATAAACTTTATGGTCATTTCGAAGGCTGTCATTTATGGTGCTGTTGAATTGTATTATGCGTTTCCAATGTGTTGTCCACCCCTTCTTTTATTAAAGGATTGATAACATTGGCTACATTAACCAGAAACAATAAACACATAAGTACATAAATATACAAATGGGTATTTCTCACAAAATCTGAACACTAAATTTTATGGAGGTAGGGTTAATTGCTGCGCTGTCTACCTAACTAACCCACTGTCGCCTCACAGCGAGAGGGTTCCCGGTTAGAATCCCGGCTGCGGCCCTTCTGTGTGGAGTTTGCATGTTCTCCCCGTGTGTATTGGTTTTCTCCGGGTTCTCCGGTTTCCACCCACAGTTCAAAGACATGCTCGTGTTGGGTTAATTGATGACACTAAATTGCCCGTAGGTGTGAATGGTTGTCTGTCTCTGTTTGTCTCTATGTGCACTGTGATAGACTGGCATCCTGCCTCACGCCCGATGTCAGCTGGGATCGGCTCCAGCCCCCCCGCGACCCCGACAGGGACAAGCGGTTGAAGATGAATGAATGAATTAATTAATATCCTACTAACCTGAATTAGGTCTACATGGAAACGCGTGTAAACAACACACATTGACCTACATGACAAACCATCATTACGGTATGCCTGTTCTAATATCTGTGTATGTGTATGGACTTAACCTCCACTCGCCCTGTTTATCACTGATGTTCCATTAAACATATGACTTCAGTGTGTATCAGGTTGAGGTGGGAGCTTGCAGCACATCAGGAGGATACTATACTGATGAGGTCATCACTATTTTCTGGAAAATAATGAGACAGGGACAGAAAGTGTTTGCGTCTAGTGCAGGGGTGCTCAATCCTGCTCCTGGAGAGCTACTGATCTGCATGTTTTAGGTTTCTCCCTGCTCTTACACACCTGAGTCTAATGATGTGCCCGTTATCAAGCATCTGAAGCTTTTCACAGGTTTGATAAACATTAGATTCAGGTGTGTTGGAGCAGGGAGAAACCTAAAACATGCAGGGCAGTAGCTTTCCAGGAGCAGGATTGGGCACCCCCGTTCTAGTGCATCTGAATTAGTGCTGTGGACTGTAGAGAAACATGAATAATAGTTGTGACATGCTGGTTTCTGAAGGGATGTACTGAAACATGGATTGCCACCATATTTGCCACTGAAGCCAGTAAATACTAATTTGAGCAATGGCCCAGGAGCCCTGGCAGTGCTGAGGTTGGACTAGCACTTTAAATGCATACCCCAAAGTGCTGCAAGCATACAGGCCTACCATTTGACAAATAATTATTTTACGCATATAACATATAGCTTGTGGTTCCAGAAAAAAACAGGGCACAGGGTTTCACCGGATCTCAAAGTCCCCTCACTGACACACAGTGCTGTCATTTCATTTGTAAAAAACAAAAAAAGAAGTGTGGGTGTGATGATTACAAGCTTTCAAACAAAGGCTGCTATTGAACAACTGCTTAAAATTGCCTGTTTTATTCCTGCTGTTTCAGACTGTAGCCACATAATAAACACCTTCAAGGACACCCACCTTCCTTCTTTCACTTCCTGTACTTCCCTCACTTTCCTCCAAGTCTGTCTGTTCTGTCTCTTCTTGCACAGTAATTACCACCCAACGGAAGCCAGATGTTTAAAAACGGCAGAGCTTATCTTCACATCCGCCACCCTGTTTTCTATCTTTGTGCGCAGCAAAATAACCAAATCTAAGGTTGATGTTGGACTTGTCCTTTGATTTCTATCAGCTAGTTTGGACTGAATTTAACCTTTGCTTGCATTTTGTCCTAATCAGAGAGACTTGATTAGATAAGCAGATGAAACTGTAATGACACTGGGAGGAATGGGGTCATTGCAGTTGCAAACAACAAACATTATTAACAAAGCAAAATGGGACTTAGTTTCAGGTCAAAAAGAGAATAATGCAACAAAATGTAGTATCCACTGATAAATTATAAGTCAATCATGTGTTTCTTATGTTTTTTAAATTAAGTCCATTATTTTGCAGTACTTGCATATTAAGATTTAGTGTGCACTGTAGGTCATTAAAGTTATCATGAGATAAAAGAATAGAGGGAGAATAAGGGGAAGAGGAAAATATAGTACCACATACTGTAAGTATTGATTGTAATTTGAAGATCAAGTTTCTTTGTAGGATAAAAAAAGGATTGCAAAGCTTTTAGACACTTCAGACTATAATTGGTAGATTATTTAGATGCCCACTGTTAATGATTAAGATTGACATATGTAAAGCAACAGACTGTAGCCCTGAGCCCAAGACAATTCAGGGACAATGAAGTTTATTCTTTTCCATGTACATTTGAAGGTGACATAAATATATTAATTTAACCATGTAGCATAATGCATTAGTATAGCTGTTCATATCATTAAAATATTTATTGTGTCCAGAACAGTATATATACAGTATTCTGCTAACATAATATTAAATGTACATGCATATTATAGTTTACTTTGGACTACAGTAATAGAGAGAGCCAGTGGAGGAGCAGACAGAGATACTGACTGTGGCAGAAAGCTTTGTGAAGCCGCCTGGCAGTTGGTACAAATGAACAATTGAAGCACTCCTTCGTACATGTAGCTGCATCAGCTTGTTGAAGAGAAGGTGGGAGACTTTATCTAAGATAAATGAATCATCCGCCCCTGTGCCGACACCTCCGGGGTTTTAGCCCTGTGCCTCTGCCAGCCTGAAGAGGACAGGGTCGGTGATCTGAATTCTTTATAGTCTGAGGTGTGGGTGGGAGTGGTGGGGAAAGGGAGGCATTTCTGCATTCAGATGTACTCTTCTCCTCTACAGTATAGTCTCCTAAATTATAGATCATCTATGGATCTAGGCCTAACTGCACCACGTTTTTTCTTCAAAGACATAAGCAACATGGAGTTGTGATAACTGGAACATAGGTGTAGTTGTACAGATTGAAACCACATACATGGCTGTACATGTTTACATAAAGACATTGCAAAGAGTCCCCTGCACAATAGGAAAGTTATTGTCACTAATTGCATTACAGTCTGTATTTTGGGAGTGGGGGGAAGTTAAATACAAAATAATAGCAGCTTCCACGTTGTTTATCCATCTGATATTATAGCAAGGCAGTCACTGTTTCTCCGTAGATCACTGACTCACAGAGAATCCAAATAAGCCGGCCTACTTTGTTCGTGAGCCAGATACACACACTCCCCTGCACATGTAATATATTTAAATATTTCACTTTCAGGAGTGTTAAAGCTTGAGCATTGAAAGGGAAGGCTTCCCTTCAGTGTTTCAGATGAAGGAGTGACCTCTATTTCACATGTGTCATCCACTCTATCATAATCCCCACAAGAAAAAAAATGTGTCCACACACAACATGTTTCTATCTCACGCTGTTTTGCTGTGTTTTTGATACCTCCCTCCTGCTTAACACAACAGGGCAGATTCAGTGTGGCCCAGAAACTCAGAGATAATCACTGAGCTCTCAGATTCCTCCACATAACAACAAGGAATTCCATAGGTGCTAAGTTTTCAATATATATTCATAGAGGAGAGTAGATGTGGTCGTACTGGATGAATAAAATAAAAACAAAATCTCTTATAGCCGATTCAGATTCTTATTTTTTTTCTCAGGTGCTGATGTAGCCATTTTGTAAGCGATATGATGACGTGTTTTAGCTCAGCATTCACATGTCCACTCGCCAAGACCTGCAGAGACACACCCTGCCTGTTAAAGCACACTCAAACAGTAACCGTATCCGATTTACCGTGCTTATAACCTAGTCATTATTTTGTACATGTTGTAAAAAACACATATTAAGAAAAACCCACAATAATTGAACTGTGAATCACCGGTAATTAAAACTGCAAGCAAACTATATAATTCACAATTATTTGACCTGTGTACATTGCCTGCGGTTCTGTCTGCATGAGTAAGGCTCCAGCATTCATACAAATTTAAAGCATAAAGTGGATTTTGGTTTCGACTTCAGACTTGAATGTGTATTTGTGCAGAATGAGATGGATGGAGTCTACGCTGAGGTTGACTCAATCTGAGTAGGCTCTAGTGTTTGATTGACAAAGAGAAGTCCGAAATTTTAAATCTCTTGTACATTTACTGGGGAACAGGACGCAATATTGATCCCTGAAATTAAAGAAATATGTGAGGGGAATCACAAATGAGGCAAGCTGCATCATCTGCTCTCTCCGAGGCTGATGTTAAGTGCCTCACTAGCGTCTTCCTGACATGAGTAAGTGAAGCTGAAAGCCAGCGCTCACAACTAAAAGATTAATTTGGTCTGCGTTTTTGTTTTGCTACAATCATGTCCATCCATTGACATTTCATTAATAAATTTATTGTTTTTACTTCGGTTCCTTTCAAAAAAGTGGTATAATCGATAAGTATGTGCATGGAATAAAGAAGAAAGAAAGAAAGAAAGAAGAAGCTTTAGAAGCTAAAGAGACAGTCATTTCCTTCAGAAGTTGGTGGAGACATTTAAACAGTGCTAAAAATAATTAAATATTAGAATTACATTCATCAGTTTGCCAGAACTGCCTCAAGTGCCCAATAAATACATCACAATAACCAGTTATTGCAGGTAAAGTACAGAACGAAAAATGGAAAAAAGTTGCTATTATGAATTTCCTCCATGTTTGGCTTTCTTCACCGTTGTGCCTGTGTAATGGACTTGATGACATTTCCATTTAGTGTCACGGTGATAAGAGGTCTTTTTCCCAGAAGACATTGTGACAGGTCACAGTGTAAAGCACAGGTGTAAGTAATACAATTAATAACGGCTGAATTACATTTGGCTTCAGTGTCACGGCTTACTGGGTTATTTGAAAAGAACCGATTGCACCTGTGAATTTAGACTTTTGAACTGCATGATTTTCAAGTGAACATTATTATTAAAATGCCCTACTCTCTCTAAGTCAAGACACTTCAATGGAATATAGGTAACTGAATTCCTTATTGTTTACTTTACTTTAATAAATTAGACCCGGAGGTTTCCTGTGATTGCACTACAATACATTTTGGCAAAAATCAGGTCACATCGCTGAAAATGAGATGCAGCACAGAAAACAGGATAATACAAAGAGGATGTTTCTGCCTCGGGAGTGTGCCAGATAGTAGTTGCGGTTGACACTTGAAGTGAACTAATTTGACATGTGTTGTTTACTCAATCAAGAGACATGGTACACAGAAAATGCAAGTCTTGTTTAAAGACTATCTTAATATTAGGCTTAAAAGTAGTGTTCAAAATGAATAGCAAAGATGGAGCTGATTGTGTGACACTCTTTGCTTAAGAAGAGAAAGAAGGATGAATACGGAACTCTAATTTGTCCTTCACTGAGCCAAAGATTGACTTCACTTTTCGCCTAAAAATGATTCGGAAAATGTTTATCCCTCCCTGCAGCATTGTCCAACTGATTTTTTCATGGTACATTGAATTTCTGTGTACTAAATCATATCAAACTATCCACTGCATCAGCCTTTGGAGCTTCTTTCACATTTGAATGCACAAACACTCAACAGTCATCAACATTTTCCTGTGCCTGGAGATGAATGTGCAAATGTTTCACTTTTTTCTTTTCACATTTATAAGTGACATAAGGTGAATTGAGTTATATCCCCCCCCCACACACACACACACACACACACATTTTACCTATTAATTAATTTCATGATGTGTTTGTGTGTAAAGAAGTAGCAATACAATATCTATGTTAACTCATTATTAGAAAAAATAGGTCTAAGAAGTTTTATTATTCTGGATAATGGCCATTTACACTATTTACTAATGATAGTATTGCTCGCAGACGGTAATCCAGTGTTGTGCAAGTTCACACACATTTCACTTCAAACTGATTAAATTAAAATCAACTATCAAATTTCCCTTTAAGGGAGAGGGCCCAGGGAGCGAAGTGGTCATAGTCAGCACTCAAGTTCAGTGCAATGAAACCAACTTTCTGCTCCACATAGGAGTGTGAGGAAACCCAATGTTGAGATGCATTTTCCCCACATGTCAAGGTACCTCTTCCCTCACAGTGTGATGAGGGAAAAAACAGGAGAAGGGCAGCATGGGCATTTTTGCATAAGAGGAAGGAAGCTATGAGGATGATTATGAGGCTACCATTGCAGTAAAAGACTGCCTTTACTGCAGAATACGCATCAACTTGTCAATGTGTGAAGTAACACTCCTTAAATAACTGTATCAAACAGAAAGCTACAGTAGAGGAAAAAAGCTCTAGAATGTCACAGACGGACACTAATTATGTGGTTTATTTACAAATGAGCGTGATTAAAGAACATTTCTTAAATAACTAATATACCAATTAAGGAGTGAGAGCAGCAATGAAAGCTAAAACATATTGCACCATGTCGTAATCTGTAAAATGCATTTGCCTTGCTTCAAATACAACTTGACTTTCAGAATATTGCGCTCCCTGTGTAAGCTAAAACCTCTCAATCCGCCAATAATGAGAAGTCTTTCCACTCTGGGTGTGGAGTTGCTGACACAAAGCTTCAGAGTGATACATGGCTTATGAGTGTGTGACTAATAGAAATAGAGGGATAATCCCTCTCACTGCTTGGGTCTGCAACTGACTGGCTTTGGAAATGAGGGGAGAGGCTGATACCCTGCCTTTCATCCCAAAAGATAGATGGAGAGAGGGAACGGTAAGAAAAGAGGAGAGGGGAAATGAATGATGAGTAAAACAAACAAAAAAAAGAAGCAAAACCCCAGGCAGCCAGTTCTTATTGTTATCACCATGGTAACGAGGTAGAAAATGGCAATAGTTTGCCACGCGCAAACATGTTCCTCTTTTATGAGTCAGTGAATAATAAGAGAAAACCTGACGCTAATGTTGCGGGGGTTTTAAATGCAACCATAACAATAAAACATAAGACTGACCCCCAGTGTTTCCCTGTTTCCTAATAAACCTAAAATACTGTAAAACATCTCATAATAACATAAAAGATCTCCAATAACGTGTTTTGTGCCATTGCCTCAGAAAAACATCTCTCACTCCCGACGGGGTCAGAAAGCAAGAGTCAATACCAATCCCTGTTACTCGTGTGTTAGTGAGCAGGGAGTGTGTGTCTGACAGTGAATGCAGTGAAAGCAGCCGAGTGAGAATTTTTATATATAATTCTGATCTTTTATGTGACAATGGAAACCTGCATGGGAGTTATCATTTCTTAAAATCAGTGGTTAACTGCTGCACAGCTTGATTTTGTCCCCTCACACATATCAAACAACTGCAATAAACAGACCGTATAAATGACAAAAATGTTTTTCAAAGAAGCAGTTTGTTAATTGACCCGGATTTTTTATTCCTTAACTGCCTATTTCTGATATCAAAATCTGTTGGTTCCAGTCCAATCTGTTGTTTATAATGTCTGGCTCTCTCACTGTTTGACGGAGCCAGTGCTGCCTCAGGATGTGGGGCAGAACATCTCTGGATTCATGGCGGTACTGTAAGTCTGGAAGGCAGAGATTGAGCATGTGAATAGTTGCTGGAAACGGATGTACAGATTAATGGATTCAGAGAGCCCTTTGTGTGTGAAGAGTGGAATTGGGGGAAGCGGCTTTGATCAAAGCTGCTACTAATCCCATAGACATCTGAGTAATTAAGCTAAACTAAGATGATCTCATTGTCGCAGAGACATTAAAAAGGCTTGCATTTATTTTTTCTTCATTCGCATCTAGTTACTTATACACCAGGGGAACTATTTTTTAACGGCCCTGCACACCCATACAGTTGTGTTTAATTACCCTTGTTAATCAGACCTCTAGTCAGATGGAAGTTGGGTGGAGCTATGCCTTATAAGCATTATTAGCAGTAGTGATCTTTGTAGTGATGAGTAGGGAACGTTTCTGCAGCAGTGCAACAATGCGAGTCCATGAAAGAGGCAAGTGTCTGTGGTTAGTTAAAATTTCTGTTATAACTGCAGGACAGTCGAGTGTCTGTTATCTAAACTGCTAAAGTTAGTTGACCAGGACGTGAATATAAGACTGTCTAGCTGGTCTACAGGTTACAAACAGACTCGGTAGTGAACGTCATGTTAGTGTCCTGACAGATTCTGTGTTTTTGTATTTTAAGTGAGCGAGAGCAGAATATTCGGTAAAACCAGTGGCGGCTGGGATTTATTTCAAGGGGGGCTTTGTCATAAATGAAGCGGACTTTCTCTCAGAAAAATATAACTAAATATTATCAGACAGTGAGAAGATTGTGTGTCAATATAATGTACTAAGACACAGTTCATATTGCCCCTATTTGGTTCCTATCAATAACCTCAAAAACATAGTTAAAAGTAACTATTGACACTTTGTTGCTGAAGTGAACATAACTTAACATACTTTTTCTTTTAGATGTTTCCTTATTTAATTTTGCAAAATAGTTTTACTGAATTTTCAATTAGACATCATCCTTTTTCATATCTATCTATAGATATGCTGTATATATGGAAATATGTTATTCAGAAAGGTGCTTTAGGTCATTGGCTCCAGTGACCAACCAGGTTTGATCTTATTTTGATTTGGAAAAGGGGGGAAAGTAAGCATGGTTAGTTCCTGAGCGTCACAACAGACAGTTAGCTGTGAAGTTTTTACAAACCTGTTGTTAAACGGTCGATCTTATCCTTTTCCTCTCTCAGTGGTTGTCGTGACAATTGTAACATTGCGCTGATGCGGTCCAAGTTGATTGTCTGATAATGATCTTTTCTTAAACAGATTTAGTATGAGAGATTTAACAATGAAGAACACCGGCCAGGTCCATGTTGTGGTCACTCCCGCTCTCATCGTCTGCCACCATGGTCTTAGCGGCCACTAAGACAGCAGCACTTGCCTGTTTAAGTGGTGGTCCTGTCACCGGAAGCACATTTGCCCATTCAGTTCTATACATGCGGGGAAGAGAAGATCACCTCCAAATTTTTTGGGGGATACCAATCGAAAGGCTTAAAATTATCTTCAGACCCTCTGCTAAAATGTTGTCATGTTGTTTCTTAATTGACACCCTGGCATGGACTCAGAGAAGCCTGCGCCATTGAGCAGCTTTACATAGGAATGAATGTTGCGCCATTTTTGGTCCACTGTCCATTCTTTTTTCTATATCCATGCTCCCACTACAACAATCGTTTTAGTTTCCGGTCACACGTAGGCTGTCAATCACCCATCAGAAACACAGTGGGTGAGACTTGGGGAGAGATTAGGGGAGTGGCTTGGGGCGATAGAAATATCACTCCGAGGTCCCATGTATTCGTCCATAGAGCACAACAAGCTGCGTGCACAACCTCTTAATGAGTGTGTATGTGGAACCGATGGGCGCTCTGAAAATCACCCTCAATCTCGTCCGAGACCTGTAAACTCGCAAGTTCAGTTTTCTGTGCCTCTGAAGCAGCTCGGCTCAGCTTGGCAGACACAGAGATGAGAGATAAGATAAATATTTCAATAAGTCGTTGCAGAGCAGGAGGGCGGCGCCCTAGCGTCCTCTATGGGCCAGCCGCCGCTGGTTAAAACAAACATCAATAATGCTATTTTGCCCTCATTGTTCTCTGTGAAGTATGCTGAAAGTGATGCAGTCTTGCTCCCGTATTTTATGGGGAGTGAGCCAGATAAGTCACTGATTTAAGAAAATTTAAAGTATTACATGTGGGAACTGAATAGGTGTTGTGGTAGAATGAATGTGAATTTTTGTGATCGATCTCAACTACACCTGTTCCGTTTGTGACTGTTTGATATCTGGATTGATTAAAGATTGAAGACACCTGAGTCCCATATAAATGTATTTTCTTTTTCTGACATGTTACTGACAGTAACATTTCCCTGATCTGTTCCTTTGGCCTGTCGGATGGTACCGACACTTTGTCGATGTACAGGAATGCAGTTGTCGGTGTCATCTGCTATGATAGACAGTTACTCTTTTTTTTTTTATTGTGCGGCCCTCTGAGCTGCTGTGACAGTTGCCACTCAACTCATCTTTTGGTTGGTTGTATCCAAACTAAGGTCACCTTACCTTGACCATCCAACAACCACTTTCGTTTCACACTCTGTGAGATGTCTGTGCTGCACACCAACTTTGCCATTTTCTCACATGCAACAGAGAATAAAATAGAATAATTCATGGAGGTGGCATTAATGGGTTACATGTACACATTGGACGCTGTGTGGAATTAATTAACGAATAAAAGGATGCATCATTTTATTGTTATTCATTTTTGCTTTCTCACTATTTTCCATGTACATAACCTTTTGGTGCGTTATCTATGCACATTTTAGATGAGACCCTTGAAATGGGCCTCCCTCTATATCCACTTGAAACAAAATAAACATTGTGCTGCTACCTTCTGAGTATTATAACCTCTGTAAACCTGGAAAAATGATCCATATTTTAAACATACATAACATGTCCCATTGTGATGGTTTTATATTCTCTTCAGCTCCACTTCACTGAATGTAAATATCTGAAAGATTTGTTTTTCTCAACAAGTGGCGTTTCCATTATGCTAAGGTCTGACCCGTGATGTGCTGAAAGTTTTTCCCTGAAACTGGGGCACTGCTCCTGGCCAGTGATTGTACAGAAATCCCTGGAAAAATATACCACCACATAACCTCATCACAAGATCGGTGTGAAAACCAAATTGACTGACCCACACACACAGCGAAGAAGACAGCACTGTTGAAGCATTGCTCATTGGTGTTCAATGGAAGAATGTGACAAATACCATTATTTAGCTAATTATAAAGTGGAAGCACTTATCATTATAGTCCTTTGTCAGAGGACATTTTGACATGTCACAGTAGGACTGTGCCCTATATCACTCCCTTGTTCACTCCTTCACTGCTCCCCATAATAGACACTAGTCAATAGTGCACAGAAAACTGAGATTTTGGACACTTTCTTATAATCATTTCACATCATCATTATGGTTAACTGTAATTTTCAGATCCATAAAATATACTGTGAAATGTTTTGGAGCATTTTATAGTTGATAGCTTTAGAGACTCAGAATTCCTCAAATAAAATGGTGGATAGTAAATATAGTGCACTACATAGTAATTAGGGAACATTCTTAGAAAAGCACTGCCTTCAGATGGGATCGTGTTAACCTTGTTCATAAGAAGAGCCCATGTGAATTCTTTTTGTATTTATGACCTCGTACTTCTAAACATTGCGGATATCATGAAAGGTTCATTTTTCACTGGATGGCATAGTTAATATATTGTTATAATAATTGCTATAATATAACCACATCCTCTTACAATATCTCTGAGGAAATTGTTGATATTCCCAGTGGCCTAATCTTTTCTGCCATTGTGTTAGTGTTGCCATTGCCTAGCAGGGGTGGTCTCACAACTGAACCACTTCAACGGCAAGCATATTGTGTACACAACTTCAACTGACGCAATCACAAGCTCACCATTTCCATCTGAAGCCAGCAACAGGACTAACATAACTAACAATGGATTCATTGCTTCAGTTTCCATGCTGGCTCACCGTCATGAATTCCTGGGACAGTTAAATTGAATGGAGCTATGGTTAATGTCCTTGATAGCACCTGGGCTTTTCCTACTATGGCAAGGCAAAATATCTGCTGGGAGAAAGGCTAATACATTATTACATTGTGCCTCATTGTCTTTATCTTTATCCTAATTTTTTTTACCAGGAAAAAACAAACAGCAATTAAAGTTTTCTGATGGCTTCAGTTGCTCAAAGTCGCGCTGTCAGTAATTCATACGGTGAGACAATACCACAGGACTCATTTACAGTAACAAGCAGCCAATTAGCTGGAAGTTATCAAATATGTTGAGGAACACCTGCAGTGTGCACAATGAAGGCACATCTCCAAACAGCAGTTGACAGTTTTGACATGCAATGGTGTGCATCACAACTTCACTCTTGATAAACAAATAACTCTGCACATCCCTATACCTTGATAATTAGCGGTGTTGGACACGCACACTTCCCTGCACACATCCATTTCCCTTTAAGCTTAATTGGTCTATTCAGCGTGAGATGTCGTCTATTCACGATAAGGCGACCTTTAGATATATTGCTGTTTTATCAGTAAAATGTACAGAGTTATTATTAAACAGCAGAGGACATTAATGGTATTCTTAGAAGTATGTAAGCCCTGCAGTTGTGTTGTAAAATTGCCAGAACAAAACAAACAACTGGTACCTTGATGCATGTGACCTTGCAGGACATGTGAGTAAAACCGCTTTTATTGCCATCATAATCAGTTGTGCTGCAGCCTTGATTCAATTAAATGGAATGTGAATTTCTGTGAAAAAATGAAAAGACATTTAAAGTAGTAGTAACTGATTTATTGGCATACTTAACATCCATTCATAATTTTAACCACCAAAAATACATCATTTTAAAGTGTACTTAGAATGCTCTCTAATTTATTCACATAGGTCCCGGTCAATAGATCAGTTGTTCGGTGTCTCCGCTGAATTACACTTCATACTTGCAGAGGCAATAAGAAAAAAAACTATGAACAGAGAGTGAAATCAATAATTGCTTTTCTCTTTGCTCGCTCCAATAACACTTAAATCCACAATTTCTCTTTCTCAGTTCTCTCTATCACGCTATCTTTTTTGTGTCTTTCTTTCTCTCTATATATAATGGACAAGCATTTTTAAGGAGAAAGAAATGTATGCATGTGTGTGTGTGAGTGTGTGTGTGTGTGTGTGTGTGTGTGTGTGTGTGTGTGTGTGTGTGTGTGTGTGTGTGTGTGTGTGTGTGTGTGTGTGTGTGTGTGTGTGTGTGTGTGTGTGTGTGTGTGTGTGTGTGTGTGCTAGTGTGTCTACTAAAGACACTTTTCGAGCAGGGGAGAGTAAATTGTGCTCAGGGATTTTTCGTACCCATGTTGGTTTGGTCACACTGTGTATATACTTGCACAAAGCTGCATGCTCTCTCTATGCCTGTGTATGTGTTTGAGTGTGATCTGCAGCAATTAAAGGAACAGGCACACACACACGCACGCACGCACGCACGCACGCACGCACGCACACACACACACACACACACACACACACACACACACACACACACACACACACACACACACACACACACACACACACACACACACACACACACACACACACACACACACACACACACACACAGACAGGTCCTGCAGCCAGAGGAGAAGGGATAAACTTTGAAGTACGTGGCCAGGGTAAGAATAACCAGGACTGCACAGGTCCCAACTCTGATGCAGTGGCTGACAACCTCTGCAACACAGCAGCAGATTCACCTAATAGGAGCTGGAGAAAAAGAAAGCAACAACTCCCTGTTGACAAAACACTGTTTCAGTAGCACATTCGGTTAATCCCTCATACAAAAGCCACTGAAGCCTTTATTTTATTTCATTGACTTGTGTTTGAGCTTAAATCATATTAACAGACAAAGGTGGTCAAGGCTTGGCCAGCTAAACCCTGTTTTTTTGAAAGTACTGCAATTGGGTGGGATGTAAACCTTTTAAATAATTACAAACTTCATGCTGAAACAGCACATTTCTGAAAAGATGACTGTTAAATTTAAAACGAATGACTCCTCATCTCTGTTAAGCTGTCTATTTTCAACTCTCCTATACAAGAAAAAACAAAAAAAACCAACAGGAATATAAGTAGGGATATAAGTAGGCAACTGACCAGTCCCGGCCTGGTCAGTTGTGTACACATGAAGTGATGAAGCCTGAAATTTCTTTGGGGATAACAATGACCTGGACAAATGAGAACATTCACAGGCTCATAATTAGGCATGTTAACTGAGCCTCTCTCTTTAACACGGAAATCTCTTTTTTTGGTTTAATGTTAGTTCAATTCTTCAAAGATTCTTTGAGTTTAAGAATCAACGTGAAAGCAGAGTTTGTGAAAAACAAAGTCAATGAGTGTTTAGGGCATTACATCAGCTCTCATTAGAACTGCTCTGTCGGTTTCATGAATAAAGTGTCTGTGACTGTTAACTCTTCTCTCATCACCTTCAGAGGAAGCACAGTGACATCTGCTGGCTCCTTATATGTATTCAGGAATCAAGGTTTAAGAGCTGAAAGTCTATTTTATGGCTTGAGAAACCTACTCACGTTCATTCATTGTTCATTCACATATAGCTGCTTCCCTTCACAGTGGAGCGAGGCAACAAGGGGTGAACTTTTTGAGAATATCTGTAAACGGCTTCTTTTTTTGCTAAATCAGTCCACATTTCAGATTTTTGTTTTGTTTCTATGATTATCATGACTTATTAGGAAAACTTTAAAACATCTTCAGGTATTATTAATTAAAGCTACTCTCAAAATACAGAAAAACAACATGAGTGGGATCACCTGCACACAGGAGAGTGACTTAATTTTCTGCTCAGGACGCCATTATTCCACTATATATTTAAACAGCAAATATTTGTTTGCCACTATATTAATGTTCTGAATATCGAGTTCAGTGTCTGTAAGAGTCAAACACAGGGGTTGTGTGGTGTGGCTTAATCATATTTAATTAACAGTGACAGTAACAACCTACCAGCTGTCATCATATCGTAATTGATTAATTCTGATTAGTGCACGGGAGTAAAAAATAAATACCAAATTTTCTTCTGTGAAATAACCACAGCTGCTACAACTTTGGAAACTCTTCATATAGGACCACATCGATCAGAGTAATAACCTGATTGAGAAAATAGGTCTTCAGGGCCTTCAAATTTAATGAACGATTAAAAACAAAAAGTTTAGGACTTGAGGCTTAACTTTGGGCTTGCATGTCAGGTATCCATTATCGAGACTTGCTTGTGACTGTTAAGTTAAAGGTGGTGGCTGCATGGTGCAGGTATGCATCCATCCATCAATGCATCTTTTGCTAAGTTCACATGTCTTAATGCACAATTCCGATTAATTGCTCAAATCCAACTTTTGTTTGGCTGTTCACATTACGTCTTTAAATGTGGCTTGAAGTGACCTGCATGCAAAGTTCATAAGGCCACAACGGTGTTTAAGGAAGCGAACATGGCAACGGCAACCAGTATTGTAGGACTTTATGGCTTAATGTTAAAAACAGTGTGTGGCGACTTCACTATTAACTTTACTATACCTCCACTGGCCACCTGCTTCACTGTTGTCCTCCATGTCTGTTTTGATTCTGTTCCTGGCTCCGTCTGTGGCACAATTTTTTTTTTCAATCAACGTTGTCATTCATTTGTAAAACTGTGCAGCATGGATCAGAATGATGTCAAAGCCGCATTTAATGCAACCTGGCTGTTAAGATTGCCGTCTGATACAGTACCACATTTAAAAGTGGCTTAATTCTGATTTGAAAATGTCAGATTCAATGGGACTTGTGCTGTTCACACTGCCAATGCCAATTCAGATATGAGCGGAAAGATTGGATTCAGGTCACTTGTAAATGCAGTGTGAACGTTGCCTTTTTCAGCTTCTTTTGCTGCATTTTATCTGCTCATCCTGATTCATTGTTTCAGTGATCTTCCTACACTCTCTGTTCTTTGAAGGCCAACGTGTGAATCAGTACTGGCAAGGACTGTAGGTGAATTGGGTGAAGTAAGTAACATTGGGCTTCTGAAGATTTGTGCTTGGTGTGTTTTGTCAGCTGCACTCAGATGCAAACATTTACTAATCTAACCAGAATATCCTGTGAGAGCTAAGGGCATGTTGTAAGAACATGATATTGTCACAAGGGGGAGCACTTGCACAAGATAATTTACTGACCTCACTCTGCAGCTTAATACCAAAAGGTGGACATAAATGACTATAGAAATATATGTAATAGATAAGTGTTTCCTAATCAGGGGTGTGTCTACTCCAGTAAGGTGCTTCTATAGTTACCAGGGGGTTTGTGGAAAGAAATATTAATATAGTTTGAGGTTTATATTTGGTATATTTATTGTCATAATAATCAATTAACTACCCAGAACAACAGGCTGGCCTCATATGACAGGCGTCCCACCAACCAGTAACGTTTACACTAGTTACACTGCATTTACACAGAAGATACCTTATTAAGAGTGTCTACAAAATTGTGAGCAGGGCGCTGAAATAGCCAAAAAACGCAATAAATAAATAGTCGAAACATTCAGCCAGAGACTATGGCTTAGAAGCGAGACAGTTCCCCTCACAGTCATTTCCTGTATCAGAATCATTATCTGTATTTCGCAAAGGCCCCACCTTTTTAGGAGATTAGCGGGAGGTCCTGAGTGTATTGATTCCAATGGGCGAAGCGAATGTGAACACAGATTATGACATTTCCCTGAGCCCCATAATCACTGAAGTCAAGCCATTTTTCACAAGTCACATATCTCCAGCATCAGTGGCAACTAATTAATGGTCGACTGATATTTAGATAGCAAGGTAGCTGATGGCCAATATACAATGCCGATATCATGTTGTTCATTTCTTTTTTTTATCTGATATTGAATATACAATAACAATTTAATAATATCAACTCAAGAGACAAAATTTTTTTGAACTTGTATGGACACTGCTCTTGTCTGCATTGTCTCTGTTTATTGTGTGTTTAGTGGTAGGCTACAACTTGCAGCAAAGTCTTGAAAATGCATAGGAAAAACATTTTCAAAACATTATGTTGTGTAAAAGGCCTCACAGTTCACAGCTCACTGATCTGATAGAGTTGTGAGAGTACGCCAGACTCCGTCAGACACTGATACAGAGCTTTGACATCATCTGTGAAACAACAAGGACAATTAGACTGAATAAAAAGCATAAAAAAGACAACATCAGCTGTCTGTGAACACCGGACTGAGATAAGTCAAAACATCAGCTGGCAAGAGGTAAAAGTCATTGATCAAGATTCAGTAGACGCCTGGGAAAACAATCAAGGAAGACATCAGATCAATAGATACATGTTGCTCTCTTGGACGTCACATTAAGGGACGAAACCGTCCCGCTGTAGCAAAAGCTGGTCCTAACCCATTAACCCCCATTAAATTAGACTTTTTTCTACGCAGCCAAAGTCCCTCTGACACTAAATCAAACCACAATAATAAAGTTTTGTTTTTGCAGGATTTTAGGGAAGTGACTAAACTGTTTGTATCTGAATAAAGAAAACAGCAGGACATACAATTGAAATATGTAGAAAAACAGTCGGGTTTCCATTGCTGTAACCTCACCACACACCACAGAGAGAGAGAGAGAGAGAGAGAGAGAGAGAGAGAGAGAGAGAGAGAGAGAGAGAGAGAGAGAGAGAGAGACACACACACACATACACACACACACACACACACACACACACACCCTCCTCAGCATATATCTCTAGAGACAGTTCTAATGGGGATGAGCAGTGAGCAGGTTAAGTGACAGGCTTACAAAATCACAAAACAGGTTCTCCTGTTTGAAACTGAGCCATGACATTTATGAGTGAATCCGTCATAATGGAGACAGGTAGAGTTTCCTTGTTGTGTCAGAGACTCTAAATAACACAATGAGACCAAACTGTCCTGCTGTTGGCAGCAGCTGTGAAGAGGAACATGAGGACAGCCTCCACCAGCGACCTGTCTCTGTCTTTTTGATTCACAATCCATCTCGGTCTCATCGCTGCGAGAAATCTGATATCCTCCCTCGGTGCATTTAGCCCAGAAAGCTAATGATGACAGATAGAACAAGGTGGAGAGACATTTCCACGGAGGTTTGCTTATAATACAAGAGTCCATTGAAAAAAATAAGACATGACAAAACACAAAGATTCATACTTGGGTTTTCATCAGCACGGGATTCATCAACTCATTTACTCGTCTTTCTATTTTTTACTTTACATACATTACTTTTAAGTTTAACTGTCTTCCTAATAGGTTAGGCAATAATAATAAGAAGATGTATATTCATTTGAAGGCAGTCTTTGTAGCCGAATGACTCCTTAACTGCATTCTACGAAGGTCTGATTCCAAATTAAGGCGTGTGTAAACACTTTAAGTACTCGCAGTGACTAGAATGACTAAAAGCCTTTTTAATCATGACTGTGGTTTTTGTTGTAATAGACCTGAAGTCATGAGGGGCCTTTTCCAACTCTGTGGCTTCACACCACCCTGTAACAGCCATGTATTTACCCTCTGAGGCGGTTTATGTGAAGACGTATTTACAGTACGGGGGTAATGGGGTGCTGGTTGGACACTATGTTGTCTTGAAAAACCTCCATGCTATATACCAGCTTAATGTGACATTTATAGCTTGCAATAAACTATAAGGACAGAGAATAACCCTAAGATGTAGCTTTGATTTTATGCTGTTAAATACTAATTTGGACAAGCTTGTTTACATGCATCATCACCTAATACAGTAGTCTGTACAGTATTAGTTGTTCTGTAATAGGGTAATAAAAAAAGGAAACATCAATGCTGCCCTGAGGACTTAAGTGTAATTAAAAAAGACTCAAGTATAAATTTGACTCTTCTAATCTTGAGTTCTAATCAGCTTTAAAGGATGTTTACCCTTTGGAAAATTGTGTCTCATTCGTCAAAATCTGTCAAATTATGCAATTTCATTTCAAAGCAAACAACTGAACAAACTGGGGGGGAAAGAAGAAGAAATGTTGTCACTGCATGCCCAAACAAACTGTGTTTTCAAATGAAATGAAGACGTCAAAATGTTTCGGAAGTCATTTATTTCTCGTTTGTTATGACGATCAAATCCATAACACATATAATAAGCTACTGGCAAGGATCATGCTCGCCGCGTTACTGTCTAACTTTGACATATGACCTCTCTAAATGCTCCAACCATCACATTGACATAAAATATTAAGTGTTACAACATAAAAAGAGCCAAGCCGCAGGCTTTGAAGAGTAATCCTCGTTTCCCCCAGAGGTTCCCCGCATGAAATAGGATAGGGTTTTTAAGTCCTAATAAGTTCTTAATTTAGTGGAAACACACACACACACACACACACACACACACACGCACGCACACACACACACACGCACACGCACACGCACACACGCACACACACACACACACACACACACACACACACACACACACACACACACACACACACACACACAGGGTCAACAGCAGTGCCCCATCATGCTTGAGTTATTTGCCCACTAAATTATGTTGCATGTCCTTGCTTGCTCTACACATTCTGGGGTCCAGTTTCAGGATATTTCAACTAAAAGACATACAGACTTCTAAAGTTCACGAACACGTGTGTATAAAATAAGAAATTTGAAGTTAAATTAAATTGTAATGTATAGAAAACAGCTCATTATGCCCATTCATTCCTCCTTCCATGCTGATTTTGGGTGTTAACAGTCAGAACGTGCCTAAAAACCTATTATGTGCAGACCAGGGGACCTCCGTCATTAATCAAAGCAGTTCTCTGAGACTAATAAAAAAGCTCTGGTTGATTACACACTGCCAGGCAGCAGATGGGTAGGACGCCTTGCTGATTAAGAAGTAGCAGTCACCACAGTGCAATTGTACTGTCTTCATCTCCTACTGTAAGTGCAATCAACTCATGTAAATATTTGAAATAGAGAATTAACCTCAGTCGCTTCATCTTTTTCAGCTTCTTTATTTTTTTTTAAAATGATCTGTGAAGTTATTGTTGCGAATACAAGAAGCCCCTGGCTAAGTGGATATAAGAAAATAAAAAAAATAAAGTTTTACTTTCATGCTCTTTGGTGTTTTTAGCTGTAGCATTTGCAAGTCTTTTGGCCCGCCAATTAATACCCAAGTCATACTAACCCCTTACCTTTAAATTGTGAAAACATATTTCTTGTCTATTTAAAATGAATTTTAATGACTCCACATATCTTGAATTGTACTTGGTCAGTAGTTTTTTTAAATCTCAGTGAGGCACTTCTTTTTGTTTTCCTGTCCAATACTCAGTTTATGAAACAATATCTGAAAAATTAAGGATTCATTCCTGTCAGACTTTGGGTGCCAGACCAGTTAGAGAAATAATTGACCAATTAGAGCTTTGTAGGTGAGATTAGGAAACTGGGATGTTATGTTTCTGCATTGATGGCTACCTAGCCTCATCCTAGCCCCAGTTTGTACCTCATCTGATAACATGACATTCTAGGAACGATTACTTTCCTAAAAAGGGTTAACCCTAACCCCTAACCCCTAACCCTAACTAAACTAATTAACTTCCTATTCAATGTACACCCGGGGCTACCTGGGGCTGACAAATTACAGCTCAAACAGATGGAAGTTTTGTAGAGCTGAGCCTGACAAGCTCAGTCAGAGATGATGGGTGCTTATTTTTCAACAACAACATGGCCTAAATGTTACTTTAGTAGTAAAGATCCACACATAGTTAAACTGTCTCCTCTACCCGTCCAACAATTTTGTTTTCCTCCATGTATTGAGGCTTTAGTGTTGTTAACTTACAGGAGACAAGAAAATCAATGCAACAGAGACAGCTTGTAACACCTTATTAACACCACTAATATGGATTTTTCCACCTTTGTCTCAGGGAGACGAACCAGGGTGCAAAACAGGGTAGGATCAAATTAGTCCTCAATACTGGTAACACACCCAAAGCACAAAAAAGTTAACGTGATAATTGCATCCGTTTTGTAAGAGGATTTGTTTTTGTGCAGGACACCCGTGCATGGATGAATGAATGTTTCAATTACAGTTACAGAGTGTATACATGCATACACACACACAGAAACTGCCTTCGGTCCTCCGACGCAGACTCCAGCTCGGCTGTCTGGCATTCCTCTCTTTTGACAGTTGACAGCTTTAAGCCGACATGACGTGTGGATTTCACTGCTGCCGTGTAATTTACGTCCTGTTGTTTGTCAGCCTCGTTTCCTTTGATACTGCTCCTTCGATCTGAACACTGGTGCCTCATTCTCACACAAACAATACAGGTTACATGATGAGGTCTGGGAAAATTATTATTGTTTTTCTGAATGCAGAAGTTTGTCTTAATGTGGGTGTATGTGCCTGAGAAGTGAAACTAGATCGTTCTCTCAGATTGACAACTCATGAGATGGCCTCAATAGACGTTTCTGATGGTTATGCGGCCTGGACAGGGTGATCATGGACACTAAATGGACACAAGCAAGGGAGTCTTCTTAGATGTTACCTACCTATTTTACGTCTATCCATGTATCCATATTAACTCTGTTCATGATCCGTCAGCAAGATACAGTTGAAACAAGTGTATTTTCTTGAAAGTAACTATAAGACATAAACTAGAAATGAGAAACACAAAACGTCAGCGTTAATAAAGTGATGATCCTTAAGACTCCTGGATGATCTGACAATAGCTGTAGTGTGAACAGTCAGGGAGGTTTCACACAACAGCAAACACTATCCTAATTATTACAGTGCGACATTATATATATATACACACAATATATATATATATATATATATATATATATATTGTATATACTATTGTAAATTTGATATTTTATTTACATGTATATATAGTTATATACTGTATATATATAGTTTTCTATTTCTGTTTTTCCAAATATATAGTATATTGTATATAGTATTGTTGTTAATTAGTTGTTTGTATAGCTGGAGTTTGCGACAAAAATAATTTCCCCCTGGGATTATTAAAGTATTTATGATTATGATTCTGACTTCTCACCAGATATTTGGTTAGAAATACAACCAAACACCAAACTCAACACAACAAAACTCACCGTAAAGTCATGACTTCCTGCAATCTGCTGATGTTTGAGATGTATTTGACAATAACTATAATATGAAGTAACTGAACCAGCAGTAACAGGGGATATTCGGTTTGCATAAACAGCAACTAAATGCAGCTCTGATACAGTGACATTGAAATCACTGAGATAAAATGTGTGTGAGGGCAATTGGAATCTAGAACTAAAATGGTGAACTACACCAATACATTGAAAACTATTATAAAGAGACCGTATACATTTTCAAACACATTTAATGGCCATTGCTGGAAAAAAAACCATAATAAATGCTGTATAAATAATAAAAAAATGGGTTTGATGATTGTGACAAAGATCTGTGTCTTACAAGACAGAACATTTTAATTGTATATGTAAAAGAATCAACGCAAAGTCTGCATCACCTGGACTTGATAACAATGAATCTTATGGACCATTGAACGAATCTCTGTGGGCGAGACACCGTCACACATTGTGTCCATAATGTAAATCCACATAATCGATATGCAATCATAAGGACATTACTGCTATTCTAATTAGCCGTGGGATCAAAGTCTATTAATTTAAGCTCAGGTTGACCTGTCTTTTTCTTTCTTTCTTTCTTTCTTTCTTAGTTAACTCAACATGTGACAATCATGTTTGAGCCCTGCAGTTATAACAGCTAGGTTGTTGAACAGGGAAGTGTCAGTTGCAAGTGCTGTATTGTCACTAATGGTACCTTTGGAAATGTCTCACTGAGGACAAAAGACAGGACTTAAAAAAGCCATTATGGTCAGTCAAAGGCCTTGTGATTATATGGTATTAGTCAGCTTGGACAGATGTCAGGCCTGAATAATGAAGGGTGTTACAGTCTCACCCACTGGCTGGTGTGACAACAGTATCAATTCTACACATGGGGACAAATGTTCATTTTACTCACCTGCTTTTCTGTAAATAATAGCCTGGTCCTGAGCTGTCATCATGTCTTTCTTTCTCTTTATTGATTTCATATTAGATACAAAATAATTATATACTGATCATGTTGGCTTTTCCAATCAAATATGATATTTTGAGATAATGATTTAAGGATCAAACAAATTATGGGGAACATTACATTAATTTCTACATCTATATTATAGCCTATCAAAGTTTTCCTGACCTTACAGGTATATTAACAGCCACTAAAGTCTATTTGATGACCAATTATAGTATACTTTTTATTTTGTATATTGTATATTGATATTGTAGATTGATAGACATAATGTGAAACCAAAGTTCACTGGCGCAAGTTCTGTCTGGACTCTAACTCACTAACCAATTTGCCATACGCTGTAAGAAACATGTTCTGAGTTCTGATGCGGGTCAGTCACACTATAGTGAGTGCAAATGAAACACCAGAGCTGGAAGACCTGCCTGCCGTTTCTTGGTCAGCTACCGCAATGAAGACAGAGTTGTGTCTAAGACGAGGACAGTGTGTCAGCGTTGTACCACCGTTTTCTAGCCTAATGTGACCTGCTGCCTTTTGGGGAAAGTTTTTTTTGAAGTGAGTTATCAGAAATGTAAGGAGCCTAGCTAGTAGAAAATAGCTTATACACGCATATACGCGTATTGCATAATCCGTAATCCGTCCGCCTCAAATAGAATCTAATCGTATGAATGAGCAGGTGGCACCATGCATAGTAGCCTCTGCCACCAGTGTATGAATTTGTGTGTGAATGGGTGAATGCTGGCTTGTGTTGAAAAGTGGGCGTTAAGACTGTTTTTCCTGTTTGTTTTGTTTTTTTTACATTCTAAGCAGTATTAAGGGTAACAGATCTCTCATAAGATCCCGTGTAGAGATCATACCACAATGCAAACAGCATTCTAAAACACAAGAACTATAAAAGTCCAGATTTGAAAAGAGAGAGGGAAAAAAAACAGCTAAACCATGAACTAACCACTGCTGAGACGGCAGGCTGAGCCTCAGGTATTTCATGCACTTCACAACTTCAAATTAAGAAGCAATTATATTCTCTCCTGGGTCATTACTAATCCTTCTGAGGTAATGGAGCCGCACCTACAGCTTTAATTGCAGGGATTACAACAGAAAAGGCACAATTTCTTTTATCAATGCTGTCAGAAACAAAATCTCAACAGGAAGAAAGGAAACTTTAATACCTCATTTGCTAACACTGAGAAAATCTTGAGTGAAAGGAAACTATTTATAATCTCTCTTTGTACTAATGCTTGTCATTCAAGGTTTTTTCCCTCTCTTCTTTCGCTCACGTTTGTTTTACCATTTAAATCAATTAACACTCCTTCAAATGGCATGTGTTTATTATTATTTAAATGGTAGATCCTCTGAGCTGCGAGACGAGGTTTTAGACAGATTAATGGATTAATTACTTTCACCAACATTAGCACGTGTGTTTTCCCGTGACACGCATTGTTTTATGGCCCAGGAGAGCAGAGAACTTCAGGGATTCTCTCAGATGTCAGATGTACAACTTGTTTAGAGCAAAATCTCAAACATGTGTTTGCATGCACCTCTGTGCCTGCACAAAACTGGGCATATCGTTGGTGCATTGTGGTACAGCAGCTGATAGCAAGTGCAGAGGCAGACAGAGATTCGATGCAACTTTAACGATTCACGTGGGGAAACTTTAAGTCCTGTGCAGACACACGCCAATGAATTTCTAACACATCACGGCAACTTGTTAAACTGAAAGAGGGAGAAGATAACAGAGAACTAAAGAGAGGTGAGAGCTGGAGAGTACAGGGGCAGAAGAACATCCCCTTCACATTAACCAGTATTAGCCCTGGCCTTGTTCAAAGAGAAACATTCCCTGTTGTCACCACGATGTCTGCAGGAGGTGGAGAGTCAACCAAACCCAATTATCAACCCTTTCTCTTGAATTATAGCCTGTCAAATCCATGTTCTTGTGAGTGGCATTGGTATTATTATTTCTATTATAATAATGTCCACTTGGCAGAACTGGTGATAAAAAATAAAGTTGTAAAAATGATCACAAAGGGAGACGAACAGGTAGCGCTTGAAAGAACTCACTGTAGTAGACGGTTTCGCACCAACCATCAGTGGATAAAAGAATCTTATAATGATAACTAATCTTAATATTCATTGCAGAATATTGGTGCCAAAAGACTGATAAAAAAAATTGTTGGCATGGATGTGACAAAGTTAATTTCACTTCTGTCAAAACTTATAAAATGATTTGTTTGCACATAAAAATGTTATGCTGGTGAAAATTGTTACATGCAAGATGGGAAAATAAATAATGTGTCCTGACACACAGAACATGGGGTAGGTGTCAGTGTAATGTGGGATTTTTGGTGCCATGCATGGGTCAGCATGTTCCCGGACCTTTAAATCACCTGAGTGGTAGTGTAATTACGGCTCTCTGGGACGCCACTCAACCCTCTAATACCCAAGGGGCTCTACAGCGGCGCCACTTGTTGCGCAAGTATTCGTAGAGAGGAGGCTGCAGGGAGGGAAACACTGAGAAGTAGGTGGAGGGGAGGGTGGAGGGGAATTGGGATGCCCTTTGGCAATTTCGAGGTTAATCTTCTAAACGTCGACTGACAAAGCAAAATTGCTGAGTGACTGTGCGTGTGTGTGAAAGGGCAGGGCTGGGGACCAGGTTTTGTGGGAGAGGGGTTCATTGTGGCAAAGCAAATGAGAGGGAGTCACTCCACTTCAGAGAGTTTGGCCAAAATTTCTTGAATGCAAACAAGTGCTCACATGCAGTTTAAAAACCTGATTAAATTCGGGGTAAGGGCATACCCCGGTTCAATCACCACACCGCGGGTAAAATCAGGGTCCTCATACCCCCGTTAACAAACCTAGAGATCTCCGTCCCGTTCCGCGGCAGTGGCTTTTGACCCGGAAATATAATAAACCAGGAAGCAACAGCACCTAAAACAACGTGAAAAAAACAATAATAGAAAGTTACCTTTAAACCAAGGGAGGATTTCGCAACGGCAAGTAACATTACTACCAAGAAGACCCGTTTCTGTCCTAATTCTGTCCAAAAGTCTGCCGTTTATGATTTTGACAAAGGTGAACCAGAAAAAAGCTGTATTCAGTCCAGCTGTATGTTGACGGAGAGCCACCTACTGTACTGGAGGTCGAGTTACTCTGTCATTTTCCCATTCAACCCCTGCTCATGCATATGAGGGGAACTACAATAATCTGTAAGGCTTTTTTCGACTGTCTGGTCAGCTTCTTGAACCTGCAATGTACTTGAACCTATGACATACTGTAATGTAGGCAGGCCCTGACTCCCAAATAACCATCCCAAGTGAGTATTAAGCCACGGCGTGATAGAAATACTACGATTATTTTTAAACAAATAAAGTAAATTAAAGGTAGAAGCACTGCAGTGAGTTTAATTAACTTTGCTGATTTATGAGTTTGATATTTACAAGAGATGGAATTGATATGTGCTCGTGGGCGATTGAGAAGATATTAGCACATTCAACAAGGAGTGCTGACGCCCAGACACGACAGTTGGCGCCTTCTGCAATAAATTATCTGCCCTTCATCATTCAGTGTGTGAGTTTAGAGTTGTGTCTGTGATACTTCATATCAAAAGCACTGTGAAAGGAACAATCCTGTGATAATGGATTATATCTTAAACCACCAAAACATTGTTCCCCCTTTCATAAATGCTTCAGACTAATGCCTGGGTTTCATGATAATGAAAAGGCAACAATCACTTTTGTGTTAAGTATGGTTGGAAGTTCTCTGATACAGAAGAAAATCTTATCTGGTAATTTTGTTTGGTGTAAAGACTTTGCTGCATCACAAGCCCTCATGGCGCCAGCATATATTTAATGCCCAAGAGGAAATGTTAGGTTAGGTGAAAGGCGTCTATTATCGGAACAGCAAAAACTCATAATAGATAGGAGTCACTCCATATTTAACCAAGGACTTTGATACAAATTAATGTTTTGTTTAATTGTGAAAAAAATAAGCAAAGATATAATTAGGACACCTTCACAACTACAACTGGGAAGAAGTGAAGTTGCAACATTGTGACATGTATTTTCCATTTGGTTCAGTTAAGGTAGGGACAAAACAAGAAGGCTGTGGTCAAAGTCGGGCCAATAGTGAGGCTCTGTTGCCATAGTTTTTGTGGTGTGTCTCATGCCGTTGGCACTAGGCAGCCCGGTAAGCCCTCATAGGCTGCTTTTGATCGATTCAGCATGTTTATTCTGCGTCTGAGCCGGCAGAGTCTGTCGGTGAGAGAAATCACTCTAATTGGTATTTAGGATCAGTGCATAATAAGAGAAACAGAAGTGAGGAAACTAACAGACTGCTAAAGTAAAGAGGCCGTGAGATCGAAAACTAACTTGTTTTATCAGGTAAGCTTATTTTTAATCCACCAAGCTCTTTAGCAGAAACGGTGTGTAATTGTTTTTGTTCGCTAGATATAGTTTGCTCTTTCATAATCCGGTTTTGTCTTTAATGTGTTAACTGGCCAACTTGTGTCTTGAGCCATCTTGTTGGTCTTCCGGTTTCCCGCATGCTTGTATGTAGATTTGTTTCCTTTCACACAGGTGATGAACTTACATGCTTGTCAGCCATTGGCTGTAGTCTATGTTGTGTGTTCTCATGCAATTTTTTCAGTGAGACACAGGTGTTGTGAGGTGTCAGCCCTCGTCGCCACTAGTTCTTTGAAGTCTTGACTTGACACTGCACTTTGTCAAGTGCACCTAATATTGTAAACAAATGTCATGTTTGTCTATTGGACAGAATATCTGAGTGAAAGTCGCGGACACTTTCTGGTCTCAGAAATAATGGAGCAACACCAAATGTATGCAGTCTTGGATTTTCGTGTTTTACTTTTGTGTTTTCATCAGTGAAATAATTTAGAAGAAGGCAAACAATATGAGCAGTTGACAACACAGCATTCACACACACACACACACACACACACACACACACACACACACACACACACACACACACACACACACACACACACACACACACACACACACACAAACCGCTGCAGCAAGGACTTTTAGTATATTTCTAGTATATATTTTCCGCTGTATACGGGGCCCCAGTTCATACAGCATTTTACAAAGATACCGATTTAACCACAACCTCTCCGACATTTCAAACACAGCCATCATTATCACTGCATCTCGACAGGATGAGGGAGTGCATGGTTGTTTTCCATACAATTAAGATAGAGCTTCAGCTGGCGCCTAACATTTTATTAAAGGATAGTTCCAGATCTATCTTCACACCCTGAGGAATTTGAACTTGCAGCCATGACAGATGCACAGGCCAACCGTATTTTCCCAGTGGAGGGAACTAGCAAAAAAAAAATTGTTGTTTTCTTTTGCCAGAACGAGACACATAAATGGCCACAATATGGCAACATATATGAATGATTTCAGCACTATAAACTAGGGCTGGGCGATAATTCAATATGATAAGATTAATCGTCTGTCAATGGAATCATATCATGATTAAATCATATTGTGATTTCATAATTAGCACCTACGTACTTTAATTTCTCAGAAAATCTGATGCAAAATATTTTAATGGAATGTCATTTAAAGATCGCAGTTTTGTTTTCACATCACCATTCACCACTAGTTCAATGCGATCATGTGGTTATGTCATAAAGACTATTTATTTATGAAATCACCCAAAATGTGCTACAAGCATGATATAGCACCGCATTCTCGCTTTATCCCAGCACTGAACATTCAGCAAGTCAGACTACTAAACATACAGGTCAATTCATTCTGCGTTTACAAATGTTTTGACCACAACACTGACAGATTGACATGTACTGTAAACACTATAATGGGAGTAGCACTACAAAATTGTTATTGTTGGCACCTGAAAACAGATCCATCTCGCTTGCTATTTCAGTTGGAGACTACACTAGAGGGCAATTGTAAATATTAATGTTTATAAAACAACTGAACATGTTCACACTTAATCATTGGCAATACCTGCTTGTTTTCATGGAAACATGCTGCTGCAGATATTTTTCGTAGTGGGTCTTTCTCACATGCTCAAGCCCTGACGCTCATCCATGCATGAAAGCTCAAACAAACACAGCGCACAGACGCATCCATTTAATAATTATTTCACTTAATTTACTTTTTCATCTATTTCACTTCTCACTTGTCTCAGATTTGACAGGGCTCCCAGTAGTTTGTTGAGGTAATTACCTATAGACATGGCGCAGAACAAAGCAATCAGGGAGGGTCCCTAAATATGCTGTCTAGACTTGGTGTCTCGCTCCCTCTCTCTGCGTGTCCCTCCGTTTATTATTTGACCTGTTGTCTGGCCTGACGAGGAGTTAACCTTTAACATGAAAGAGGACAGACAACACCAATTGTGTTCAGCTTATTACTTGTCATCATTTATCCTTCATTTAACATGATGAAATCGGTCCGTTTCCACCATTGTTTGATTTTTCTTTTACTTTCGTTTCAGCACCGGAAATGTTAAAGCGTAACATATCTAAAGCTTCTTACTCAGAGACAAACAACAGGGCAGCGCAGTAAAGAGACAGTTAGTCTGACCCGCTGTAATGGCCTTCCTTTGAAGTGGTGAAGATAGTGCTTGTAATCAGCTTAATTGATTGTAACAAGGCACCAGCACCAGAGAGTAAGATAGAGACAGAGCGCTGTGGGGTGGTTTTAGAGAATGTTTGGGTGTTTGGGTAGAGTAGTAATTCACCATAATGACAGCCATTACACCAAAGGCAAACAATGTCACTTACTTCTCCAAACTCTGGGTCAAGCTGGCAGATGTAGTCATTGTACTAGAACACAGCCACAGGGGAAATTACAAGTAAATAGATTTTAAGTGCTACTCAAGTACTATTGAATCCTGAGTAATTGCCTTTCAATTAGGTTGGGAATAAACTGAAGTGCAACATAAACGACTTTGTATTAAAGATAAATTAACAAGACACAATACTTGTCTTACTGTAATCAAATGTTGATTTGACTACAAACATCAAGGAGCTGAAGTTAGATTGTGTGAGCACATACTGACTTATTGTCACATTTACTGTATAAACTGCATGATAATCAGTATATCTGTCCTTAAGTAGCCTTTATTCCCACATCTCTCTCTCTCTCTCTCTCTCTCTCTCTCTCTCTCTCTCTCTCTCTCTCTCTCTCTCTATATATATATATATATATATATATATATATATGTCTGATTTCTTCTTCTGTACAGCACTTTTGTCAACTTGGGTTGTTTTAAAGTTCTTAACAAATAAAGTTGGATTGAATGGGATTGGACATCTCTCTCGCCATTTGTCTGTCTTGGTCTCTCCTCGCTCATGTCTCGTCATCTGGACTTGATCATTCCATTTCCTGGCTAGTATTACAGTCAACAATTATCTTCAGATCAGCAGACAGCCTAACTTAAAAGGCTTGGAGGGGGCAACCACATAGGAGCAGGGAGCAAAAGAGAGAAGTAATATCATTATTATGAAATTATTATCTGAGTGAGGTTGTTATAATGCCAATCTCCAGTCTTTAAACCTGCAATAAATTATTTTTTGGCCACTTGGGGGCAGTGAAAACGCTGACACGTTAACGTCTTTTTAGTTGATATGAGAATCTTGTTAGTATACAGTTATCTACACATTTAGAAGATGAATTAAGAGTTAGATTAGTTATATTGTTTTAGCTCTGTTTTTGGTCTCTACAAACACCTGAGAAAATCCCTGGCTCTTTTGGTGCAAAAGTGTCCCGTTTTCTGCAGATAGTAGCTAACTTTGGCTGCCTGATATTTATTGTGTTTGTTTTTTTTGCCGAGAATCTGCATCTGGAAACAACACTAATGAGAACGAGAGTGTATCAAAACAGTAAAGTTTTGGTCAGAAACATTGAGTCAGAAGACACTGAAACGCACCCTGAGAAGAAATGCCAAACTTGGGTGATAATTCTCTTTGGGTCATTTGATGCATCGTAGATATGAACATATTGATGATATTAAATTATACTTATACCGTTAAAAAACTACAAAATAATCAACCAAACTGACTCTTGTATTTTATTTTACAAAACTATTGCATGGTCAACTTTGTGTGCACACATAGTAAGTGAAGTCACTTTTGTTTTCACTTCCACATAATTTGGTGTGGATAGTTAGGTTACGGATTTGTTTATCACCTGTCTGATCGTCTCGTTACTGTGTCACTTTAATGGACTCATCAATGACTCTCACCAGATGTGACATATTACACTGAATCATTGGTCAATATCACCCTGAGCCAATTAATGTGAGAAGAAACATGTCCTAAGTAATAAAACACTTGCTAATGCCCATTACAGAATTAAAAGAGGGCTGTTTATAGGTGAAGGAAAACAAGGTTGGAGGTTTGTGGTGGTTCTATAACCATATAATAAATTGTATGTATGGTATAACTTAGCATGAAAGAAAACATGTCATTGCAGCATTGTAAGCTAATTACATGCTGTTAAGAAATAGTAGAAGAAATTCAAAACAAAAATACAACCTATTTAAAAATACAATCCAGCAACAATGATGTGTACGCGAGTCAGAATTACAACATTGCTAAAAGCAGTGGTTTTCCTGCATGTATTTACAAAAGTGTGTGTTCAAGATCCAATCGAAGCTGACAACTTTCAGCCATTAAAGCCATTCTGAAAGCCATTAACGTGCCATATTTGAGAAACCGGTATTATCTATGGAATTCAGCAACAACATTATTTATGAAGTGCAAAAGTAAGGTCACACCTAATATTTACACTTGCTGTTAAGCTGCTTTCTCTGCCTATGGTGAGGCAGATAAATCGGACAAGCATCTTGTTAATTGCCATCGTGCTAGTCAGCCCAACAGCAAGCTCCTGTTGCTCCATTTCAAAGGACGCATGCAGAGGTTTGTAACCTTCGACCCTGTAGGCGTAGAAAGGGTCACCACAAGGGACCCTAGTGATAGTTCTCACTCTACAGGGTCAGAGCAAAGATCAGTGTGGTTGTGTGTTTTTGTGCTCTATCACATCCTAGCCCTTTCATTGGTCCCACTGTGACTGGCGTCTTTCGCTCATTAAACAGCAGTGAGTCTGACTCTTGAGTCGCAGAACGCACACTCACAAATGTACACACACGCATGCACACACACACACACACACACACACACACACACACACACACACACACACATACACACACACACACACACACACACACACACGGTTCCAACAGGAAGGATTTCATGAAGACCCACTGGGGTGTCATGTTGTACATTTCTTTGCACCTCTCCTCATGTCTCTGTGGCCCCTTCGGCCAGCAGCAGTCAGTTTGTGAGTGAATCACAGAACCTTCTCTTGATTCTAAAAAATCAATGGATCAGTTAGCTAGTTATTCAGTCCTCAGCTTATTCAGCCGACAAGCCATCTCCCGCAGTAAACCCACTAGCCTACTAACCAATGAGTCAGTAAGCCAGCCAGTCTCTTCCCAGCTGCTGACCTTTATTACGATCAGACCAGCTTTGATGTTCCCTTTTCCTTGTTTTGGCAGAGGGACTGATTTGTTTATTCAGTTAAGTGCTTTGCTCTTTATGACCCTATAAAAGAAGCTCTCGCTAGACGCTAATGGTAGAGCGGCACATACTGATTTTACCTCAAGGTAACTCAAAACACATTACAGACTGAAACTTGAATCGTGGTAAAGATGAATGGACTTTTACTGAAATTCTTGAAAGGTTGGCGCCATATACTGAATTAAAGAAGATATCCATATTCATTAAAAGGGAGATATCTGAAATCATATAAAGTTTTGAAGGTTTTCAATGTATATCTTAGGGGTAATGCAAAAGGTCAAAAAACGTTTCACATGGTTTGGATATAAATGAAACACTATTATTGAGGATACTTTTTATGCACTGCATCCATTCAGTTGCCAGATAATTCTCCATACTGTTCCACAGATAAACACTGTTCCTGTGTGAAAGCACATTTCACTCTCATATAACCCGAAGGGTGCGTGTAACATGGTCATAATAGCTGGGAAAGTTGTGGCTTTTTCTACCATGAAATGTTATTTGCTGTAATGAGACAAAAAATTCTTTAAAGGAGATTTGTTTTTGTGGTTTAAGTTGTTTGTTGTGTGGAAGGTGGATTTCCCCAATCTCTGGAAAACTTCCCAGAATAATGTGCATGTTAACACGATCACATGCAACGCACACACAAACACATGCACGCTTGCCCTTCCAGCACCACTTATACAATTATACCATTTCAGTGCCTCTCCATAATAACAAGCCTTCTTCTGATTTACACGACGGCCTTGTCATAAATCCTACCTGTCAAAAATGATTAAGATATAGTGTGTCAAAGGGAATCTACATGGTTGTGCGAGGAACAGAGGGCCCCTAACTAGTCTCTCCCGCTCTCTGCAGAGGCCGAGAGTTTGACACGGAAACTGAAGTCTCAAGGCCTGTGATGCACAGTGAGTCACATAAGTCTGACAATGTTCCTTCTCTCTGATCCCTCCATGGCACTCCATGGTTTATTACCAAAAGTCAGCTGCAAACAACTCCTGTGTGATGTAATTTTTTTTCCAATAAGGATAGGTTCCTGTGATGAGTAATTAAGGTGAGCGTCCATCTGCAGAGCTAACCCTTCAAATTTACATTATACTTGCATTACACGTTGCTTTACAAGGGTTACACATGTACCACTGTTAGCATTATTGAGTTAATGGCTCATACAGAATAGCTTGTGATATAAGAGCTAACCTACAAAGGGAAAGAATGCACACCCATTTGCACAATTTTATGGGGTACAAGTAAGGTTAAGAGGTCACTGAGTTTGAATGCGCCCAACTTTCCAAAACCCTCCAAGGTGTAATTTGTTAGTCATGAATTGATGGGAAGACCTGATAATAATGGGTTGTGGTGAGGTGAAGCTATGAACCTACCTTAGAGGGTAAGTACATAGACTACGTAGTGTTCAAAACTTCATCAAAGAGCAGTTACAAAAATGTAATTGCAGTTGGCGATTACCCAGGCAATCATCACCTTCAAAGGAACACTTTGTTACATATTGTGGTACAGAGACAGAGCTGATCCTTTCCTTTTAGCACAAAGCTAAATTATGTTGTGCATCATTAAACTTTGCACACGTGCATGTTCAATTGCATGATGCAACGTGTTCCCTGACAGCGTACAGTTCATACTTCTGTGTATTTGTACAGTGGTGGGTGAAATATGTTACAAAAAAGGTGATGTGTGACATGTGTTGTGTTGTCACATTTTAACGATCATCATGGCCGTGTGATGTTGTTATTGGAACTGTATTATTTCATACCGCCTGTAATAAACTCTGCCAACTTGGCTGTGTTGCCATTAAAGTGAAGTGAAATGAACTGAACGTGTGCGTGTTTGAATTAGTACGCAATGTGGGCTCTTTGATGGGTGTACAAGGTTTTTTTGTGTGGCCATACTGTAATGTATTCAGTTGAGAGTACATCAAAGATATTTACAGATGAAATAATCAGTTGGGAAAATCTGTTTTTGGCTAGTACAGTGCATTAAATATTTTATTAATCAAGGTACTCATTCTTTTGCAACATTGCAAGCAACGTCTTAATGAAAGCAAAGACAGGATAGGTAACTCACAGTGTAACAAAATATTAACAAATGACAATGACAAACTTCTGTCATATATCATTATGGCCAATACCTATTGTTAACATACATGTCTATATGAATGTGCATGCATCTGTGTGTGTATGTGTGTGTGTGTGTGTGTGTGTGTGTTGACCTCCTCCATTCAACCCCAACAGTGACTTAAACTCCAGGAGTGCTCCCCTGCAGGCTCGCAGTCATCAGCTGACTATCCTGTAACATAGCCCAGGGCTGAGTTAAGCAACAGATTGCCTCCTTCTCTTGTCATTAGCAAAGTGGGCATCAATCTTTCACGTTACAGGAGGCCTCATTCTATGGCTTCTGAATAGATCTGTCTCCAGTGTTAACAGCTAATTGGCCCTGGCGCCATTGTAGCAGTCAAGGTAGTCATTTAGGTGCATTACGGGCGGAGGTTCTGAGGGCTTGGGAAACTCAGAGAGAGAGAGAGAGAGAGAGAGAGAGAGAGAGAGAGAGAGAGAGAGAGAGAGAGAGGCAAATAATTTGGATCTAAGTGAAAACGATGTGAGTGTGCACATGTGTGAATGTGTCAGATTGTACAACATGTTCCACTGGTTTGACAAGTTACTTGTCTTACTGAGAAGAATGTAACTAAAGTGTGTGTATATCTGCTCATATGCATGAATGTCTGGGTCTGCATTGGTGAGAGATATTAGGGCTTGGCAGTAACAGTTGCCAGACTGCCATTTGCAGCCATTTTGAGAAACTGGCAACCAATTCCTGGCTTTGTTTGCAATCACTGGCAACCAGTTTAAAATATAAAAATAGGGTAAGCAAACAGCGGAATATGCACCCCAAAACAAATGTGTTATATGTGTTGCATTAGTGATATTCAAATATTGCTGTTAGAGTCAGAACCTGAACCAAACAACTGCATGTGACAACGCTGAGCATGTGTTGGTGTGTTTACTGGCATCCACACAGGCATGTGTGAGACAATGGTGAAGCAGATTAAGTTGTTTGACTGTGAGGTGAAAAGGTTGACTAGCTCGTTAACAACACAACTGAATGTGCAAATTGATTCAACTGACAAAGAACCAGATGAACCTGAACGAAAAACAAAAAGGAAAGTGGTCATTTTCTGGTCTTTTACGTCCCATTTTCATTATTAAGATGAGTAATAACAACACAGAATCCTAATTACTCAAAGTTTGGACAACCAAAACCTGATGTCACTTTATAATGGTAGTGTTGAGCCTTGGATGTACTATACAAAGCAGAGCTGAGGTTTAATTTATTATTGTTCATCAGAGTTCAGTGACGTTGTGTTGTAAAGTTAAAATCATAAGAAAGTTGTGTAGGCCAAGCTAATGTTTTCAAACTTAAAATGAGTTGCTGAAATTTTGGTTTTGAATGATCTATTATGATTGACAGCATAACAGTGGAACATAGTCAAGTACATGAGCATGAATTAGATTCATTCATATTTTGCACACATTTGCTATAAATTGGAAACATATTCTTATTAATATCATGACACTAATGAAGTCAAGTCTTAAACTCAGGAAGAGGATCACAAGAAGGAAAACAAAAGAAGAAGAACTTCAAGAGGAACTGCCAACTAATACTGTGACAGTACTGCACATTTTACATGTTACTTCCCTAACTTCGTACCCAGTAAGTATCAGTAGGATGGTAAAATGTGCTATGAGGGCATGGATGAGTGTTTTAATGGGAATGTAAATAGTGTGTGAGTGCAGTACAGCCTGCTGATTATCCCAACCAAACATTCCACCACTTCAAAGCTTCTGCTGTAATTACAATGCTCTGAGGTGTGCCCGGCTCACACAACCAGAGGCTTCTCAAGCTTCTCTGTCACACACACAAACACACAAACACTGTACTGTATGGACATCCACACACACACACACACACACACACACACACACACACACACACACACACACACACACACACACACACACACACACACACACACACACACACACACACACACACACACACACACACACACACACACACACACACAACATGCTCAGACAAATTGCTTTAGCTATTATCAGACTTAAATGATATTATGGAAAAAAGGAAGTGGGATGTGTGGGTAATTTTGCTACACCCAGGAGGGCACCCTTCTCATTGCTACCCCTCCTTCTCCTCCTTCCTTCCTTCCTTTTTTTCAAATTCCTCTTTGGTCACACAAAGCTGCAGTCGCATTATTTGCATATCTAAAAATTATTCAACATGCATGCAATATACACAGTACTTAATTTATAACAGCTCCCACACATTCACTGATTCAAAGCACATCTACGCCATCATCATTTCAGATTTAATCAATTTAACGTTGCTTGAGCTGGGCATGACATCGTAGATGCGTTGTCAGTACAGGCTGTAGCTTGTAGGTTATGCAAATAAATGATTAAATGTGTGCCAAAAGTTTCTGTGATTAGAATATCTGTGATTGATGGATGGGTTTCCTCTTGCAACAGGGCTGAAAAATAAATTAGTAGAAATGCCAAGAATGATTTATTCATGTCCACACTTATTAGGCCTAACTGATGAGCAGACTGTCTGTTTTTGTTTCACCTACTTTGAAATGTTTTTCTCTTATGGATGGACCTGTAGCTGGATTTTAAAAGAATCTCTTCAAATCTGTCTTTAATCATGTTTATGTTAACTTTGAGATCCAATACGGCAAGAAAGAAAAAGGGATGAAAGAACTGAGGAAAGGAAGGACGAACAGAGGGTCAGGAGAAGATAAACATGAGGGAGCAGCAAGAAAGAAAAATAGGAAAGTCACGTGGTAGGTAGAGAAAAAAAGAACGAAAGGAATGAAAGAATAGAATGCAATAGATAAAGATAAATGACTAAACTAAACACAGTAAGCATGAAAGAAGGCAGGAGGGAGGTAAGGAGGAAACATGTCACTGACACTCAGCCAAGAACGAGTTCTGTGGATAATGACTGACAAGGTGCCTGCAGGGTGTGCGGGCACAGCCAGAGAGAGAGAGCGAAAGAGCGAGAGAGGTGGAGGGGGCGGAGGAGGATCGAGGTGGGGATCCTGAACAGAGCTGGAAAAGAAAAAGAAAAAAAAGCAACTGTTTCTCCCCTGAGGAGTCAGTGCTTTCATCTGGCCGCTCACTGGCGCCTTCACAAACCTCTGATTGTCTGTGAAATAACTCTACTTTAATAAGGCAGCAGTGGCAGCCTCCTGGGAACTGAGCTCTGCTGCACAGGCTGACATAGACAAGCCACTCAGGCCTGCTGGCTACACGTAAAACGGCAGGAAATAAATAGTGTTTTGTATAAAAATCTATCCACTTGGATGTTGGAAAATATATGCAGTGTGTCCTATTGAAAGAATGGCAGTGTGTTATAAAGAAAACAATCTGAGAAAGCAACTTATTCTTGTGGGAGTGGGATACTGTAATAGGAGGTTATGTATGAAGGACACACAACTCAAACAGATTATGGGTGTGGATCAGGCCTTGTGATGTGAAATAGCTATTAATCATCATTCAGTGATATAGCGATTTCAATTAGCAATGGCATGGGTATTAAATATTAGCAATTAGATAAGAGATAAGAAAGTACTTAAAAAGGCATGACCATGGGAAAAAAAAACTTAAAATAAGTGAATCATCCTTCCAGCTTTAAATATTTCAGCCATAATCAAAAGACTCTTTCTTCATAAACTGCTGGAACAAGTGTAACACTCTTCAAGGGGAGTCAGGCACTTTCATCTGAAAGAACGTGAAATAGTTCCTGGAAAAATCACAATGAGTTACTTCATGAGGATCATGAGCAAGCTCATGTCTAATGTGTGTAGAGAATGGGATTGAATCATAGGACAAGAAGATGAATGAGCCAGCTACATGGGGGGATGTCTCGTCTAGATTGTGTCCAGTCGCGCCTCAGACACCGAGCTAAGGACTTTAAAAACTAAATCTGTAATTTAGTGAAGTAATTGACTCTGTAATTTGAGTGTGACAATCTTCTTTACATTCCGGACCGCCACAGAACACAACATTATTTTGAGTTACGCTGGAAAGTCCCAATAAAAGGGAGCGCAAACAAATCAGAGAGACAGATAAAGAAAAAAGGGGATCAGCGCTCCATCCCGGGTATAATTCTCCATAATTATCCACATGGGGCCCATGTATACACACACAGTCTAATGAGTTTAGAGGATGAGCTTATCTATTACTGAAGCTTAACTTGTGATAATGCTGTGACACAGGTATTGTTTTTGCGGCCCATGCCCCTTAATTCCCCCTTTAAGCACAGCTTTAATTGACGCCCATCTGGAAATGTTTACTTTATTACTGAACATCTGAAAGGACAAACAGCGAAGAGGACAACTTGGTCATATAATATTTCTCAGCTAATCGAAGGTTAAATAAATTAAATAAGGATGCAATTAAGCATATTTTTTAAAATGCATTTTTATTTTTACCTGCATGGGGGTGCTACTTCCAAGGACTCCCTCCATAAAAGGACCTGGTCTAATGATACATTTAGCAAGGTCTGTTGCACGACAACACTCAAAACATAAAAACTCCGACCGTCCCTGAAGGCAGCATCTGCTCAGTCATAAACATTCTGGGCTGCACTGATTGGTCAAAGTTGAGCTGTGTCAACGTGCTGCGTCGACATACTCCCACACACTACTTGACAGCTCCATAACATAGCGCTCGGCGGAGCGGCTCTCACCTGGCCGCCCTTTCACTGTCCGGCTCGGAGTTCACTTGCTTTTTTGGACCTGGAGGAGAGATGGCTTCTCAGGAAACCCCTAACGATTTGGAGTGCAGTTCTTCCGAGGAGGACACTAACCGTGCGGACTCGGCAGAGGGGATGGCGGAGAAAAAGGCATCTCCGGTGGTGCGTCGGCATCCTTTCAGCGTGGAGGCGCTCATGTCCGGGAGGAAGACGGACGGTCGCGGCGGAGAGTTCCTCCGCTGTAAACCGGAGGGGGGCTCGGTGGCGGTGTCTCCTACAGGTTTAAACTCCCTGTATCTCTATCGAGAGACGGGGAGCCGAAAGAGCTTAAAGGCTGTGCCCTCGTCGCCGGTGAAATCCGAGGCATCAGAGTCAGAGGATTGCGCACCCTGGGTCACTAACAGCGCGTTTTCCGCACAGCCTCGTAAGTGTCTCTTTAACGATGAAGCATTGTCAAACTGATGATTCATTAGATATATTTGTAGGCCCTATATAATTTTTTCTTCATATATTTTTATCCAAATGCTGTCCTGCAGCCTACAAAATCCGAGTTACTTTTAACTTTGAACAAAAATTCTACTTAATTCCAGTTTGAATATAGGCAAACTGTTTTTTTTACACAGTACACTGGTAGCTTATATGATTCTCAACAAGTTGTGTTGCAAGGATGTTTTCTGTGGGACAGTGTCATTTAAAGAAAGCCTTAAAGTAAATAAAAAGGTGACTAAGTCAGTTACTCTAAGTCAGTCACATATTCAATATATTGGGGGTTAATGAATAGGAGAGTACATCAACTGAGAACATCAAATTATGTGGCATGAAGAAAAAGTCACCCCTCAGATAAAAGTGTGTCCTGATATCCAACTTTCAACTTTAAGGTGAATTATTTCAGCCATTTTTGTTCACCAATATAAATATTCTATAAAATGAATATAATACAATAATATGAAAGTCATCCCCATTTTAAAATCTGAAGTGTTTCTTCTCTCAGGTCATGCCAGTCCTGGCTGCCCACTGAGGAAACACAAGACCAACCGAAAGCCCCGCACTCCCTTCACCACATCTCAGCTCCTGGCTCTGGAGAGGAAGTTCAGGCAGAAGCAGTATCTGTCCATCGCAGAGCGAGCCGAGTTCTCCTCCTCCCTGACCCTGACAGAGACCCAGGTGAAGATCTGGTTCCAGAATCGACGGGCGAAAGCCAAGAGGCTCCAGGAGGCCGAGCTGGAGAAACTCAAAATGGCTGCAGATGCCAAGACGGCAGCGGTGGCTGCTGCTGCTGCAGGAGGTTTTCACCCCGGCTTTACGATACCTCTGTCACTGGGCGCCATGTCACTGTATGGACAGTCGTACTCTGCCTATCACCACCACCACCACCACAGACCCATGCTGCCCATTTCACCTTTAGGACTGTACGCTGCTCCTCTGGGCTACAGCATGTACCACTTATCATAAAAATGGAAATATCACTGACTTTGGTGAACTGTGTTTCCAAGGATTCCCAAAAATGGAAACAGAGGATGTGCCTCTGACATTTTAAAGATCAATGTTTATAAATATCAACTGCACAACGAGTGTTTGAATCAACTTTCAGAGCACTTCCAGTCAAATAAGAAATCTATTTTTTCCCGCAGTGAGGATTAAAAAAACAAAAACAACTTAAAGATGTCTTTGTGGCCCTTTGGACTGCTTGTTTACATGACTTGTCAATAGGATGAGGGCCGTTACTATCCAGCTGTTTATTCTCTTCATTTGTTTACTTTTGCAATAATTGAGCTGGGCGAGGACTTGCACTGGGCACATGAATACAAAGTACAACTTTACACTTAAGCTTTCTCTTTATTCGATACAGTGCCTTGTGTTGAAAAGGGTCTTTATATCTAGACACTTTGTACACTTGTATGGAAGATGAGTTTTTTTAGCAGCTCAGGCCAAATAAAACATACCAGTGAAGCTTTATTTTCATCCTACAGGTTTGTTTGCTCTCAGGTTTGCGTTTGTTTAACCCTCAAATTATTCATATCAATGGAAATTTTACACAAACTTTTATCCCTGGTAGCAATAAAAAAGCATTTTCATCACTTCCTCATTTCCTTACTACGCATTTATAGAGACAGATAGTAGACACATTAGACCATAATTATGCTGAAAATGTATGAATGCCTCATGTTGTGTATTTATGTGAGAATATGGTACAAAAAGTTCTGACCAAAAGTGTATTTATATTGTTCTTCCTGAACATCCCTTTGAAAGGGCCTACATTGTACTATGCTGTTTATATATCTATTTTTTTCACCAATGTTTTATCATTACAATGAACAAAACAATTAAAGCTTTTCAAACTGTTTCCTTTTAAATAAATGACATTAAATTGTATGTGTAAAAAATAAAGTAGCAATATGTAAACATGCAGTTACGTTCATGATCTTTTTAAAAACAAGTCATTCAAAGTAGTTTACCAGTGAAGCTGTTTTGTGCCGTTTCTGCATGTACAGCTGCTATGTGTGTGTATCTATGTGTGCGTGTGTGTGTGTGTGTGTGTGTGTGTGTGTGAGTGTGTGTGTGTGTGTGTGTGGTTTAATCCCGTGTCTGTGTTTCCCATGTTTCCCATCGGTCTGTTTCAGACAGTGGTCAGTTCAAGGCAATGTTTGACGAACCATAAGTGCTTCCCATAAATTATCCAACTTCACAGATAGTTCCCGTTATTACTGAGCCGTCATTTACCAAACTGGTCCAAATCTTTTTTTAGGCGAAGATACACTTTTATTATTATGTTTTGTTTGTACAGGACTATTGTGTTGTCTGTATTTCAATCATTAACACTGGATTTATGACCATTACTGAGTTATACAAGTTTCACATAGCGTGAGAACTCACAACAGCATTTATCAATATGATGTATGGGTTCATAATTGTGAAATAACAATCTGAAACTATTCTCTGTAATTTTTACCTTTTGACCGATCATTTTTGTAAAACTCTCCAGCGACATTTACTGTTCATTAAGATGTAAATGATCCAGAAGACTCTTTTAGTTTGCTTGTGTGGCAGAGGCGTAGATCGGTAACGTGTGTAGCTCTTCTCCTCATCATCAGCATCATGTTATTCCTACCTCATTAAACTTAATATTAATGACCATTGTTGACCAAGGTTTGAATTAGACAAATTCTGCAAGACCTCTGCAGATTAGTGCCGGTTTTCACAGAACCGCAGGGGGGAATTTGTTGGCATATGGGGCTGCTAAAAGGTGCCTGTTCTTTGTTGCAATTATAAGAGCAGCTTACAGCTTCCGTGTGACTTTGATGTAACGAGGAAATGGTTTATAGGCAGCAGTGCATTTATGAGGTTCTCCTTTAATCAGAACAAGGCAAAGGGAACTGGCAGGCAAAGGGAGTGGATTACACAGGCAAGCAATCAGCCTAATGAAGTGCAGATTGGCAGGAGTGGCTCCTAGTCTCTTGTGAAACATCAAGTTTGTGCTACTTACTGTAAGCATGTTGTATTTCAGTGGTGAAGACTGCAGTAAATTCTCTTGTCTTTTCAAGTGGAGGGTTGTCAGCGGCACTGAGGGGATCTGCTTTTGTCATTGTTGGTTTCTAGTTGTCTTACAGTGATTGTTTGTGGTTTTCTGTAAAGTTAAACCAAACATGTGACTGAGCCCCTCTCTGTCTGTAAGTCATATGCTTGTCTTCTACATCATCTAGTGGCTGTTTGTAATATAGCATCATGGGACAAACCTTCCTTCTCTCTTTTTCAGTATTATGCTGTAAAATGTGAGTTTTAAGGCTGATAACTGCAAGAGGAGCTGTTCATGCAGAGAAGGTAAACAATATTTTTCAATTTGCTCAATTTATGCTCTAATGCAGGCACTAAAAGGCAATAGAAACACAAAAAGAAAAGGGCTTATAGATAGTTTACATGTGATATGCAGTATTTCTATGTAGTTCCCCTTCGCAAACAGCACATGGGAAATGCAATCTTTCAAGTGTGAACAAAGTTAATTTTGTGAAGTGACACATTTCATATGATGTTGTGATTTTACACGTGCACCAAACTTCACATTTCAAAATGACATGTTTATCTTAAAATTAACATGATAAGTGAAAGCACATGTTGAACTTTACATGTAAATGCAAACCTTTACGTTTGAAAAGTGAATGGAATTCCAAACTGGAAATTTTACTACTAAATATGAACCAAGAATAAACTATTAACTATTAACTAACTATAAACTGTATATCAGCTACATTTACTAGATAAATATTTACTAACTTTCTATTAACTGTGAACCAACTATAACATAACTATAAACTAACTTTTATGTATGTATGTATGTATGTATGTATGTATGTATGTATGTATGTATGTATGTATGTACGTACCTGTCTGTCTGTCTGTCTGTCTGTCTGTCTGTCTGTCTGTCTGTCTGTCTGTCTGTCTGTCTGTCTGTCTGTCTGTCTGTCTGTCTGTCTGTCTGTCCGTCCGTCCGTCCGTCCGTCCGTCCGTCCATCTATCTATCTATCTATCTATCTATCTATCTATCTATCTATCTATCTATCTATCTATCTATCTATCTATCTATCTATCTATCTATCTATCTATCTATCTATCTATCCTCAGTTTGTGTGTCTTACCATAATACCCACAAAAATGCACCAATAATACGTCAAAAAGGTAAGGCTTGTTGTGTTTCTCTACAACCCCATATACCTACAATGGGCATAACAAATAAACAGTAAATTTAGAGATTGGGTGAATCCAAGATAAAAGTCAACACAGCTGCAGGGGAGCCAGAGAAGGATTCTTGGGAGGATGCCGCAAGCCTGAATCAGGAAGTTACTAAACTATAACGGCCTCTGACTTTAGTGACATGACTCTGTCACTCCATTAGCAAGTAACAAAAATCTGTAGGAGGCATTCTTCAGGAGGAATAATTCAAGTCAGACTCTTGTCATCTGTCACAAGGTGAGCTAAAGCTACCAGGGCATCGCCTTATATGCAACTGAAGAAAATGTTGATCTCAAGATCTAGATAAAATAATATTGAAGCAAATTGATCAATTCTTGTTACATACACTTGAGTAAAAAGAGAAGATGTACGATTCTTACACTATTCTAGGATAAAATACTGGTTTATGTGAAAAAGTGTTTTGGTGGCTTCAGTGAGTTTTGGAGGTGAGATTAAGTGTTTGGTCAAGACTGTATGAAGAGTTTTGAAAAGGTAGCTTCACTATTGACTGATACTTGTTAGCAACTGAATGAAAGAAATAAACTGATTTAAACCAGACAACGGTCAGTCAGCCTATGCAAGGCTCAGTTCTTCACTCATGCAGACTTAACTGTTTGTAACATGTCCAAATGTTCTCATCCTAGTCATTAAATGAATGCTGTTCCATATGACTTACAGATTGCATGTTTGATCTTCCGTCCAAATTCTAGTGAAGTCTTCACATTAATGAGCTTTTTTAGATTATGCCTTTTGTCCTTCTCTGTGGGAGCCCCTGCCTCTTTCCATGAGGCCAACTAATTGCATAATGAAAAATATTAAGACTGAGTGAGCATATGGTTTTGATTGGAGCACAAATAAAAGGTAAAACACACACTCACACACACAGATTAGATTTTCCATTTGGACTATTGGTTTGAAAAAGGGTATCTTTGGGTTTGTTTATGAGCAGTCGATTAGGAAATCTTATGAAATTATTTATTCAATTCTGTTTATACAGAGAACATAGACAGCCACACTAATGAGGCTCGTAAACACGAAGGATCAACACTTTAACTGTGTATTAAATTCTCTTCTGTCACAGTCATGCTTAATTTCATTTTTCGGCTGTTGTTAAACATCAAAGAAGTTTCTGAAAGTACTGGAAAATGGCCATTTATATCATTGTTCCTTTGACACCATGAATAAACTGGGAATGCAAATGTGATCCTTGCCGTTCTGAAACCACTGAGGCCTCTCAGCTAATCGGTTATGCACTCAGTGAAGACGCTAAGATACTGACTCTGATTTCTGGGTTTACTTGGTTTTGAATGAATGTCCTCGCATAAAACTGAGTGGATGTGGTTAAGATCATCTAGTCTGAGAGAGAGTGGAGAGAAATGCAAATGACTGATACATCCATTGCAAAATGTGACTAGTATGTGTTCCAGAGATAGCCCAGTTTGATAACATACGTGTTTTACGTTTTACTAAAAATATGATATTTTAGAGTTTTGAATATGATGGCAAAGGAGATTCTCTCTTAAGTGGATCTAGTAAATATGTTTTCAGTTTTTCCTTTTAGATCAGACGGCAGAGAGGTTCTTTCATTGTGATGTGGCAGTCAGCCTGAAAGAACAGCCTGGAGAGTTTAAAAGCATTTTTCTTTTCCCATTCAATGCCAATTTAGAGGCATTTCATGTAATAAATGTGGAAAACATCACAGAGTCGGCCCCTGGCATTTTGGGGCATTTTTATAGACATACGGTTTGTTAGTCAAGTAAGTAAAAAAATAATGTTCTAAAAAGAGGGCTAATGAAAATATATACAGTCAAATTTTGACAAGAACAGTGATAAAACAATTACAAAAGAGGGCTGCAAATATATGAAGAGGCAATGAGAGTGCTCAGCAATAAGGATTGCCTGATTGCCTCTTTTGAGAGTTGCATATTTACCGATCAGACACTTGAAAATGGCAACGGACAGAGATGAGGTTTATGAGCTGAAGCACAAGTGAGCATTTCAATTATCTTGGAAAGTGGTAGAAGATGTGGGCAGTTTTCCACAAGTTTTTCGCATAACTTTGCTCTGATTTATATACTTAAATAAAGATTCAACATGAAAATTAACTTTAGTCTTTGTTATTTGATAATCGTTAATAAATAAAACATTTGTATAAGGTCAACTATACAGTACCAATTTAATTCGGGCAAGTCGATTTTTGACCCACTTGCCTGAAAAAAACAACTTAGATTACATTAAATTTGAACCCTGTGGTTTGATCCTCGGCAGAACGGTATAATAAATCTAACACATACACTGTGAGTGCACTGTCTCTACTGACTGCAAAGGAGAAAAACTGAGAAAATTGAAGAAGGATTCACAAGTTGAACGACGCCTGAGATGTTGATTCAAACGTGGTCACAATCTGCCGAATCCTTGGGCCACCTGAGCTTGTTGCACATGTCTCTCAGTCATATCCAGTCACACCCTCCATGGATGTTAGCTAAATCAAGCTTTCCCCAACTTCTTTCAAATTAAGCCAGCTGCTTAATGGGGGGCTATACTTGTCAACTTTCTCTAAAGTGTCAGGTGTCAGGTGTCAGGCAGTCACACATGCATTTTTGTCTTCTTATGTTATTAGCAAGAGCAGGGCCGGAGTGGTACTCATTTTCAGCCCTGGAGTTTCATACCTCAGACCGGCCCACTTTAGATCACGACCTATTATATTAAAATAATGTAATTATAACTTTACATGTTAAGCAAACAATAGCGCACTGTTCTCTAAAGCCTTGTAATTCCTACTGTAATTCTCACTATTACTAATGATCAAAAGTATAACGGGCCACTACTATCAGTGGGGCAAAGAAAGTGGTTTTATTGGAACTGATGCTTGCTTGTTCACACACTAGCTCACCTGTTTCTTCCTCACCACTGGCTCCTGGCTCTGCCTCTGACTCTAAATCATAAAAATGTTCATAAATCTCGTCACAAATCTCCCCTTTTTCAAGTCAAAAATTCAAGTCAGTTTCATTATTGTAGTGCTGAATCCTCTATCATCATCAATTGCAATCTGGGTCCAATCAGCTCTCGTTTACATCTTCATGCAGTGTTTGTTTACAGCCTGCGCGCAACGTGATTCCCGGCTAAACGTAAGCGATTGGTTATGGCAGATCCAGAGTGGCACTGGGCAGATCCAATAGTTTTAAATTTCAACAGACACCTGCCTGCCAAGTTAGTTAAAGTCTATCAATTGAGTAGGTCCAGACTCTCTGTGCAAATGAAATGAAGTACGAGTCTGGTAGGACCAGGCTAGGTCTACACCATACTCTTCATTATCTCATCTCATCTCATCTCATCTTCATCCGCTTATCCTGGATCAGGTCTCAGGGGCAGCAGCTTTAGCAGGGGACCCCAAACTTCCCTTTCCCGGGCCACATAAACCAGCTCTAACTGGGGGATCCTGAGGTGTTCCCAGGCCAGTGTGGAGATCTAATCTCTCCATCTGGTCCTGGGTCTTCCCAGAGGCCTCCTCCCAGCTGGACGTGCCTGGAACACCTCCCTAGGGAGGCGCCCAGGGTTCATCCTTACCAGATGATCCTGAACCACCTCAATATTCACTTAATGAGCAATCCTACCTGCACACTCTGGACCTGTGGGCTGATGGCTGGTGCTTGGTGATGCATCTTGTATCTGAAGGGCTACAAATCCCCTAAAGTTTGTGGCCAGTTATGTGGCGTTGCATCATAATATTATTTAAATTATGTAACGTTAGGTTAGACAGGCTATAAGAAATTATTATGCCAATTATTAGTAACATTCAGGGTTGCCGCGGTATGCGGTATTACCAGTGGTTGAGGCCAACACCGAGTTATTTTGTATTCTTTTTTTCCAGTAATAAAAAAAAATCCGGTCTTGTGTGGAACGCGGAAGACCGGTTCCACACAGCAACGCCGGTAAACAAACCCCGGGAAGCCCAATCCCTACGAGAGCTCCTCGTGCTACGGCCATCCGGAGGCGCACAGAGCTTTTGGCCGTGATATTATATATAAAATTATATTATACTATTATATGATCGTTATAAGACGCTGTCACCGAGAATTTGCGCGCTGCCAGGCGCTGTCACCGAGTGTGAGAGGAGAGTTGCCGGTTTTTGCACATTTGGCTGCATCTGTCTCCAGGGCTTTTCTCTTTTTAATCCTCGCTTTTTCTGCGCCACCCTTGCTCTTTTTATTTTCCATTTTGGTTTATTATTTTCCTTGTACATCTGTGGTTGGAGCTAGGCAAACATCACTGAAGTGTGCGGACTAGTGCACGACACGTACGTTACATCAGGCTGCGTCTGCGTCTGTGCCTTGTTGGTGGCCGTGCCCTTAACCTGCGTCCGCGTCCCAGTTTCATTGGCATGATCTAACAGACCGCCAGCTCCCTGATATGACCAGCGACAGCGGTAACAGCATACACGTGATACCCACTCCACTCAGTGCCATGACTGAACACCGGCACAAAATAATTAAAAATAATAATTGAACACCGGCCCTCGCGGCCCAAAAGTCAGACCGGCCCACCGGGAATTGTCCCGGTCCTCCCGATTAGCCACTCCGGGCCTGAGCAAGAGACAAAACAGAAAGGGAGACATAGAGATGAAACTCCTGCTAAAGAGAGTGAGGATGAAGTGCCCCTTTTTTTCCAGTAGGCGTCACTATAGGAACAAAGTTTAGCAGTAGTAGCCTCAGTGCACATCAATGAAACTTAAACGAGCCACAAGAGACCTTCCACAAAAAAAAAGGCTGCATTAATTTCTGCCGTTCATAAAATAGACCAAAAGAAGACAGACTGAAAAAGTTCTAGTCTAAAACAAAACAGGTGTCTTCTCTTAGCTGTTCTTATCAGCTAACACAAAGAGTGTGCCAATTTTGGGTTATTTTGATGAACAGTGAGTTTAAGTGTGTCTTTAAAAATGCAAATGATGCTGCATAGGGAGAGGGAAACACACTGGGATATGTGTACACTCCCATATTGTACTGACACCTGTTTACACAGCAAAATGCCTCCTTACAAGTGTTGTGTGTGTGTGTGTGTGTGTGTGTTCGTGTGTGTGTGTGTGTGTGTGTGTGTGTGTGTGTGTGTGTGTGTGTGTGTGTGTGTGTCTGTGTGTGTGTGTGTGTGTGTGTGTGTGTGTGTGTGTGTGTGTGTGTGTGTGTGTGTGTGTGTGTGTGTGTGTGTGTGTGTGTGCATATACTGTATATGCATGTGGCTGAGGTGTGAAAGAGAGGGAAAGAGAAGATGAATGTGCTTCTGCCTTTGTGACTCTGACATGCGCCAACCTTTCAACCTTCACTTCTTTATAGGAGAAGATGGAGGAGTTGAGTTGTTGCAAATTGAGTTTGCCATATGTGCTACCACAAAGACACACACACACACACACACACACACACACACACACACACACACACACACACACACACACACACACACACACACACACACACACACACACACACACACACACACACACACACACACACACACACACACACACAACACACACACAAACTTACAGCACCATATCTACATAAAAAATTAGAGACGGACATTATAGTCTAAAGGAAGAGCTAACTACACAAGCCACTGCAGGGCCCTCTCACACACATATTTATCGTCGTCACTGTGCTGCAACCTCATCTTTTCTTCCCTTCCCTTCCCTTTTTCCAGCTGATTGGTTTCTGGCACACATGTTTCATTCAAATTACAACTCAACAAGTCAGTAATCGTGACGATGGCTTAAGCCTGTATGCACATCACAACCTCTTAGAAGAAATTTCACTTTAAAATATAGCCGTAACTGCAACTGTGAAGTAGTACGACCTTCTGGTAGTCAATAACGCTCACATGGTCATGTGAATACAGGCTGTTGAAGCCATATGATGTGTGAGAACATAGCTGTGGGATAAACGCTATTTATAGATTCACATGTATGATTTCATGTGAATTTTCCAAGGTTTTTCCCCCTCTCTTTCTCATTAGCAACAATTATGCACATGGATCTGCACAGGGTCTGAATGGAATGGGTCATTGGGGGGGACACAGGTGACAGTGTGTGTGTGTGTGTGTGGGTGTGTGTTTGTTGTAGAAACAGGAGCAAAGGGAATTACGGGTTGTGTGTAGGATTCAACTCTCATCTCATATTTGAAATTTACAGCTTTTAATCAGCATTTGATGTATCTCTGTGTTAGAGAGAATAAAAAGGTTATATCTTAAAATATATTCGATTAAAACTGAAAAATCTTCAGCAGAACTGATTTAGACTCAAAACCAAGCCAGTGACATCTGTTGCAGAAGAGCTCACAAACCCTTTATCATGCCAAACTTAATGTACATATTACTAACCTCATGGCCATGAGCTTAAGTTAGTTTTTTTTTTCACAGACAAATATTCATTTTCATATTTGAACATTTGTATTTGTTTTTAATATTCAAATATATATTCACATTTAGAATATTTGTTGACAGCTCTACATGTGAGCACTTGAAATTAGTAGTATCTTAAAGCCTGTCTCTAAAATTACAACAATCTCATAATTAAAAATAATGAATCTACTGTATTGAGTAATGGATCATAGCTACAAAGTGATTTATTGTTTATAATAAACATACATTTTGTCTCCTGTCCAAAGTTATTATTTACATAATAATGTATAATAATGTTCCTGCTCCAATGGGATTTGTACGCCACCACTTCTGTGCCAATGTGTCACATAGAGCTTCAGAAGTGTGTCTGTGTGTCCCAGCGAGGGAGTGAGTTTTCCCATACATGCATGTGACTTTATGTACAGTATGCTTTGTGATGGTGATTTATAAATTGGAAATGGCTTGTCTGATACAATTTGGTGTCTGTTTTATGTCCTGTAGACCACATTGCTAATACAAACACACACAGAGGGCAAGCAGAGTAAGCAATTTTTATTATCATGGTGAGTTTTTTTCCTTGGTAAACAGGACCACACTCATTACATAGTCACTTACCCACACACATGCATAAATTAACACATTCTTATCTAAATTTCCACACATTTTATTAGAGATTAGAGTAAGGCTGAGTTCCCACTGGAGCCATTCTAATGCAAAAAATGAGCACAGATTTGCTGGCACACGGCATTTGAATTGTTTGACTGCATAAGAGTAGCTCAAGCAAATGATTTTCTTTCTGATACACTGTACAGGACCTCATCTGAGCATAAAAATCCAATATTCAGTCTTGTCTGGACATCCTATTATCCTAAGAAAAGACATATAATGATAACCTTTTCTGGCCCTGGGTCTTTTCTGCCTTTGCGAGTGAGGAATCAGTGCAAAGTGACATCACCCGTAAGACTGAGAAAAAAAAAGGGATGGAGGTAGAATTGATAAGCACATAGAGGTAGAGAGGACTAATGGAGCCCAATGCAATACAAAGGAAATATTGGCATATGTGGGGTGGTGCTGGGTGGGTTGTACAAAGCAATGAAGAGAAGTAAATAGTGGGAGTACTGAGAGAGCGTTGAAATATCAATGGTCCGGGGGAGGGGGATTTGATGGATGGCATCCCCTCAAGGTTATCGCTCGTCTGGATAAATAAGTTGTTGTTTTTATTGCTTTTTATCTTTGATAAGCAAGATTGCATCGCGCAGTCTATACTGCGGTATGGCATCTACTGTATGTTTTTTATTTTGGAGTGATAACAGCATGTGGTATGGCTATAGAGATTCAAGCAGGCTGTCAAGGAAACATTAAATCGTTTGGGTTGTTGCACTGAAATAGCCCAACATAAAAAGAAAATTGGTCACAATTGGATTGACCCATTTGACTCTGTTTGATTCTCTGTGTTGCTGGTGTGAAATGTTATAGAGGGAATTGATAGAATCAGCTAAGGTTAAAGAGCCCTAAAATTGTCTTAAAGCAACAAATTGTTTTTTTCCAGTTACTTGAGGGCATAAGGGCAAAACGTTGATATACTCTGACTCTATGTCATTGCTTTTTAAGTGCTGTGAGGGTAGTTTGCAGAAAATGGCAAACATTGAGGAACACTATCACTCCTTTGTTTCTGTCTACATGATGAAAGTAAATCCAATATTCTTTGTTCTTTGTTCACAAGCTGGTCACCAACTGTGTCTTTCTGTCATTTGGTGGGTTTTTACAGCTTTTCTGCTGTAAACAGGTGTCTACTGCAACAGAAAATGACTCCACGACAGTAGTGAGCATGAACCAAAACAGTCCGAACTGTTGCTGTCTGCTGCTGGAAATTGGGCTGGTGAGAGTAAACTTTTTGGGCAGCCACTGCAATAAGGCAAAAGAGGCAAAAGCTCTGTAGAGCCAAGGGGTATGGCAGAGTTGGCTGATACCCTTGTCATTATGAGATACATAAATAAAAATCTGATAAATGGAGCTTCAAGTCAGTTTGTTCTGGGTTTATATCACATAATGGACCCAAGAAGCAGGAATGTATGAGCAATACACAAATAGACACAGATAATCAAGAGCCTGAACACATTTTACAGTATGTGTCTCTGGGTTTTAACATCCAATAGTGTGTGTACAATAACCTGGGGGATTTCATTAGCCACATTTCCTCTCATAGGGTCAGATGCCCTTGTGTGGATGATGCATATGACTCACAGGAAGGAGGGAAGATCTCCCACATTGGAGCCTCTGAGTAGCAGATACAGCAGGAGGGTCTTTCTGTCAGTCACAATCCTACACATTGTGCATCCCTAAGAGTCAGCAGAACTCTCCACTGCTGTGTCACATTAAAGGCAATGACCTGCGGGTGGTGGCTGCCTGCTTTGTCAGTCTAGCAAAGCCTGTTTGGCCATTTTCGTACCATTGCAAGGGCAATTTGCTGTGTGTGACCTTTCGAAGGGCAATGTAACATGACAAGAACTGTTAACATCTGAAGAGCACCTAAGGGTGTTCTGAAGATATAGGCCATTCTTATGGTTTTAGAGTTTATCCATTTGTCATCTTTAAAATAGGCTTCCCTCACCCCCAACGTTTTCTGTGCTGTAATTTTTGCTGTCAATGAGGTTTTATTTATGTTGGCCAGCATATTGCTCCAATGATTTGATTGATTTGAGGAGGGATGACACCAGAGCAAATTGCCAATACAAAATCAGGAAGTGGAATGCAGTTATGGGATCTAAAACTATTGTTGCATCTCCACCTACAAACTGCATCTTGATGCATAAACAAATTGTATGAGCCATACACACATTTCCATTTTGATGAAGTTAACACCCAGTATCAAGTGCCAACATGTTGCATGACAAACATCACTGCTCATGAGTACATGAAATTCTGTGCTCTTCTGTGCTCTTCTTCAACAAACTCAACCATATAACTTATATGGTTGAGTTTGTTTTCCCACACAGCTACTGAAGTTAAACAGGACTCTCTGATGTACTAGTTTCCTGTGCATTGTGTCACGTATTGTGATGTATACACAGCATTAACATATTCTCATGAATGGGTTTCGAATGATATCTCACAAAGACGTATGCACAGCATTTTGAAATATGACATTCTGTTTCACGCTGAACATCTTACGAAATATGACAGAAATGGAAACACTGTGAAATGTTGAAATTTCTAGTTCAAACCTTGTTTTTAACTAATTTGGAAAGTGTCCCCATTATGCAATTTGAGCAATAACAAGTGGATTTTTGAACTGTAAAATATCCAGCTCAGTATATATTGGTCACAATTGAGATTAAAACATACATCTAAGGAGTCTATATCAAAATTGTGTTTTGGAGCCTGACTGCAGGGATTTAGTCCCATTCAGCAAAAGTATTAGTGAGGTCAGGCGCTGATGTTGTCTGTTAAGACACATTCCGTGTTGCAGTTTATCTTAAAGGCCTTCAAGTCAGAAAACCAGTTTTCAACCGACCTGGTTTAAGGCACATGAGGAATTTTCATGCCATGACTGACACCCTCAAGTCCCTCATGTATTCCTCCAAACTCCAACCAAATGTACAAGTTAATAATAAATAATAAAAGAAAAAGATTACCCTATGGCCTTTTTATGGTCATGTTCTTTTATTTTCAACCAACACTTGGAGGGAAATCTGTACTATCTTAGTTTAAGATAGATTAAATCAAAATAAAACAAATATTTTTTCTTCAATATTAAACAAGTGTGAATCTTATCTGGCACAATCTGTGACTCTGTGCAAACAAGTGTGTGCGTGGGTGGCTAGGTGTGTGTGTGAATATGTATGTCTTTGAATGTATGCGTCCCTGGGCTCAATTATGGACACAAGCATTGTCTCATTCATTTGGATAACCAGTGCGCTTCTGTGTGTGTTTGTGTGTGTGGCATCTTGTTAAGTACCACTGCTCCTGAATAGAGGATGTCAGTGAACCGGCTAGCCTCTAGGGTTTAGTTTCCACTCTACATGCTGTGAACGCTGTTCTATTCTAGGAACTTGCCTAAAAACAGAGAGGAACACAGTTGTGGCACTTTCTGACACTCCTACCTCTGGTGCAGCTGCTGTTTAGTTTTGGCCAGGGAGGGGAGGAGGGAGTGAAGGAGAGGAAAGAAGAGGGACAGAAAGGACGATAAGTGAGGGGAGACATTCACCCTGAAGGCATTTAATCAGCCAGCCAGCAATGCATTTATATAACCAGCTGGCAAGCTGGGCGGAGAACTAGTCAGCCAATCATTTATCCATCAATCCGAAAATAAAAGATAGCCCAGAAAACACCTATCCTGCCAGAGCCCAACTGAACTGAGCTGTGGAGAGGCGACAGGCTTCAGACTTTGATTGTGGCAGGTGTGTGCCTCACTTTCATACGGCCCCGTGACCAGGGAATGCTAATAGAGAGTGGCAAGACAGGAGGTGTGAAAGAGGAGAAAGAGTGGTTGAAGGGAACATGCTTCAGCTTTATGAGGTAAATGGAAAACAGAGACGGATGGAGGGCTTTATAAGGTGTGAATCACCAGGCAGATGTCAGTGTGGCTGTGCCACTGTTAGGGTGTCTCTGTAGAGGTTTTTTTTGTGTTTTTGAGTTACGCTTCCCAGACATCATAAAGCAATCAAACAGTGCTACCTGTGTGCAGTGAAGTGTGTTTCTTCAGGTTTTCTGTCTGCGAAGTTTGAATTACTCTAGGTGGTGCTCTTTGACTATTAGCAATGGTGAGTATTGCGGCTCACCCAAAACACAGAGCTCTTTCTCTGTTTATTCGATTTAAGAGCTGGTAAAACTGCAAGAAAGATAAAACACATTGCTTCTTCCTGCTCAGATACTTCCTGCGTATAGAGCGACTAATGTAAAAGCACTAATTACCTTTGTTTATAGTGATTGTACCATACCTTTTGGCAAGAGCGATGACAAAGCAAAAGTTATGTCTATATGAATAAAAAAGGATGTAAGTGGAAATGATCATTACTTTTTTCCCTGTCATATTTTCACTCCTTCCTCTCCCTCTACAGTGACTGAAGCCACTCCAGGAAGGAATGAAAAAACTAATGAGGGATAAAGCCAATCAAATACGAGGAATGACCAAAACAAAACATGACTGAATACCATTTCAGAGAGCTTACAGTGTGAGTGCGCCCTTAAACACTTTATTTCTTTTTTTGGTGCAATCCAATGCATAGAGATTTCTAACATATAACGGATTTTTGGCCGACTGGGGACAGCAAAAACAAGCTGCAAACACAACACGGATATATCATCCCCTTTTAAGTTGATATTGCTTATTTACACATCCAGCCATTATGTAGCAACATTTATCATTCATTTGGAGTTGTGTTAGCAAACGTTAGTCCAATATTCACTCTTTTAGCTCTTGTTTTGGTCACTTACTCTTAAGGGAAATATCTGGCTCTTTAGTTTCTTAATGTCCCAGTATGTTCCCCAGCTTGTTGCTAACTGCGTCTGCTCTGCGAGTGAACCAAAACAGTAAAGCAATGAGCTTAAACTCACTATAAAGCTCTGTAAAGCCGAGAAAAGCTGCAAGATTTGGGTGTTAATTCTCGGTGGGTCCATCAGTACGCACAAACGCTTTCACATTTTTATATTGTTCTTACAATACAAACAACATCGATTAAAGCTGCTTTAAGTTCTGTCCATAAAACATGAAAACGTTTTAGAAGTTGATGCAGGATAGTATAATTATTTAGTTGTAAATGTCATTGCAAATGCTGAGCACTGCAAGGCTACAGAACTATGCCAATCATCGTGTTTATGGTTACAAACACACAGACACACAAACACACAAACACAAAGAGTCCACTGAAGAGAAAAATAATCTGCTGCACACTCATGAATATCTCAAGGATAAACCATATGGCAGTCTCCATTTCATTTGCACATTATGCCATCAGACTGTAAACACAGTCTTGTCTCCCTCTCCTTCCCCTCACACACAGACATAAACACGTGTACGGACACATTCAAACTGACAAAATGCTCATCATCATCTTAATTGCCTCAGATACAAAGTGCATGTGTGACTGAAAGCGAGTCCCAGCACTGAGACGAACAAACACATCCAGAACTTCTCAGTGTTTGTGGCAGGTACATGACAGAGACTGCTGACACAGACAATGACACATCGGAGGTCAGCACAGAGGTTAGGGGAAAATGGTAATCTAACTTGAGAGACATATGGGGAATATTAGTTATTAGGGGTTTGGTTTGGCAGTACACTTGGACAGGTTACCTTCCAATAACTCATTTTTATCTATTTCTGTCTCCATAATTGCACCACAAGAGCACAATGAATGATGAAGTTTGAAATGAGTGCTGATTTAGTTGCAGTCACAGACAATTTTGTTTATTGTGTGTCTTTCTTCTTCATTCTGTGATTAATTACAGAGGCGTATCCTGCTAGAAGTACAGAAGCAACGAAGCTATATTCCCCCGAGTTATTTCGATAAATCCATCTCAAAAGGTATCTTTTTCCCTAGAGTTTGTCCTCATTTTTTAAAAGTTGCAATCAAAAAACACAACTTCATAACTAGCATTACTGCAGACAGTCATTTATTTTCTCAGTGGGCTTGGTAATCTGTTTGTGCCGGTTTAGCTTTGTTAACACCCTTTGCCCTACATATATATGTCATAAATAAGCACTGACTTGCTTGCAACAGCAATAACATATTCTGGGCAGATCTTTTGCCGCAAATTGCACAGCCACCTTAAGTTCGGTGTAATGCAACATGTGTTTATCAAAAAAAAAAAGAAAGACATGCATAATAATGCTGATTTAATGATTTGAACATCTTGATTGATAAAAAGACCAAGTATGTTCTTTGTGACAGTTGCTGCACCCATGAGATAACATAACATGTGTTAAATTGTAATTTATTGATTCCTATCTTGTCATTATTATTTTTTTATTTATGGTTGTGGGAGAAATAAAAAAAAACAATGTCAAGCAAAGATATACATTATTTTTAATAGCAAGTCCCACAGCCAGGTTGAAGTTTACCTTCCTCTTGTAAACTTAATTCACCATCTGGACTCACATTATGGCATGACAGAAAACTCAATTGGATGCCCATTTTGGCTAACATGTAAGCCAGAAGTAACTGTAAGCTAATTTTATGTCAGTGTTCTGTTAATGTCAGTGTGTCACCCCTCCGGAAAAGAAAACTAAAATGCATATGTAGCACATATAATCATTTATTTTGGTACCAATACTTTTATCTCATAGTTGTCTTTCCTCATCTCAGCTTTTTTAGACATTCATCCATGAATAAAAAATAATTAATGACCTGTTTGTCATCAGCTCCTTTCAACAATTCGCCGTCCACATGCTGCCCTCACACTAGCAATTAACTATAATTGCTTTCCCTCTTCAAACTAAATATTTCAATATCTGGTGCTTTGATATCCTATTCTGACTACAAAAGGGGGGGGGGGGGGGGTCTTTTTCCCAGCCTGTCGTGGAGGGATACTAGAAAATCACAAGGATTTGATGGGTGGGGGAATAAAATAAACAGTTTATTTTAATGAAGTCAAATTTAGACGAAACCATTTATGGTTTTCCCCCTTTTTTTTTTTTTTTTTTAAATTAAGCTAACGCAAGCCTCTGGTGGTTACATGATAAACCCTGTGGAGTTATTAACTGAAAGTCTGACTTCTTGGACATATGATTGGCTCAAAGGAAGTAAAAAAGACAGAAAAGAATGTCACAATTTAGCCTCCACATCCTTTGACCCACTGGGTTTTCAAATGCTTGCCTACCTCAAACAGTCAGAGATGCTCAGAGAATTGAAAAGAAAAGAGTGGTATTTAATTAAATGGCTACATGGCTCCGCTGTGTATTATATCTATTGTTTTTTATTTCTGTGTAGAGAGTCAAAGCGGCCTCTTCCACCAGTGGGTCAGAAGCAATGTGACAGGAGGGAAATGTGCCTGAGCTCTTCAATTTATTGAAGACATAAATGATATAACACATCATTTGTGTGTGTGTGTGTGTGTGTGTGTGTGTGTGTGTGTGTGTGTGTGTGTGTGTGTGTGTGTGTGTGTGTGTGTGTGTGTGTGTGTGTGTGTGTGTGTGTGTGTGTGTGTGTGTGTGTTACCAACATACAATTATGTATTTATTGGTAAACTCTAGTATAAGAAGTCTCCCCACACATACATTGACCTAAACAGCCAGCTTCTATGAGATATTTCCCATTGTATTTTATTGATCCTTTCACACTTTACAGTAAATGAGAATGGATGCCATTTATACACAGCTATTCTGAGAGGAGGTGTGTATGTTTCCAGTGGATACGGCTGAACCTTGCAGTAAGTCAGTGCAGATGACTGCTTGACAGGCTCCATGTTATCTTTATGTTCCCCAGGCTGCCCCCCTTCTCTCTATAATGATGGTTCAGGCTATTATAAGAAGACAAAGATAGTATTATGGTTCCTGATGAGTCATCCCTCTCTCAGGATAACAAGGGCTCTATTGTCTGAACAAACAGTACTGGAAATTAACTTTTTTTTCACTACTTGCCACTGTTATGTTGGGGTTTTTTGTGGACCGTGTTTGCACCACGAAAACAATATATCATTAACTTCACAAAATCAAAACTACAGATACATTCTGTCTCTCATCAGTTTTTCTTTAAAGCATCACCAACATTCTCTGGTAGACATTTTTAGATTAAAGTATTTTCTTCTTTTAGGTTATGATAGATTGTATTGTATTAGGGTGTAATCAAAAGAAACAGGGCACACCAGTTTGTGAAATAAACTTACAGTGACTCATCCCACTGTCCATCAATCTATTCACCTTTAAATTTCCAATTATTTGTAGAGGTAGAAAAAGTATATGCTTTGGTATGGGCTTTTTAAAGAAACGGGATATTGAATACTTATATATACTCTCTTACTGTGGAAATGTCAGTTTGGTTAGGGTGTAACCCTTATTTAATAGAATACTATTTAATTGTTTAATTGATTGACATAAAGCTTTTGGAGAGCTCCTTTTAAAGATGTTTCCTGGCTGTGGAACCAGGGTAAGTTAAGCAGGATCACTATTTACTATCAGCTATCAGTCAGGAGGTGCTTTAACATTGACAATAGAGGCTCTAACATTGAATAGGTCCCCTTGTTCACCATCTTCAATAGGTCAAACCTCCACTGACAGGGTAAGTATGCATCCTGACCTTTTGTTAGACAGCAGCACCTTATGTCTGCCAAAACAGCTCCGTATTCAGTCAATGTGAGTGACCAGGCTACACAAACATGTTTAACATCACTGGTTGTTGGTTCATACCACTCATACCTTATTCACAAGACAGGAGATTTATATCATGAATTATACTAATGCTGAAACAATTAATCGAGGAACTCGAGTTACGATAACACAAATGCATTGAGGCTAAATCTCTGCCTCGATGATTCGTTTTAATTCCTATTTTGCGCGTTATGCGGCCTGTTCAGTGCAGGGATCATTGTTCCACACGGACCGTTTTTGTGGATGCACACCAATACATCTGGAAAAGTTTGGGATCATTTCACAACTAAAAAGAAGCCAAAAAGGGGCAAAGTGTCCACTGCAAACTAGAACTGTTATACCACAAAAGCACAACATTGATGATTTAGTGTCTGAGCTAAAACTGAGCTAAAACTTCCACATTTCTAGTGTTGTACATAGTGTTTGCCGGTCAACGTGTCCTGGAAGATTCCAATGTCCTAACAAATGGGATATTCTGGTCAAATATTATCTGTCTTTATTAAGATTTCAAACAATAATTAGGCAGGCTAAAGAATGATACCATTAAGGCACATGTTTCGTGTTGAAAAGTAGATTACTTGCTGACAGACTGCAATGACCCCATCTGCTGAGAATTGTAGATGTATTTTTGTTTGATTATGAAACAGTTGTGGCAGCCTATCTGGCTCATCAGAGCATAGCTTGCTGCTGCCAACTTAATAATTTTCCTTTGGCTAATAAAACCATAACCATAACCTATTGCTGGCTCATATCATTTTACTTTCTACCTTATTCGCAGCAGTGAAAGGAGAAATTATTTTCACCGCACATCATCACCTTAGAGATTTAAATATATCTTACTTCAACAGTGTTTCTCAGTTAAAAAATGTGAATTAGCTATCAATGGAAAACCCAGACTGTACGCATTTAACAATGTGGTGATGTATCCCTTACAGCGGTGTCTTATCAAGGCCAGGTCACCGACAGAGCGAAACACTTTTCACCCTTGTCTCCTACAAGATGTACTGCAAGCCCAGTTGGAGAAAATCAATAACTGAAACAGAAGAATGGAGGAAATCAAAGGAGACACAACTCTATTCATCAATATAAGGGCCCAAAAACTGAACCTGAAAATGAAAAGTTCTGAGGGTTCCTTCACCTTTTTAAATGTCGAATTCAAACATTTCTACAAATACATACATACTGAAAATTCTTATTTCAAGTTTTAATTTCAGGCTCTGTCTTATTGTATTTCTACTCCATAGATATTCATTGTGAAAGAAATGCAGATACAATTTCAAACACTTTCAAGCACTTTATCCAAAATTCAAGCACTTTTCAAACTTTGAAAGCATAACATTAAAATTCAAGCATATTCAAGGATTTCAAGCACCTGCACAAACCCTGATCTTTCTGTTCAAGATGCTCATTGTTTTGAAGTATGAGCTTTAGAAGTAATTATCCATCTCTAAGATTCAAAGCCACTTGACTGAATAAATATGCTCTCTTAAATGTGCAGCCGGAAAAAAAGAGATCCTGGTGGATTACATGAAAGCATTAAAAGGGATTTATCATCTCCTTCCTCAAGCTGTGTGAACTGGAAAAAGCTGCACGGCAACATTGTTTCTGAACCTATTATACTGAGAACCTGGTCCTTATTAACTGTGAATTAGCAGCTTACATGCATTTGTTATCGCCTTTTGTGCTGAGGCAGTTCAATCTGACTCATTTTTGTGTTTTTTTACATGCTAATCATGCATTGACCCGAGTAAAATAAAGGCTTCGAGGGTTAGTGCATTCATGCTTTCCCTCTACTTTCGAACTTCCCCTTTGGTTCATTAAGCACCACCAGAAAAAACATGCCTATGTAGAGCCAATTTACAACACATTTATAAAAAAATACTTGAATCATTACAAAAAATAGAAAAAATGTGAGGGATCGTCATTGTATTTACAGGGGTGAGAATATTTATGTGTGAATGTTATACCTACAACACCTGTCACTTGCTTCAGATGAACTTTATTGTATCCATCATTGTATTTACTTAATGTACTGATGATTGGTAAACTGAGTTTCAGGGAGGATGGTGTTGCACGCCTCTGTTAAAGGCCATCATCATGAAACAGCCCTTGGCTTTTCTGATGACAATCAGTGAATCTGTTGTTAACTGACACATCTGTGCACAGAGTATGATTGCAGCATCGGGAATCAAAGGAAACAGAGAAAATGTTTGAAATTTGGGGAAGTCTGCTTATTTGCTCTTTTGAGAGTCAATACCACTCTCATATCTGTATAGTAAATATGCCAGCCGCGGGGTCAGCTTATCTTAGCATAAAGACTTGAAACAGGGAGAAACAGCTAGTTTAACCCGCTCCAAACAGCTCAAACATTTAAACATAATATCTTGATTGTTCAAACGGTAACTGCAGTTTTGTTGTCACTGTGAGACAACCAGCAGGGAAAATGGATGAACAGTCAACCTCAGAGGTAAGATGTCAATGATCGATTGGATGTGCTCTCATCCAAATAGATGGTAAAATACACTTACCTTCTAAAGATAGAAAATGCATATCAACACCAGTGCTCGCAGGGTAATAGCTTTGGTCTCACATCAAACAGCCACTAAAGTACTTGCAGAAACACATCAGTATGTGTGTAAGCAGACCCATCCATAAGAGTGACAGTTTGTGCTGAGACTAAGTGAACAGTTGGCCTCTGTTGAAGGTGTTTTTTTTCTCTGTTGGGTGTTTTTCACTTCCTCTGGAAAATCCCTTGGGTGTACAAAAACACCTTGTTGATTGTGCTGCTCTGTGTTTACAGGGCAGGAAGAAGACTTTTTTCAGGTATTTTCAGTCCTCAGGATGTGCTGGAGGCACATGTGAGTAACGCAAATGGAGATTTTGCCACTGGTCTCTGCTAGCCTGGGAACCAGACGGATCTACTGAGCTCATGTTTAATTTGCTCTGGCAGCTTCGTCTGGCCCCTCTCCCATTTAGACAGATTTCCAGCCAACTTGGCCCTGGGAGAACCAATCATAATCTTATAAGAGGCAGGTTTAAGACAATGACTGACCACCATCCTGTAGGTCATTCCAGTGGCACTGATCGGCTCACAAAACTCAGAACAAACTGTCAAACTCTTATTATATTGCCTATTTTCTTTTTTTTTTTTTTTCTTTTTTACGAGCAGGCTGTAATTGTTTTCCTACTTGAAAATGGACCAAGCACAGCCCCAACTTGTGTCGCTCAGGAAATTGAAAATGATCTGAGGTTCCAGACTAATATGCATTTCTGAATTATTCTGGTGATGCCAGGCCAGGTCTCTGCTGCTGACATTACTTTAATCACTATCTCTCATTATGCAGTCAACCCACATACATCAATATCATCAACCTGTCATGACCTCAATGTTCATTCTATTTAAAAAAAAATTCTTTGAAAGCACTTGGTAATTGCTTCATTTTGTCTTCATTACAAGAGTAAATGTCTTTTTTTTGGCAGCATCTTTCAATTACAGGACTTAATTATTTTACAATACATGTATCCAATCAGTTTCTTACTTTGTTTCTCTTGCATAAGCTCCACGGTCAGTTTATGTCTGCTGTCATTCCTCCCTTGTGCCACATTATGTGCTTCTTTGCACAATCCCTGAGACGTAAAGATGCACATAAACATACAGTCGAAACCCCAAATGCCAGCAGCACATATTTCCTGAAAGCTCTCAACTAGGGCTTATGGATTTATCTTGGTGTCCACTAAAAATAGCAGCAGTTGATGAAAACGCATTGCATGAATGTGGCATTTTATGCTGGAAGGTATCAATGCAATCTCAATCTGTCCCCCTGAATTGACAAACAGATGTCCCTCGATGGCGATGGCAGCTTCATGTTTGGAGGAGCAGCCTTGTGATTATCAGCCAAGACCTCCATAGAAAATCAAGGGAAGAAACAGAATGATGGCCTTCTTGTCTTCTCCTTCAATTACTGCCACATCAGCCACTTGATTAAACCCATAAGTACCCAAATGTTTTGGTGAAGCTAGTCCAAAATAAATGTGTGTGTGAATGTGACCTCATGAATGTAAGTAAACTTTAAAAAACATGTTCAAAGATGACTGATTTTCTTTCTTTTCATTGTTATCCAAGACAATCATGACATGGCTTTCACACCAAAGAAAATCCTCATCTATTGTCGCCTCTTAGTTCTGGCTTTGTGTTCACTCTGACTTGTTATAAACCAAGAGAAGTAAAAAGGAAGTGATGGTAAGGACTAACTGGCAACTCATTCACTGGAGAAGCATCCTTCCACAGGCTAATATTATGAGGAGGTATAAGTATTGTGTGGTCTCTAAGCTTTACTCATTTTTTTTGAAGAACTATAAAAATACACAGAGTAGGACACACATAATCTGGTTCAGCTCATTTTCTCTCTCTGGTTGATCTGGAAAGTTTTCTACACTCTCGTCTGATGCAAATGTGTTACCGGATCTTGCATTATTATCTCCACCAGGCGTAAGCCTAAAATCTGTAAAAGTCTGTTTGCACTCATAATGGCGGAGATATCAAATATCCCAGTCATAGAAACTATACAGGATTTAAAGTAGTCATTGTATGAATTTATAAGTAAAACAGCTCAGATTATATCACCATCCTGAGTTACAAATTCCATAATCGAAGTCTTAAACACAGCTCAATTTTCCAGAATAGGTATAAAGCGACAAAGCGAATCTACAATAAAGTCATTAAGAGTCCAACAAAATATCCTGCTGTCTGTTGATAGACCCCATTATATCATAGCATATCGCTGTCGTCTTAACAAAGATGGATGGTGAAATATTCTTTCTGTGAATGCAACACTGTTTCTACTCATTATGAAATTCTCTCATTGTCACGCAAAGCTTTTTTTCTTCCTTACTAACTCAACATACTTTTAAAAGCTTGCATTTGTGTTTTTAAAGTATTGACCTTTTTATGTGGAAAGAAGTCATTTGTTCCCAGCAACTCTGCCAAAGAAACAAGTGAATGCAAAACAGAAGGAAACAGGCTATGAGTCAGAGAAAGGCCAAATATAATGATGCAGTAAAGAATAAAGAATGTTTCATTTTGAAATCATAACTGGATAATTACTGGCTTTTTGCAAAGCGAACTGCAGAGTGAACACCGTAACAGGGGTCTGGTTAGTTTCATAAACAGGGATTCATGGCGCTTGTCACCTTGTCAGAACAAGCTTTTACGAGCACAGGCGTGAAGACCTGAAGGATCATTGGAGGCAAATCCACTCTCTCTCTCTCTCTCTCTCTCTCTCTCTCAGAGGCTGTATCATTAAACCATCTCACAAAAAGGTCACTATGTGCCATTTTGTTCTGAAAATAACATATTAAGTAAAATACTGAAGTTCAACGGCATACATTTAATGTCTCAGCTGTTAGGGCTAATTACTGCACCTCAATAATATTTCATTATACTTATAAGAGTACTTGTAAGAATACTGTTAATTACTAAATAGTGTTATAGGATCCCCAGGACAGATGTCTTGGCAAAAGTTTTACCATCATTCAAGTATACAGTGTCACAACCGTTTTATCATTGTTTTATTTTTAAGTACCATTTTAAACACTATTCTTTTAAATACCATGTCTCAGCTGTTAGGGCTAATTACTGCACCTCAATAACATTTCATTATACTTATAAGAGTACTTGTAAGAATACTGTTAATTACTGTAATTGTGATACTAAATAGTGTTATAGGATCCCCAGGACAGATGTCTTGGCAAGAGCGCTCAAACAATCAAATCCTGTATTTATATTACAATGTAGTGTACAACTTGGATTCATCCATAACTGGGAGAACTGATAAGAGCATTTTCTGACAAATCCTCTCCAAATAAATCCTCAAGTATGTATATATTTTAATCTGTACAATAAGGCGTAAAGCTTTTTAAATCTCTGTCTCCACCCGCCTCTAAACCAAATATAAGAAACAGACCCAAACACATGCAGTCACACTTAGTTTGGATGCAAATCACATTTCTTTTCGTTATACATTGGTTGAGGTTGCTGTAATATTTTGGAATGATAATTTAGAGTTGCAGTTTGTGTTGGATGATTTCACAGTTCTTTGCGTTTTAATTAACAGACAAAATAAATCCCACAGATTGTGGCTATACAGTGTAAGCTTTTCACTTAATCCCTCAGTTTTTAATTTCCTCCAGAATCTTCTAATGCGTTGTAACTTAGTTCTGGTGTTTTGTATCCCTTGCAGCATTTCTGTATTGGATTATCTGTATTAATAAGTATGTTTCTTTCATTATGCTATTATGTTTCTAAAGTTGCTTGGTTTTGTCTATTTGCTGTGTTGCATCCATTTGCAGGTCTAACTCAAAGGCCAAAAATAACTAATCTGCAAAGAAATATTGTACTCAGGCAGTATCGACTTTGTTTTTAATTATCAAACCGATTTCCTCACAGTAGAAAAACAAACCTGTTCAGCGAATGCGTGTATCAACAAAAACTGACTGAAAACTTAGCAGTGCAGCTAATTCTCCTCTTGTCTAAATGTTCAAAAAGAAAAACCAGAGAGAGTAGGGTGCAGCAGATTCAGTGGAGTGCAAAATATGATAGGACAGAGGGAAATGAGGACATTTGAAGGCCATGCTGTGTGCTGTTCTAAGGTTTTTTTCATCATGTCAAAATTTCTAGCGTATGCAAAATGGAAAATCACATAAATGGTTCTGCTGTATTATTCAGGTGAAACCAGCACTAACTAGAATGTTTAATGTAGCACTACAGATGCCTACTAAAGAATTAGGAGATCTTTAAAATCTGATTACAAGTGTGAAATATTGTGCACTGTGGAAACTGGAAGCCTTTACCTGAAAAAGCTGGAGCTGTGACTGCTTTACACGTTCATCTTCTTGTGTGCACCCTCTCTTCTTTGCGTTTTTGTCTTTGCCTCTACTTTTCTCTTTACATTCATACATAGACAAATTATCCTCAAGAACGAGCTGTTGCATTTATCAGCAACATGCCATATAAACCTGCATACTCTCACACATTGAGGAATCAAATATCTAAGTTTAAATGAGGATACTGTGAACCTTGTAGCCTACAGGTGTGACCCTTACCAAGATACTGGTTCACAGTCTTATCTTCTGCACTGTTCGAATGGGGAAAAGTAAAGAACCTTATAAACACAACAACTGTGTCTTCCAAACATTAGTGATGAGTAAGCAGAGGCTCTGTGTCAGGCCTGCAGGCCTAACTACTGTATTTCCGTTGTAAGAAGAGAAGCCCCCTTCCCATTCGGTATTGGCTGGCAGATGTTTACTTACCCATGGGAGCCTCCAGTGCACATTCATTCTGTTCTGCCTCGAAGAGAAGAGCCCCGACTTACTAATTTAGACACAGTACATCACCGTAATTTAGTCTTGGGCGATATGACAAGATTATTGTTCAACACAATATTGGTCCTCACATGTTCACGATAACTTTTAACTAAGTTTTTTGAGCTATTCAGTTTCTATCTTCAGTGTTACCCTATATGCATTCGGCAGGGGCGTACCGTTGTGACTCCATGAATGAAACAACTGTCTGTGTTTAGTTTAAGCATCTGTAATAACTGCAGGACAGTTAAGTGTCTGTTATATAAATTCCTAAAGTCAGTTGAACAGGTGAGGTAAAAAGAATGTGACCTGGGAATGTTACATCCATAGATATTTACAGGCATATCTATATGCATATCTCTCTTTTTCTTCTTTTCTGGACGATAATATTACATTTCGTTGTTATTCTAAAGGCAATATCGTCATGAGGAGAACTTCTGTTATTGCCTCTATTGTGCTGTTTTCTAAAAAGTATGGTACAAAAATGCTTAAAATGGGAAGGATAGGCCCTCGTGTGTAATTGTTATAATGTAAAAACAGAATTGGTGTCATTAAAATGCCAGCACGATACAATCCCCGAAATGTTCTTTATAATCTTTATAACATTAATTATAACGTTTTAACAGATTAACAAAGGCAAGCCCTGTGCAGGTGTTATAAGTGAAAGACATGCTTTGCAGCATGACACCGCAACAAAGCCCGGCTAGCGCTGCCCTTTGACCTGAGGCAGGGCTGTAAACAGTGTGCTAACAGTGTGCTACACAAAAATCAGTCTGTGCAATGACTTAAATGACCGCAGTACTGCCTGTGTGATACAGCTTTGCACTGTGTGTTCAGCATGGGTAGTATAAAGTATAACAGTTGTAGTCTATCGTGCTACGGTAAAATGCTGCCTGGATGCGTGCGACAAATGTATTAAAATGCAGCGAAATGACGAGACATTTCATACAGGAGACACAATGGGCCCCTCAAAAATGTCTGTGCACATCCCTGATGGGGCACACTGCCTGCTGGACTCACAATGCAGACAACTGCTGGAGGGCACAGATAGAGCCTCTCCAACCTGCTGGATCTCAGTGAACTGAACAGAAATAGACCCTGCAGACTGTACAGTAGCGGGCAAGATGGACAAGTAAGTGGGAAAAAGAGAGACAGGGAGAAAGAAAGATAGTGAGCCAAAACAGGAGGCACTCTATGCAAGGTGACAGATTGGCCCAAGCTCAGAGGGTGTACTTTCACCAGGCTGGATGTCTGTTTCCTATGGCCAGGGGGTTCTTCAGATGGCCATCTATTTCAGCAGAACAGTTTTCTGCTGTTCTAATACAATATTTCAGCCGGCTGTCCTATTCACATTTACAAGTGATAGAGGGTAAAGCGATTTTACTATGATGAAGTCATCTATGACTGTCGGTCAAATGCATATATTTTATCCCAGATTTAGAGAATCAGTTAGGTAATGCCCTTACTGTACTTCAACTCAAGTTTAAGCTCTGGGCTGCCATGCAAGTTTTCCTGACACGCTAATATGTAGAGCTGCTAAAAGGAGAGGAGAGCAATGATAAACCGTTTCAGAGAGAAATGCGGGGCTGTAATAAGCAGCTTTTAAATGTTTTACCAGTTTTAAATTAACAACAGGCTGCTTATATGAAATTATTTGAGACTTTCGAAGAACAAAGTACTTAGAGAAGATGAAAGGTGGGTAGTAAAGAAACAATTAATCACAATTTAATCACTTTGTAAGCACTTAGTCCTATTGCACAGCGTGTGATGCGTAATTTTCCATTCTAGCGTCAACCTTTGCAGATCCTCAAGGACATCTAAACTAATACATCAGCTTAATACAGTACCATGATTGTCCATCAGTACACCATGCAACTCTGCCAATAGCAAAGAAACTCTAAGCTTTAAACATTTATTGGATGTTTTCATCTAGTGCAACTCACAACAGCTATGTTTTTATGTATGCATCAATGCAATGCAAACATGATAACTGGAGTAAACTTGCGTTAGTTTGGCACATTTAAGCATCATAACCCAATTATACCAAGATGGGTAAGCAGTCCAATTGCAGGAAAGATTCCTGCCTCAGGCTTTCTTTAGTATCCTGTATCTGGTGCATTTCTTAATTGTATTCACTTTTGATCATAACTATCTGTGCAAATGCAGAAATAAAAATGTGATGTAATTTTCCTCTTTTGATCAAAAATAGGGCGTGTATGTGCAAACTGTTACATGAAGTTATGTGTTGTTGTACATTTTATCTCAGTAACAAAGTATGGTAAAGCTATGGGCTTCATCATTTTCTTCAAGGTCGGTTCAACCAATACTTGGGCTGTGGTCATAAGTGTGAAATGTTGATAAGGAAGCCGGCCCCTCTAACCACCAGGAGGGTGCCCTGACAGCCAAACAGGTGCCCATAGCGGGAAATGATGCAGGGAGATAAAGTGTATGGTGATAATACCTTTGCAGAGACAAGGATAGAGTAGCAAAAAAAGGAAGAACACAATGTTACACTACGTCAGCTGAAATAATGCCCTATATAATATAATACTGAGCGCAGCTATCAACTGACAGATCTGCATGTGTGCGCACAGGAAATCAGACACACTCACTGTGGCACTCACACACACGCAATAAACACATGCAGTTATAGATTACATTTGTGACGCTCCATTAGTTGTTTTAGGCTATAATGTGAATGGTACAAATACCTTGAAGCATGTGATAACATGCAGCATCTAGGGAGCACACTATGTAGGAGTGAGTTCCAGCATAATAAAGATAAACACACCTTTGAAAAAATAAATGCAATGATTGAACAGCAGCCCTACAGATCATTTCACACTGAGCCGAGCATGGAGAAGGTACCGGATAAAAATGAGAAAAACAGTGCTACAAGTGCTACAATGCAACAACAGGGAAACAAACACTGACACGCTAATGCAAATACACAAAGATGCAAAAGCACTGCAGTAGCTCACAATTTGCACAATTTGTCTTCTGTACCAATTACAATATCTTCAGGGTTGTTTCTTTGAGACTGGCCCTTTAACCCTAACCCAGAATTATTAACCCAGGATTTTAGTTAACTCAGGATTATGCATCACTGGGCTATGTTTACCCAGGATTATGTATCACCTGATTTTGTTACTCCGGGATTATGTGTAAACCCTGTTAACCCTACAATTACTGTTTGCATCACCTGGATCTGTAACCCCAATTTATGTATCACCTGCCTCAGTTTACACAAGATTTTATATCACCTGGCCAATCCAGTTTTATTTGCACCTGCCACTGTTTAAACCATATTATTCTTTACCTGTCATTATTAACCTAGGATTATCTATGACCTGGTTGTTTTCCCACCTGGAGAAACACCTGACATAATTAACACGGCATTATCCATCACCTGGCTCTGGTGACCTATTTTCTGTCGACGATTAAAGAATGTATGTCTGAAACAAAAAAGGGAATATCCCACATCAATAGAGAAAGAGCAAACGAATAATAGTTGAAAGCACTGCAGTAGGGTTGAATGACATATCCGGGCCACAATCAGCCCAGCAACTGAAGATTGCCGATATATTCGCCCAGGTGTGTGTGCGGAAGCAGCGACACTGGGAGCGGAGTGGCAGCTTTTCGAGCAAAATAAAATTATTAAAACCGGCGATATGCTCAGTGATCGCTGAGAGCTGATATATTCTTCCAATTGCCCAGTGGAAAATGTAATATGATTCAGTGGAGGAAAACATCTTGCAGTTGTGTGCTTACCACATAAAGTGTACGCACACAACTCCAATACAAGACAGATACAGAAGAAACTGTAGGAAAATACAATATAATCTCCCTGTAGACTTAACCCACCCTAAATGTAATGTGCCTTATTTGTGAATTATATATGGTTTATTATATTGTCATTAACTGTTGTGAACTATTACAGTGAGCAAAACAGAGAATTAACAGAAACATTACAGCTCGGTAGCCTAAATTTAAATTACTCCAAATTAGGTTATCTGTGCAGGAGATTGACATAATAAACTAATTATATATTTGATGACATTCCACAAAAAATCTCAAAAGCCCGGATGAGGATTATATATGTGCTCATTCATAAAGATAATATCATCTAATTAATTAAAAATAATATCAACGGATAAGTATTTTTATTATGAGGTGAAGTAGAATAGAACTTTGGATCCCACACCAAACAACACCTGTGCACAATAGTACACAGTCATGTCAGCAAAGTACAGTATGACGAAGACATACACACACACACCTAGAGCCTATAAATAGATATAAACATAGACAACATCTCCCTTCTTTAAAATAGGACCCTGGAGTTTTTTGTACCCGAAAAGTTATATTACTCTCAAGCACATTAAATTTGCTGTACATTTCTTTTCTTGAGTAAGTCATGACTTTGGATGTTAAACGTGCAGGACCACTATAAGGGATCACTTTGATGATTAACTGTTGAGCGTCAGTCAGCTCTGAAACCATACATTTTGAAATGTTAAAAATCGATAAAGAGATTTAACAGGGTGTGAGAAGACTGAGATTGCCATCAACATTTTGTGACTTTACCGGTGCTATTTCATCTGTTCCCTTCCTGTGATTTAAATCTTGACAATGACTGATGTTAACCGCTCTCACTGTGGCAGGCAGCCCGGGGAGAGAACTTGCCAACTTAGCCAAGAATTTCTCAGACCAGGACAAATGAGAAGGTGAGTTTTGATTCTAGTTTTTTTTTTTTTTTTTTTTGGGGGGGGGGGGGGGGGGGGGGGTATATCAGTAAATTATTCATCGCTGAACAGATATCAATTACCCAAGTATTTTACTGTGACTGTAGTTACTGAATGTCTTAAGTGTTTCAAAGACATTTTGTGGAGACTGACTTGATTGATTGATTAATATACCTAAAGTTGACATTTATATGTAACTGCATTTGCTGTTGATACATCCTCAAGGTCAGAGGGCAACTGCATAAATTCTAAATAAATCCTCTACCTGACCTGGTAACCACAGCGGAGCAGGAGAAAAGAAAGGTCCCAGAAAGCTGTCTGCCATGACTAGGTTGGCCGGATGTCACGATGATGAAATCCCTGCTTCAGCCCCATACACCCAAATGTCTGAATGGCATAATTGAAGTGTCCATATATCATAACAACTTTCCATATTTAGCAGCAGTGCAAGCTTACAGAGATGTCCCTGTCAATCACATCCAACTGACATAGACAAATTGTTCTTAATTTTAAAAATCCAGAAACATGCAGGTTTGTGAAGTACACGTGGTTTCCCACTGAGCAGGAAGGAGTCACAGTTAGTTACCTTGCAGAGAAGCTGTGCAGAGCTGGTGCACAAATATCTTGACTGGGGCTGTCCAGGGTCAACTCTGCTGGAGACAAACAGTGCACTGACCTTTTCCACTAAATGAATGGAACATAGTCACTACAGTCTAGCAGCTGACTAGTTCACCTCTACGTGATAGAGGTCATGCCCTGAACACAGCCACTAATGGCATCACTGACACATGGACCTGAAAGCAGCAATCAGTCATAACTAAGTGATCGTATTTCTAGTCATATCAAATGTCAGCCATCGGAAGAAGGCAACAAAGGTGTGTAGAAAGTTTAATTGAGGTGTTTGGACACTGCAGGCAGAGGCTTCCGTCAAGAGCTGCAGTCAAAATCAACACATTATAATACAGCCGAGGGTCTGAACTCCATCTGATGGGTATGCTGTTTTAATAAATTAGTGTTCAACTCTGTTGATGAATGGACATCTGACAGAAAATACTCTCTATTAATCCCCTGAGTCCCTTCTCTAAACTGGGCAACTGGCGCAATAACATTTAACTGTTTTTTTAGGGATGCACAATATAAATCGATAAATTATTGGCCATTAATGGGTAGTTTATTCTATTGTTTTATGAAGTTGGTTTGTGGTCCACCAATAAACACGTATTAAGTCTACATTAAATGTCTGATTTGACCGATAATATCAAAGCATTTAATGTTAATTCTTATGCAAAACTCTATCAAAGTGAACATATTTTAGAAACACCATCTGGTGCACCTGGACACATTATCAGTGATGTAACCTAGGATCGTAGGGGGTTTCGGGTCTTTCAACAATCATACCCCCTCCCCTAGTGCCCAGCCGGGGTGCTCAAATCCCAGCTTGTGTCAAGGTAGCGCTAATGCCCTACATGCCACGCCTCTCCCCTCTGATCCACAGCCACCTTGATGTTTTTTCAGAGGTAGTCTGTCAGTCGCCTGGTGATGAGGCTAAAGAAGATCTTGCCTTCAACACTCAGCAACGAGATGGTCCGGAACTGATCAATGTTCTGAGACTTCTCCTCCTTCGGTATCCAAACACCTTCTGCCTGTCTCCACTGGTCTACTACCTTCCCCCTCCTCCAAATCACCCTCAGGATCCTCCAGAGTCTGTGGAGTAGTCTTGGACAGTTCTTGTAAACCTTATAAGGTACTACACTGGGCCCTGGAGTGGAGCTTGCCCTTGCCCTTCTAACCACTTCCTGGATCTCCTTCCAGCCGGGCTCTTTCCCGTCAAAGTCCAGAGTTGGTGTAGGTGGATTGATCAGGTGCCTGCAGGGGCCTAGGTCTTGCTCTCTGCACTCATCACTTGCTTGAGCAGGCGAGATGGCTGCTGCGCTTCTGTCCTAGAAGCTGTTTTGTGAATCCAAATGGATTCGCTAGAAAGGCAGCTCTCCTCCTGGCCCTCTCCTTCCGCCTCCTCCTGTGCCCCTCCGCTCTTCCCAAGGTCATCAGCTTTTTGCGGATTACGCTGCGTAACTCGCAAGGGGTCCCCTCTCCTCTTCAGTTGCAACCTTGAACTGCTGCCTCAAGGCCTTCATTAGTATGTTGAAATTTTTTGATGTACTTTACCAGGGAAAAATAAATGAACATTGGAAGAGTGTTTGTGTTTGTTTTGTGATGTCAGTTAAAGTGGAAACAAGTTGTGAACATTAACATATCATCAGCTTTTAAATTGATATGGGGATACTTACACGAACAGCACGGAGCAACATTATCATTCAGTCAAGTTTCTGCCCCTAGCTCAATTTGGCTTCATGGCTGTTGTGATCCCATCGCAAGATGGTCTCTTAAAAATTCTGCCTTGCAGTAAAATCACCACAACAGTCTGTTTGCTGTGTTGGTTCTTCTATTGTTCAGACTTAATGCTCTTAAAGAATGACAGTGTAATATGTACATGATGGCATTAACTGATAAACCTGAGGGCACAAACCAAGTGAAAGGATTTGCAATATGAATATTATGGTTTAACATTGCTACATTGCTCAAGAAAAAGAATGATTTTGCTCTGTGAATGAGGTCCTTGTATGTGTGAAATCTTTCTCTGTACTGATTTAAATTCTGAACAAAATCCCAAGCTGGTAACCTATGAGTCAAAAAAATGTTTGTGTGTCTTTCTTTTCCCATGGAACATGTTGCCCATCTCAGCACAACACTACTATTCCTACACCATGCAGAATTTAGTTCCTCTGCTCTTTCACTCCCCAGAGGGTCTTCCATAATGTACAAATTACTTTAAGGTCACTAGGTTGCTGGGTTGAAGCTGATGCTAAGTGACTGTGCTGTTATTTTTAAAGTCAATGCCATTTTTTTTATAGCTTGTGACGCATATGAAAAAAAAAAAAACCAAAAAACTATGTTTATGGTTCAAGCTATTTTAAAAATGAGACTATGACAGTCTTCACTCTTTGTGATGGCCAAGAAGTTAGATTTTAGGAATCTTCAATAATTGGACAAGCCATATGCCACTATTTTGTGAACTTCTGCAAAGCCTGAATCTGTTCTTCCCGCAGACCGCAGCACTAGCCGGTAATTATCTCTCACACATCGGTCACATCTGTACTGTACAACAGGATGTACAGTATACTTGTGTGGGAATGTATGCATATGTGGTCATGTATTTGTCAGTGTTTTGCGCTGATGCTGCCATGGCAGCAGCAAACGCTCCTCAGATGGTAACTGTGGTTGCGGCCCTCAAACTTAGTTACATCATCCTTCCTGTCATCATCCTGCTTTACCAAAATATTTTCACTCTGCTGGAAGCATTTTTGTAACCCTATGTAAGGACACCACAAAAACTGATAAACTCAGTACAGTTTCTATAAAATCATTTGATTCATCCTAAAATTATGCAAACAAGAATTTGACCTAGTAATTTTTTTTTTCACAACTTCAATCTTTCAAAAATCAAAAATGGTTTCTACATTGCTTTACTTTGCTAGGATTTTATTTTACTTTAAATAAGAAACTGCAAAATATATAAATTAAGGCAAATGTACTTGTAGGCAAATTTACAGGCATCCATGTAAATTTGCTCATTTCATTTTATTGAAAGTGTGTTTATCTGTGCACCTACACAGGTACTGTAGTGAGGGTAGGGGATGAAGTCACATTTTTATGCCTATTCATTTTGGAGCTTTTGATGAGTTTTCCCCCTATCTGAAACAAGGGCTTAAGGAATTGTGTTGCACAGATTGTGTAGTCCTCTGGGACAAAGACTTTGGTCTACATAAGACTGCAGATGCAGTTTGCAGGTTCAAAACAGGGATTTATATCCCTTTTCAAAGGCTAAAATTCAAGTTTCAGCTTCAATATATTATAATATGTACTGTACTGTCATGTTTTTTAAGCTGAGTTACCTTCTGAAAAATGTATAAAAGAACTGTCAGCTTCAAAGCTGCAGGTCTGACACATGGATATATACCTTACACACACACACACACACACACACACACACACACACACACACACACACACACACACACACACACACACACACACACACACACACACACACACACACACACACACACACACACACACACACACACACACACACACACACAAACACACACACACACACACACACACACACACACACACTGTCTGACATATTTGTGAAAAGATAAATAATAAAATGTAAAAAACTCCTTTGGGGCTTTAAAAAAAACCTCAAGTATCTTTCTAGTACTTTCGTAATCCCTCTCTCTAATACCGAATGAGTTATGTGTTTATAAGTCAGTTAGCTGTGAAACAGTTGGACATTTTTATTCTGCTAGCCAAAGTAGATCAACATAATGAGTGTACAGTAGGAGTGATGGAAAGAGACTTTGCCAGATGAAACATATGTGCAGCCCTCCTTCAAACTCTTGCTCACTCAGCATGCAGAGTAATCCGGCGATCAGGGAGCAGGCGGGCATGTGCAGGCTGGCCCGCAGGAGGCACAGAAGGTCAAAGCATTATGAGAGTGGAAGACCATCGACAGAACGGGCTATGACGACATTCACATTACAAGCAAATATGGCCCAAACCAGATTTTTTTTGTTTTGTTTTGGTTTGCTCCCATCGAAATTCATGTGTGTTTTTCCACACTTCCACACTTCACGGTGCAGACGCAGATCAGAGCTAAGCTAGCTAGCCAACTACGATGCAAATTCCAATCTTTCATGCTACACTCGTTACAGAAAATGAGCCAAACAGCAGACTTTTGGATTTGAGTGTTTTTGATATAACCTTCAGAAAATTGTTGAACTAAACCCTGGCTTTATGTCACTTTGTTCTCCGGGCATGTGACTGCTTTCAGAATCAACTGACTACAAGGTAAAGCCAGTAGAATGATTGTATTTCGAAGCACAGGACATTTGTAATCTGACTGTTTTACAACAATTAGTTATTCTGCCTTTGTTTTCACTTGCCTGAACTCACACAGCCTGAACTCAGTCTCACTGATCAGGAGGATTTTGTTTTCTGGGTTTTCTGTTAAATGCGTTTTCCCTCTTGTAGCGCCACCTTTCCCTCCTTTGACCATCTATACACTTGCTTGGAATCAGCCACCTTACTCCCTCTCTGTATCTCTGAGATTTTTACCCTGTGTAATCACCTCATTCCCCTCAGCTGAGATCCTCTGCCCATCTCTCCACCTTGCCAGATATCGCGATTTTGTTTCTGAGACAGAAATGGGTTTCAAACAAATGATTGGTCCCATCTGAAAAATGGAAAAAAATGGCTTGTGACAAATGGACCCCTATGGGGCTCGGGGATTGGTCATTATCTGTGTTCACATTTATTTCTCCTATTGAAGTCAAAACATGAAAAGTCTTGTGGAATTAGCCTCGTGGTTGGCTAGTTAGCTTAGCTCTGATCAGTGTCTGCATGGTGAAGTGTGTGTGTGTGTGGGGGGCAGTTGCTATACACACGGAAAACAAAACAGGAAATGACTGAGCTGTGGCGTCTCACTTCATCTCTGGTATAACCATTAAGTATCTGCTGGTTCTGGGATGGCCCAAAACCAATTACCATGTAATATTAGATGCTAAATGTATAGATTATGGTGATGATCCAGTTATTCTTTTTAGACTAAGGTTGTCAAAAGTATCGATCCATCAAAAACAGCTACTAAAGCTAAGAAAAATGCTGGTCTGCAAACTTTTATTTTTAACCCAAGGGTGCACGGACAACAAAACAGGAAGATCAACAGTTAAAAAAAAACAAAACACTGAACACATAAATGCACAGGCCATTTTCACAAACTCTTTCTGCTCAAGACCCGAAAGAAAAATTTGCTGTCTCCCCGGGATCCAGACTTACAAAAATACATCCATACACAGCATGGCATCTGTGCTAAACAGCATTGTTATGTGTGTTACTCTGCTGATTGGAAAGTGATTAAAACATTTTGGGTCCCAGCCCTAATTTTGGGACAGATTGGTTAAAACCCTTATCTGGTCAGAGTCCTGCCAACTACCTTGCTATTTTATAATTCCCCTGCTGTCACAGTGCAAGGCATAAGGGAATGGGGATTGAACCCAATTGCAGACAGTTGAAGAGGCAGCAGTAAATTATTTTAGAAACAGCTTACAGGCAGGTTCCGGTAGGCAGAAAGACAGGCAGGCAGGTTTGTAGGCTAACATAGGTCCAGGAAACATTGAAACGCAGAAAACCATAGCGACTAGGACAAAGAGACAAGGGCTGAATCAAAAAACGGGATGGTTATATATAATGTATAGAGTAATGATGAGGAAGCTGGGGACAGGTGAGTTGATAGATGGGGCGGTCAGGTGATGAGGAAAGGAGGGAAGGTCAGAGGGCATTTGGTGGATTAAGGGACAATGGCAAAGGTTCGGTTTGGGGAATTAGAAATGTTCATTTTTAAAACTTTTTATCACAGAAGACATCTTTTTTTCAAACCGTTGATGCACCTTTTATTTACAATTCCTGAATGAACCGATCTCTTGCAATGTTTGAGATGTATCAAATAAATGTGAGATTCGTAAAAAAAAAAATAGAGTCATAGAGAGAGAGAAAGAGAGAGAGAGAGACTGACAGAAGTGGAGCAGAATAATGGGGTTTCCTTGGCTTTCCAGATCAATTTCCTGACAACACCTCATCAGTCATGGCAATCACGAATACCTCCATGACAGATTGACTGGTCTCATTAATGTAATAATAAAGCAATGCTTAGGACAGTTTCTTCCTCTTGTGCCTTGCAACTTCCTTGCAAGACAAATGAGCTTGATATCATTGTTTTGCAAAGTGCAACTGAGAGAAAAAAATAACAGCAATGATAAAGGGAAATGACAGATTCAGAGACACATAACTTTTCTGTGTTTCCAATTTTGGCATATCTCCAATTCCCCTTTCCATGCAGACAGGCCATACATACGTTCATCTGAACACAATGCCTACATTACCATGACACAGACCTGGATAAAAATGGGTAAAATATCACTTTAAGACATTTACAATACCACCTGAAAAATTTAAATCTTGTCATTTAACATTTGTTCTTCCCACTCATTCTTCCTAATGTACAGTAAAATGTCTGCCCCCCTTTATTGAAACAGAAAGGTCACAATTTTGTATTCTGTTTGCTTGTGCTGCAGCTTGTTAGTACAACAAATTCTCCCAGTCATGTAAATTGATAACTGATTAGCTAAGACAAAGGGACAGCCTGATCAAGATGAGTATTATCGAGGAGGAGTGGGAGAGACAGAGCAAGATTGGCAACGGATAAGAAAATGACTGGCAAGGTGCAGAGCAATAACATTGAGAGTGAAGGTGAGTGGGTTAGAGAGGGGAATTAATCAGGTGTCCTATGCAAAGCTAATGTCTTGTGTCGAGCTACTGTGAGCAATTTTACACACTAGCAGCTCTAACTGGCAGTATAAGTAAGGTAAGTTGCACAATGCCAATAAACTGCAAGATATTCATAATTACTAACTGAGTCCGTGGTCTCTTTATGCAAAAGAATACCACAAGGGATAGTTGGAAAAGTGCCAAAAAAGGTTCAGAGTGTTATAGAAACCAAAAAGAAATTAGGCTTTTGGAGTTTTCCGTTCATTATGGGGCCGGTCTCATTGGGTTCACTTAAAGAAGACTTTTGTAGTCTATTGATTATCAGAACGGTGGAGGGATAAGAAATGAGAAGGAGAGAGGGTAAAAAAGGCACCTTTATCCTGTTGATTAATCAATATGTCCCAGTCCTCTAAGTGGACACCGGCTCTAATGACCAAAAGCCAGAAGTTATTGCTGCAGAATGATTATTACTGCTCTAACACAGTCGGAGTCACCTCATAGTAATTGAGAAGCCCATTACAGCAATCCACTGGAAGTGCTGCTGCACTTAGTCCCATTTGTACATCTGAGACTTCTGTCTGTTCAGGTTTAGAATAGCTGAGTCGTGAAAATAAGTGAGGTCAGCTGTTGTTTTTATCAAAGCCAGAGCCTGTTTTTGTGCATATGTGTAATATGCTGATTTTGCAATGTGTTGCTGAAATGTACTTCAAATTCATCTGTGTGCTTACTGTACTGTATAATACAGTAAGTATGTACATCATAGTATGTATAATATAGTATGTACATAACGTGTACATGTCTAGATGATATCTAGATGTTGACTGACGGGCGGATATTTTCTATTGAAGATGCCAGTGTTTACAAAACTGACAAAATGTGCTTTTCGGGTTCTCCAGACTGCTGCCCATTTTGAGTAAGATGGAACGAATGTGTTTCTATTTCAGCCCGAGAGTGGGAGGTTTACGGTGAGCTGGAAACCTTTACTCACCCCTGTGATGTTGCTTTATTTACTTTCTGGGAGAGATGCAAAAAAAAGAAAAAAAAATACAAATTACAAAACAAACTCTAGGGTAAAATAGAAAATTGCTGTATCACTAAATGTAATATGAGATACCCAGATGATGTTTGCAAATTCTTCAAATGGTCAATATGTTTTTTTTGTGACCTTAAAAAGTAGCTGCTACACACATCTCGACCAGTGTTTGCTGTTCATGTATCTGATCTAATGGGACAAGTACTCACATTGGACATTTGGCTCACACTCTGAGGCTGCAATCTGGGCTACATCATGAGTTATGTATGACGATGGGGAACAAGTTACATATCTCCTGACTTTAACGAGTGTACATATTGCTGCCCTTATTCCTGTTTTATGTATTGACTTAAGCTCCAGTGGAAAAATGTAGCACTCAGAAATCTCACCTATTCAGTTATGCTCCTCTGGGCCCAAAGATCAGGATTTCATGTCTGGAAGAGTAGATAGGGAGTAACCGGCTTTAAGTTTAGGCTTTCGTCTATTGGTTTCTATAGTATATCCCACCAAGCCTATTTTATCTGTTTTCAGTCAGGTTCAACTACAGTAGACATCACAGTGAAGAGAGAGGTGTGGAGTGAGGAAATAGGGAGTAGAATAAGTTCAGACAAAATGTGCATTATATATGTTGAGCTCTGGAAAGCTCCCTCAGCTCCTGACACTTTAAATATGAGGATAATCACACTTTTCCTAAATTGGGTCAGACAATGTCTGCAATTACCCGCTTAAACTTCCATAATGTCCTGTGGGGAGGTTTATGAGACATGCGATTATGCTGTGGTGTAGTGGGAAATAAGAAACTTCTGCTCTGCTGTACTCCCACAGAAATTTAAAGGGTGAACTGTATTATGAAGAGAGAAGTTCAAGCTTGGTTTAATCCATTAATTTTAAGTATTAGAAGATTTAACTCAAGTGGACCTGGTGCTGGTGAAAATCCCTTACTTTAAGGTCACTGTTAAAATAAAACATGAAAGTAAATCTAAGTAAACACCAAAAATTATCATATTAGTATGTTATTTGGGGAAACTGAAAGAAACTGGTAAATAGACTACATTTATAGATCTTTGCACTTCAAGTGCTTTACAATGGGCCTCTTATTTACAAATTGACACTCTCACTTGTACAGCAATGGCATCTAGCTACCGCGTGAGGTGCTGCCCTAACCAGAAATGTGGGGTTCAGTGTCAAGCCCAATGACATGGCGACAGGTGGAGATTGAACCACCAAACCACTCTTGACTGCTTAGCCATGGCCACCCTTATATTATAGATAAATCATGCATAAAAATCTCACCTCACTCGTTTGTCACAACGGAAAGGTACAACAAAATGGATATATAAAGAAAATAATTTCAGGTTGTGGTGTTACAGCTTCAATTACAGCACAATAAATACATTCTAGACACACAAACTGACTAAAAAATGGTTTTAAACATTTTCCACTAATTGTGAAAAAACAAAGCAATAAGTTCCTGGAAGACACCAGGAATTGTAAGAAACTCACAACTCTGTGTTTACATTCACCTCACATCCTTATTTTATAGTTTAATAAAAAAGTCAGTTTATACATTTCTTGAATACTTACTGCCAAAACACTAAAAATAAATGGTATTTGTTTTATGGTACTAAAGTATGCTTATTTTGCTGAGGATGAGTTTTACAATGTAAGCAAAGCAAAACTCCTGCAGTCACAGCTTCTGCCAGTTAACTCATCAGCGGCTGTATTTAATTTCTGTGTGGTGGTCACCCAATGAACTTCACATCTGTTTTTTCATTGTGGTCAGGCATAATGCTTTTTACCCTCTCTGTTCTTGCTGTGAATACTGGGCAGTTCAGAAGTAAGAAACAAGTTACCCATTAAAAGTAGATGGAATAGAAGTTACATCATTTGTTTTAATACTTATTTAAAGTATTGTACAAATGTCCGTGTGGTGATTATGGCTAATTCTTGTTTTGTTGGCATGGAAGACAAATAAACAGTCTGTCTGGCACTGATCTTGCGAGCAGCTTGGGACGGATTCAAAATAGACCTGACATATTTAAAAAGCACCAAGGGAGCTAACAATGCTGAACTCAGCCTGCCAGTCATGCAATGTTATGCAGTGAGATATTATGCATAAACGCATGCTTACACACAGCACTGGACTGATGTGGCCAGCTGTGTGCTGCACCTCATTTTGAATTTTTTATGATAACATAAACTACATACATACATTATACCATAAACTAATCTGGTCATAACCCATTTAAGCTAAAAGTCTGAATGTTGCCTTCCCACATGTCTCACACAGAAGTCAATTGTGAAATGCACAGACACTCAATTGTGAGTTACCAAGTGAAAGTGAATGTGATGAAGTGATGGAAGTTGGTGTATAGTAGTCAGTATGAAAGCTCTCAGCATTACAGCTGTCCCAAGCCTCCATCCCTACACCAGAGGAGCAACACTTTTATCAGATTTTGCATTTAGGATGGTTATGGGTCACTAAGCAAGTGTAACTATGAAGCCTGTTCGAGGGCCTCCACACAGCATCAGAGTGTTTTGAAAACTATGCTGCAAGTTATAGCCTACCACTAAACACAGACTAAACAGAGACAGTGAAGACAATGTTAAATAAATGTTAATTTATGTTTAGCAATTTTGTGTCTCTTGTTTTCTTCTTAAATCCTGGAGAGCTACGACAGTGCATGTTTTAGGTTTCTCCCTATTCTAACGCACCTGATTTTAGTGATCATCAAACCCCTGAAAAGCTTCTGCTGCTTGATAATGAGCAGATCATTAGAACCAGATTTGCTGGATTAGGAGGACACCTAAAACATGTTTCCAATAGCAGGGTCAGAGACCACTGTGATGTCGGTATTATATCAGCCACCGGGCACCCTGCTTTCTAAATATATGTGATTGAAAAATATATCAGAAGGATGATAAAACTATTATAGCATTTGTCCGTTTGTTGATACAATGGTATTGCTGTTACTTCCATACTGACAATGGTCACATCAAAGTGTTGAAGGATAGGGCTGATGTCTTCTGGTTGGTTGGTCAACTTGATCTGCCCGACAAATTCTCATTGGTCAGTGGTTCGTGTTACCTTCATAAGGCGACATGTCCAATAAAGCATTTTATCCCAGCTAAAAATGCCAGGCAGCAGGGGCTCCTCTAAAAAGTGCCGGACAGAGACCACCAGAGGGCTTTGGAGGTGCTGCATTTTTGAGATGCCTTGATCCCGCAATGCTTGTGTGATATTGCTGCTGCTGCTACAATATGTTAGACTATGTTTGGTTAAACAGCCGATTTAGATTTGTGTAGACCTATTTTGGCATTTTATTTCCAAGTAATACGCTTGAACCAACCTGGATTTCAGATATTTAAAATGATATAAAACAAATGTAATCCTCAATATGTTTAATTTAAATTATGCTTTCATATACTGCATATGCCCTTCCTTTTCTAATTGTCTTCATGTCGACCTTCTGCCACTGCCTGTTCTAATACCTGGTCTACATCATTTCCATGTGCTAAGGTAGATGATGGTATGACTCACTGAGCCCTGTAGGCATGTCGATCTGCTTCACTCTCTCAGTGGTGATACTACTAAACTACTACTTTGAGCTGTCCATCCAGGTTAAAGGATAAATATTTCAATAAAAACACCCTGCAGCACTCGGCTGTCACAGGTATTCGTCTCTCAACCTAAAGCATGGTTTTGTGTGTGATTGTGTTGTGTGAGTATGTGCCATATCTTGCACTCATGTCCATATATATTCTTAATATTGTGATCTAGGAATTGTGAGCTTGTCCTCTTTAAATCTGTGTTTGTGTGGAACATTTTGGGCCTCCCGAAGAAGCATGGAATAAATAAATCATGTCTTTCCTGTGTCTCCTGCCTCAGGGTGTTAACCTTCGAAACTCTGACATCTTTACAACTCAGGTTGGCAAAAATTCAAACCTGCAGTAGGAAACTTTGAATTCTAGTTGAGACCCCAATATTCCCAGAGATACCAAATATGCCAGCCCGTTTGAAATGATATAAAATGATGCAGAGATACACAATATTTCATTTTAATAAAATGGCATTGCATGGCATGTTGAGAACACTGCTGGCAACAGTGAGGACAGAGGATGCTTTCTGCTACCAGCTCTTTATATTCTGTTTAGTTTAGCCAGTTTAGGTTATATTTCTGCAACTGCCCACTAAATATATTCACCATTTCCTATGAATGTCTCCAGGGATGGATCATACAATTCCTGAAATCATCATTTTCTGTGACAATTCACCAGCTATCATTGACCTAGCCATTGCTTCTTTTCTCCTAGATTTGTTTGGTTAATGCACATGTTCACAATTGAAATCAGCTAAACCGCTTCATAACAACCCAGGCCAGGTTAAAATGTGATGCCCAAAGGCATATGGAGTAAAATGAAGCAGAAATAGAAAGTGTGTGTTAAAGTCAAGTGGGCACAACACAAAGGTACATTCCAGTAAAACTTGATACTATATAACAGTGTGTGAGGAGGAATTTTCCATTAAACATCCATGCATTTTACAGATCACTGAGAAAAACATGAATGTGTCACAATGTCCTTGTTGGCTCTGTTCACATCTGACATCTTCTCCCATGTTACATGTTGATGGCAGATCTGCACAGACAGCAGCGACGGGCACACAGCACTGCTGCACATGAATCGTCAGTGAGCTGATGGGTGTAGCGCCTGTGGACCAATGTCACTAGCTCTTACTGCTAATGACAGCCAACAAATGTGCCGCTCATATGCACGCGCACAGTATACACATGTAGTACGAGCTGTTTTGTCATGGTCAAAATATCACCATATGCGTTTCTTCAACACTATGGTTATCACAGTCTGTATGACCTTTAAAGTGCCATCTTTAAATGTATTGCATACAACAGTATGTTCTGTTCTCAACGATATCAGTGCCTGCTTTGTCCTGGGTTTGTACAACTTTTCCGAGGTCAAATTCAAGCACTTTTCAAGCACTTTCAAGGTCCATTTTCCAGATTTTCCAGCACCGTACAGTTGTGGTAAATTACATATTTCTACGATCCCATATAGATATTGAAAATGATTATTTCACCTTTCCATTAAAATCAAGTTAAAAGAAATGGTGTTACGCTCTAAACACCATAAATGTTCTGTTATACCAGAAGGATAATATTTATATGAAATTTTTATTCTATAGCTATTTGGTGTAGAAGAAATGTGGATACAATTTCAAGCCTTTTCAAGTACTTCATCCAAAATTCAAACACTTTTCAAACCTTGAAAACACAACATTAAAATTTCAGCATTTTCAAGGATTTCAAGCACCTGTAAGAGCCCTGCTGTCAGACCTGCTGAGACTGTCGTTTCAACAGAGGAAAGCTGTGAGCTGTTTGCCGGAAAATAAGTGAGCAAAAAAACAAGGGTGGAGATAATGATTATATCAGGATCAGCATCCCTTAAGACTTACGTACAAACGTTTGGATTTAAATACTGGGCCTATTATATGAAGGCTGTTTCATATCAACACTGAGTTTCCATTTTATAAGGTATTCAGCTTAAAATAATGCAGACAAACACAAAAGTCGTGCAATAAATGCTACCTTTATGAAGGTTTTAAATGGCTTTACGATCATTTAGGTGTGCTGGCAGGTGTTTCTATTATTTTGTCCACCCCCTATATATTAATTTGACTAAATAACAGAGCTACCTCTCTGTTTAATGAAATGCAGTTCAAAGGCACCACAAACTACCTACTCTAAATGACCATTTTATGTTGAGCTCATATTTATTTATATTAAATTTATCTGAGACTCAGGTTTTTTTATGCCTTTTTTTTCAGAAGATAAATGACAAACAAAAACCGTCACAAGGTTTTTGTAGGTAGGAGAATTATTCAGCTTCTGCAAAGCTTTCAAATAGAGAACACCTTGTTGTTTTGAAAAATGGTAAATCAAATTTAACTGGACTGTGAGTTTAAAGCGATAGCCTAACTGAAATAGAACATGATTCCACGTTCAAACCTATATATTGTGATCGCAGGAAACAGCCCCCTGTCTGACCTCTAATGTTTTCTTCAGTGATAGTCCTCATCACAGTGTTATTTCTTTTTATTGTGTTTTTATTATTATTCACTGTATGACTGGGATAATCAAAAGGTATAGTGGAGTGTGCACAGGGAGTGCTTAAATATCTACTTTCAGTTGTCGACAGAGTGTTTGTCAAAATAAAATCCCCGGTAGTCTAACCGCAAAGTTTCCCAAAAAGCAAACAACAATATAAGTACAGCAGGGCCCTGTTTCAGAAAGTACACTTAGTGAAAGACATGCAATTTAAAATCCCTCTGACAGAGTAAACACTCACTTTTATTTCCTCACTGATTCAGTCCACATCAGAGGTTTACAGTATGTCAGAATCAAAATCCCTGTTGGATATTCATTTGTTATTCAAGTTACCGACTTAATGTGCTGTCTGTCGTTTATTTGAACAGTGTTTTTTTGCCCTCACATTCAAATATTAAATGCAACTCAAAATAAAACCTCTCCATGTCCTTTTTATTACACTGTAACTCTGTGAACAGGTGTGAGTTTGTTAGATCAGTTCCACTAAAATGTTCATTACTCATAATTTGCGGGCTATTTGTCAGTTTAAAAAGTAAAAATCTGAAGAACAATGAACTATTATCTATATCCCCCATGATGTGATAGAGCATAATATAGCAACTTCAAACATAAGAACATAAGAGATTGCTTTGAGTGGATGAGTGGAACATTTGAGTCTATTTTCTAGATATTTTTTGGCTGCAGAGAAATGAAAAACATTCCTAGTTGTGGGCCTGACTCACTTACAAACTCATTCCCAGTGACAGTGATGGAGAGTTCTAAAACAGCATAATGGCATAAAAGTGAAAAAGAAAAACTATTCTTCATATAGAGACTGAACAACAAACCTTGTTTGGTTAAAAAAAGAAATAAAAAAAAAGAAAAGCAAAAGCAGAGAAGCACAGTCATGTTGGCAGGTCAATACAATATTCCCTCAACTACAGAGGAGGTTTTATAACAGGCAACAATAAAACAATGCAACAACTAAAAATATGTGCAAATTCTTATTTTACCAACCATAGACTGCATGGCAATATACAGTATTTAGCCTGCAGAATATGTTACCAACAAGGAAATCAATAGTACCCTACAAAACAGCATAATGCACATGCTAGATAAAAACCAAAACAAATAATATAGCCTACAAGAAGGCAATTTACCATTCTTACCATTGCAAAACAATAAATCAGCAACTTACATGCAAAGATTAGCAGCCAGCCAGCAGACACCACAGACAAGCCACTCTACGCACACTAAATACCTTGGAAATCAACTGGCACAAGCAGCAGGTACTTACAGCGGCTTGTTGAAGTGGAGCAGTTGTCTCTGGCGTCTCAGTGACCTATCCTAATCCTTTAGGGAAGAGTATCCAAGCTGCTAAATGCTGAAGAAAAACTCCTCTTCCGACTTTATGTGGCGTTTGAAAGTATAAAAAACGCAATTCTTCAGGATAGCTTGCTACAGGGCCTGTTCTTCAAATGTGGGTTAACCAGAGTAGCGTTACTCCACTGGAGTTTAATGGGCCGCCTTTGTTGGGTATATGTCACAGTCACAGTAGGTCTCTGAGTGGGACAGGCACCTTTTGGGTCATAACGTTGCACATTTTGAAAAAATACTTAAAGATAGACTCCTTAAGATTTCTATCTCCTTAAGATAATTGAAGATGAATACAATCTTAAGGGTCATATACAGATTTCAAATGTAAAATAACGTCAGTATGATGATATCTCTGGCAACAAGTAACACTTCAGAATTATGGGAATTATAGAGTCATGGTGACACGGATTTATCTGACATTCATAGATCAATAAGAATAACTTCAAGTGCTGTAGGAGATGGATAAAAATAGAAACCATTTGTTTTTTTCATGTTGATAGCACATTACCTATTCACAAAGTGCCTTATCTTATCTTAAATTTGTTAAAAAATCAATAACAACATAGAAGAAGTCATGCAAAGCCTTAAATTAAAAAATGCCCAAGGGCAAACTTGATTTTCTAAAATTTGCCATTTTTCAATTTCAATTTCAATTTTCAAACATTTGGTTTGCTTGACTAACCAAAATATGGGATCACGCACCACCAAACCTGTATCCAAAACATGAATTGATGCATCTAGTTTTGTTTAGCATTCATTCTTTTGCATGAGACAGGCTGAGCAAAACATGTCTCCCATATCTCCTTTCAGTGGCCGCTGTCCTGTGTCGGCCTGGAGGGTGGGTCACTGTGATGTCACAAACCCTGAGCATGCATGACAGCATTATGACATCACCTGTCAGAGATAGCGGCCCACAACTGTGATACCGTCTATCATTAAAAAAGCTTTCTGTCTCCTCCTGTTCTCTTAATATTGATAGATCAACAGGGTAAGCATTACTCAATAATATAAAAAATGATGATATCACTGTTGATGTATTGCACTCTTTTTATATTATATTTTGGTTACATCATATGTGTCACTTAAAGCTGTGAAATATTGTTATTTCAGCACATTAGAGAACCAAACATGAACAGATGGTGCATGATGAACTGTACACTTTCCCTGACATTCACCTGAGTCTCAGCTTTTTTTGAAAGCCAGGGAGCCTACATGTCCAGGTGCACTTTTACTAGGATGTAGATATATATATATATATATATATATGTGTGTGTATGTTGGTGTTCGTGTGTGTATGTGTATGTGTATGTGTATGTGTATGTGTATGTGTGTGTGTGTGTGTGTGTGTGTGTGTGTGTGTGTTTGTGCGTGATCAAACTCAAACACTCTTGACAGCAGCTGTAGAGTCTGGAATCATGCGTGCAGCAGTATGTAGCATGTAAATTGTATGTGCCAAGGAACACTTTCACACAATGACACACAATGAATAATGAAATAAATATTCTCTGGCAGACTGGAAAATGATTCATCTATTTTTTATTATTTACGGATGAGTATTACAGGCCACTGTACTATATTGTATCTAAATTGGCCTGTTTCACTGCATACAGACTTGTAATAATAGGAAAAGCATAGGAGGTGATGGTTCTGTTGTATTAAAGTGTTCCAGTGAAATGGACAGTGAGCCAGCATGCACAATACCAGGACCCATAAATCCAAGCACGTAAATGGAAAACAGCCAGCAATCATTTTATAATTGACACCTGTGCTTTTTTCTACTGTGGCAGTAAAAAAGGGCTATTAACCATAAAAGTATATGGTTATTTGGCTAATTCATTAAACTGTTATGCAAAACTAAAATGGTAAACATAAATTATTATACCTGCTAAACATCAACATGTTAGCATTGTCACTGTGTCACCCTCCAGACTACAGTACGTTTCTGAATACTGTGTCAGTTTAAACATGACTGACGGAGATGCTGAGATTATGTGAAAGTAATTAAAATGTTAAAACATTCTCGATTAGCAATGTTTCAAACAGAATCTGAAAACCTATTTGACAGACACGCCTTTTATTGATTCCAATCAGCTGCTGTACTGTAAATGGGTCTGCGTCATCTCTTTTGTTTTCATTGACTTGCGAAGCACTTTGTGGCAATTTTATTAAAAAGGTGGCATACAAATTTATGTTATCAAACCCTCTGTACATCTAGTCCCTCATGTATTCAACTATTGTCCCGTGTGACAAATACCAACCATCTGGTGTCTCTAAGGAGAGTGGGAAGAAAAGATGAATATATTTCCAAATACTCTTTGCTTCAGGCGTGATCTAAAATGCTTGTGAACGCTTGACCTTCAGCTTAAAATACAAGTGTGTTATTTGCTTCTGATTCTCCTGACAGACCCATTTCTAACCACCCTGCTCTTGAGCCACCTGAGTCCCGTGTAAACCATTCGAGTTAGAGGGGCACCAGATGTTCTGGCAGAGATGTTTAAAATAACACATATAACAGACTACAATAAACATTTAGTTGGGTTAGAGATATAAAACACTGTGATCATAAGATTGTCCAGCCCAGGCACCAGAGAGAAATGTTGGCACTGTATTTTCTGCAAACCACAGAAAAGATGATCCATCCATCATAATCATCATCCATCATCTGCAGATGCGTATGACATGTACTGGGCTTTAAACTGACTCTAATGTGAAACCTTTCGCATTGACATAGTATATCAAGCCCAAAACCAGACCACTTAGAGAAGAGTGTGGGCTGTATGGTACACACACTGAACTTTCACCCTGAAGACCACAGTTCATGTGCCATGCATATTCTGTGCCATGTAAAAGCGAAACTTAATTCCATTACAAACATATTTTAACTCAAACCACGATCTTTCCCTTACCTCCTGACCTTTTGTAGCCTAAACATAAGTAATAGTTTTTGTTTGAATTCCCAATTTTACCACATGCTTAAAAATGCGGCCATGGAGCTCCAAAAGTGATGCCAAGGGATACGGGTTGCAGCAGTTCAGAAACATTGAAATTCAACATTTCTGTGGTTTGCAGAAATTAACAATGCCAAAACGTTATTCTGTTGATCGGTTTGAGGAGTCCTTTCCAAAATCCATTTGCACAAAAAAAAAAGTCACTAAACCCTCTTTTGTCATTTGTGTAATGATGTTATTTATGTATAACAAACAAACAAGATCAACAGAATCTGCACATGCTGTGAGGGCTTTTGACCTTACAAACTGTATGTTTGAGCTTGACAAACATTCACAAAGTTAGTTGGGATATTAGATATCAATTTCACACAATCTCCATTCAGTGCATAGACATTTCCAAAAGCATGTAAGTGCATTCTCTGAGTAATATTTCTGCATCACCGCAAGCTTGTTTCTGAAGTGGCCAAGGCTTGTAGATGTGGATACTGCTATATGTTTTTGAGGCTGCTGCAGTACACATGACTGTACTGCCTTTTATCAAGCCTCACAGGCAACACACCTGTACTGTAGGCTATATGGACTACCTTTGAAGCTCACCCTGTGGCAAAAAGATCAAATGCGTTTAAGTAGAGGTTCCCAAAATATGAACATTGGCATGGATGTGGAATACCTGCATCCATCTCACTTCTTAGGGTATCCATTTAGCTGTCAGTTATTTCTGAGCCAGTCTCTTCACAAATGATATATGCAGCACATTTAATTTTATACTCTATTGAGTCTATACAATGCTTCATATTATGATGCTTTATTTTCTTAAGTTCTTATGGATTCTCTACAATGCATTAGACATCCAATTCTAATAGGCTTATAATGACTTGCCAAATATAATATTGTATACTGTTGTAATATGTCATGCTCTAATGCATTCTATTCTTTATCTGGGTATGTGCTTTTATGTTGCATTTGCCTGAGAGTCTTGGTGAGCGCTGTACCTTACACACACACATGCTTTTCCCCCCATAGTTAATAGTTCATAGAGTATAACCATCTACATCTACATCTAACAGTGTGTTATGTAACTCCCAGGTATGGTATTAATTCATCATGCAATTACAACTGTAGGAAAAAAAGCAGGTATACTTGCATCATAGTGCAGATTACACAGGAAGAACCCATTCCTGAGACACAGCAATAACATGCAGTTACCATACTCTTCACTCTTCACAGAGTCACCGAGAAGCCTTCATTATTTTATTGTTATTTTTTATTCAGGATAGGCTATACAGTATGTTCTCCCCGTGTCTGTGTGGGTTCTCTCCGGGTTCTCCGGATGTCTGTCTCTGTGCCCTGCAATAGACTAGTGTCCTGTCCAGGGTGTACCCTGCCTCACGCCTGATGTCAGCTGGGACCGGAGTCCTGAGTCCTGAGGATATCAGTGACAGCAAAGAGGTTATTTGGAGACAGGTCAGAGGATGCCGGCACCGGCGGTGGAGTGCGCATGTATGCCATTTTCGAGCCATTTGCTGACCAGAGATCAGTTCTTACGGCCACTGTCCTACCATAGCTGTAGTAGTTGGAAATCACAAACGGACCCTGTATTTGTCAGTTACCCTTGTAGTTTGTAGAACAGATTTAATGTTAAACCAATGTGCTTAGGCTTTGAAGGCCACAAGCTGAAATACATTGGTTTTACAATAAAGGTGTTCCATATACTCCAAGTGTTGCTGGACTTATGACCTCACTTAGTTGTCTGCCCTTTCTGGCAATAATATTTCCTCAATTAGCCCTCCAAAGACAAAATTGTTAAAAGACAAAGTTGTTTGTTGTTTCCTCCCAAGATGAGCCAGCGCACGCACACACACACACACACACACACACACACACACACACACACACACACACACACACACACACACACACACACACACACACACACACACACACACACACACCTGGAAGCTGTCCTGTACAATCACACTCATGTACTTGCACTATGCAGCTCCACAGGAGCATTTGGCATGCTGGGCTGAGCATCTATGAGCAGAAACTTTATTACATAAGAAACTGTCTGGTTTCCAATTGTCACTCTATTCCTTGTATCTTAAAGTAGCTGCAGACCATTAACACAAAAGAAACAACAGGGGGAACAGCCTAAACTCTGTCCATGAAACCACAGAAGTGTTTAAAGCTTTATCTGGTGGTAATTGAAGGCAAGTCTTGGTTGTATCGATGTATTACAAAAACTGCGTGGAATGGGCATTTGCATGCAGGTGTGTATGGATGTTAATACTGTATGTAATTGTGCATCAATATGTGCATTACAGAGCATTGGAAAAAAACTAGAGAAGCAGAGATGCATGTGTCTCTCTCTCTCTTTCTCTCTCCCTCTCTGTGCATGTGTGTGTGTGGCTCAGTCTACTGGGACACGCTGTGTGACCAGTGACAGTGAGCTTTAACATGTGCTGACAGCTAATCAATAGCAGATAGTGTTTTTTAGCTTTTAGGGAGAACTATTTATAACAGACTGCACCATCACTCTCAAAACCAAATCAGATATTTCCATGGGACGGACCCAGTGCTGCACAATCATGCTTCACAGCAGTGTGTGTGCATGTGTTTGTCTAGCACTGATCACAGTATGAACCAGATGTATATGGTAACAAATACTAGAAAATACGTTTGGCCATATTGTCATTCATTTTCAATTAAATAAATACATTTATGGGGAGGTGTTTTGATAAACAACTATGAGGTGACAAACTGTAACCCTAAGGCTCACTTTAGAGTCTGTGACCTAGAGCCCAGTTGTTAGCCCAAACTCCAATGTTAACTTTAATAGATTATGTCACCAATTTAGCATTGCACTCGATGCAGCAGAACCAAGGATATCTTTTTTTTTACTCCAGGCATTCTTCTTCCTAGTCAAAATGCGACGCCTACATTACCCACAATGCAATTCAACCACAACAGTCAATTGGTTGTGTTTAGATGGTAACCCTAGATTTGCAAAAACTTGCATAAACTATTGTCAGACTTGCTTCCCAGATGACCTTTACCAACCTTAACAATTTGCCTAACCTTAATTATCTTGTGATTCTTTCGCACATTTTGGGTTACCTATCTAGAAATGACCCAGTTCATTTGGAAATTCTGTTGTGGTATGCTAGCAGAAGCTAATAACTGGCGTTAAGCCACTACCCTTAAACAAAGATGAGGAGCGTGCTACAGAGGTCTGTGAAGGTTAATTCCAAGATTTATTTTTTTCGTTAACTAACTTGTCTTTAGCCTCAACCAATGCTACATAAAGGACATCACTTAAAGTGAGATTCCGGTGCGAAATCATCCCAGACAATTGTCTCGATGGCTTATTTGATGAATGGATTTGCCGAAAAAGACCATGGGATGATTTTGCACCGTAATTTCACTTTAAGGAAATTTATCAGACTTCAAACAGCTCCCTCTGACCACCAAATACTTACATACATACTTAGGTACAAGTTCTCTGAAAGACTTGTACAAACCCTTTATTGTGTACAATTGGAGTTCCCTTTAACTGTGACCCACCCAGACATATCTGAAAGTAATGTTATGAATCTATGTATTAGCATTGGACTTTAAGAGTAAAATGGCAATCTGAGCTGTACCATTCTGTACATTCATTTCATACCTGATACTACATTGTGCTGCATCCTACTTCAGACAGTTCAGTGGCTGAGCAACTCAGACATTTGCCAAGAGAGGAAAGAAAATTGCTCTTTCCCAACTCAGTTTTAGAGATAGTAAAACACACCTGTGAAAGTCATCACATTTAGGGATGAAGCACATTGTCAAGGCTTTGGTGAAATTACACCGGCAAAAGTAGGTTTAAAGGTTTGCACTGGTGTAGAGTTCTTTGCACTTCTTGCACTGCTTATGTTTATTTAAGTCTTGAAACATTGTCAAGAAGTCATTGAATATATTATTCAAATCTATGACATTTACATAATTCAGGTTTGATGAAGTGAAAAGATTCTTTCCATGTGCGGTTTGTGTGAATTCCCTAAATCATTTACAGTAAGAGCCAGGGTGCAGTGGGAATGCTGAACTGCTACTGTTCCTGTGTGAACGTGCATGCAAATTTGTATGTGCGTGTGTGGCCTCAAGAAGGCAGTTATGTCAATAGCAGTATAATAACACTATTTTGATGCAGAAGAACAATTTGTTGATGCATTTGCAAAGAGAACTTCCTTAGTGCCTTATCATCACTGTCTATCTCTCTCTCACACACACACACACACACACAAACACAAACACTTCTTTCCAGGCTCTGTCTCGCTCCGTCACTCTCCTCCCCTCCTCACTGCTCCAGTCTTTCGCATCTCCCTTGCCTCTCCTTCTCACCTCTACTTTACTCCCTTTCCACTCTGTTAATTTCCCACCAGCGGTCCTTCCCTTGCTCCCTCTTCGTCTCCACCAAGCAGTGTTTTGGCAGTTGTCATGTCACCTCATTTGACTAAATAAGTGACTCTCTATAATTACCAGGTGGATCAAGTAATAAATCTTGCATATGCAGACACCACTGCTGATGTGGAGCAACGTCTTGCAAATCAGTCAGCCAGTCTACCATGCAAAGAAAAGAAACAGGTGATAAATTGATCAGCAAGCCAGCCAGAAATACAGGTTCAGATACAAAAGATGGAAAATGGTGTTTTATCCCCTATCCACTCATGCACTCACCAGCAGTTCAGACTCCCATCTGAACTATATTCCATAATTAAGTAGTCATTCAGTCAATTAGCCAGCAGGTAATCCCGCAGGAAATATGTAACACAATACAGTATGCCAGACATTTGCATATAAAGTGGGAATTCAGTCCAGAAATGGCACAGCATTTTTTTTCTTAATTTATCATTCATTGTCATAAATAGTGAGGCCAGAAAATCATTAAAATCACAATTAAATGATTGATTACTTTTTCCTCTTTGCTGCAGATTAATTTTCTATATTACGCTGTAAAGCTACACAATTAAAATTAGCAAGTTTAGTTGGTCATATTAACCTCATGGTACATGGATTACATGAAAATCTGTATTATTTAATACCTCAATTTTCACAATATAAGACATTAATGGAAATTGTTGTTTCCTTAAACCACAGTCTCCTTTATTCACATAAGGAGAGAATGTCTTAAATGTCTTAAAAATGTTTTTTAAACTTTGTTGTGACAGGATTATGGATTATGCATAAAGCAGTCCTCCAAATGTCTCCTGCTATAACAACCTGTTTCAACCACAAATTGATTGAAATATGAAAGCAAGACACCATTAAAATACTTTTTATTTAGCTGTCCAGTCCACCAGTCACACAGGATTTTTTACCCAGTTATTAAGTCATCCAGTAGAAGCCAGGCAAACATCATCTCGCCATCCAGTCATCATCCCTGCTGCCTAAATTGGGTCAGTATTAACAAGAACTGTGCAGCTTCGGCCCCTGAAGCTGACTTCCTGTGACAAGACCTATATTACATAAGGAAGAAGAGGAGACTCTGATGGATTTGTTTGTTTACAGAATGTCTGGGGTTTAAGATGCATCTGCAGGTTAAGCTGTTCATCAGCACATACAAGAGGGCACCTGCAGGGAAAACATGCATGGTAATGAGTACTGGACTGCACAAAACTCTCACTCTGTCTTTGTACCGTTGCAAAAATAAAAAAGGTTCTGTCGACAAAATGGCGCACCTCAACAAGAAAACCCATGCAAATAGACAATAATAGTGTCACCTCCTCTCTGTAATTCAGACTCAACCACAGACAATCTGTTCTTTTGCATATTAGTCTGGTATTTTTGATCTTGTATATATTTCACTACTGTAAATATTAATTTCTGTAAATTTAAATTAGAGTTTTTCTTATATATGTTGTCTGTATAGTAGTTGTTGTTTATATATCTGCAGTTTTGTAACAAAAAATAATTTCCCCCTGGGATTATTAAAGTTTTTCTGATTATGATTTGGAATCAAGCAAATTAAGAAAACATCTTGACAAATTTGTCAACTCATGTGTTCAGAACAAGTTTTGCAATTAGAGAAAACACAAAAAAATGACACAAGTAGCACAAACAACAACGGAAACTGTTTCCAAGGGACACTAAAAGGCAATGTATCATCTGGGAGATAGCAACGAGTGACTTGCTGCTGTTTTTTCTACAATAAGCTTGAACAGAAATAATTATCATGACAGCCGATGCTTGTAAAACACTTTTTGCACTGAAAATCACTGTAATTATGTTTTAAGCCGGACTGGCTGCACAAGATAAACTAAAAATAGATCGTTTTAGAGACCAAGTGACACCCACGCATTGACTTTATGAGTAAATATGCAAAAGCTGGCCAGAGGCCAAATTGCCACCTCAGTATTTACCACCACTAGAGGGATTTTTGCATGTGAAATTCATGGCAAGCTGACACAAAGTGTGAGTTTTAAGTCTCTTGAGTGTATGATACTCGACAACCATGTTAAAAAATTAAATTCCATAAGAAATCCTCCAGAGAATAACTATATACAAGAAGTCATTAATAATGCATGGTCTCAGAATCTAGTTGAAAAATAAATATATATTTTACAGTATTTGTTTTCAGAAAGCATCTTTAGAAAGAATGCAAATGTAACAGAACAGGATATCAAATATTGATTAAATATGAGCTTGGCATTTTTTCTACTTTTTTGTCCTCAGTCTTTGAGATATTTTGTACTGATCTAGTCTCTCTAAAAATATTTCCTCCACCTCAATCATTCAATATGTCATCTAAAAAGTAGTGTACCTGCACAGGGTTCTGAACTTGCTGCTGAGCCAGTGCCTAAAAAATATCTCCATCACTTTCTCCTGTCAGCAGACCCTCTAATAGCCTCTGTCAGCCATTACAAAAGCACACAGTGAAGACTATAAAAGAACAGGGTGCAAAATATTGGGTAGTCAGGGGGCTTTTGGAGAGTCTCAATAGCATACATTTCTATATTTCTGCATCTTCATCATCAAGGTTAATGCATAAAAATAGGATACTATTGATGTATTATTCATGCATTTATGTCACATATTTACTCTCATTTGTATGTGATGGGTAACTTTAACTGTTGAAGATCCCTTGTAGGCAGCAGTGCTCTGTTTTTGATCTAATGCTTATACATTTGTACAGTATGTTTTGGCTGTTTTGCTATTCGACCCATTCACTTCATATGTATGTCGATAAAATATATATAAAATTTTGTACATCACTCATACTGTGCGTGTGGATGTTTGATGTGGTAATTTACTGATTATCATATCTCTGACATTAAGCAAATGAGCCTCTTTTTGCGATCTGTGTAAGAGCATCAATCCCCTCCCCCCAACCTACAAAAAAGTGAACTACCCGAAAGCCCTGGTATAAGAACATCCCATAAAGCACTAACTAAAAAATATTGTCAGTAGTCTGTATATCTTGACAACTTCAGGAAGGTGAACATGAAAGAACTTGCCTCTCAGAGTTGAATTGAAGTTGTCACAGTACGGGTCCTGTTGCTGCTGCTGTTGTTTGGACAAAAAAAAGACAGGTCGTTGTACAAAGAAATGCCAGGAAAATAAGGTTTGACGGTTTGGATGGAGACTGAGAAAAGCAGAAATAAAGTTTTTTTTTTTTAAAGTGACAGACAAGACAGAAAAACGAAGAAGGGGAGATGTGTTCAATTGATTAGAAAAAGATGTTTTTCTTTGGTTCGGATTTTAAGACGAAATTTTGAAGTGGCTCAGAAAGGCTGAGGCCTGTGAAGGAAAATCAAAGTCATCCTAAATATAGCTCCTCTGATCTATGATGATACCTGTGGTGGAGCCTGAGGCCTCTCCACACCCATGAACTCTCTCACTGATCCTGAGACCTCTTCCCTCTGCTCCATAAACTGCTTCTAAACGTGCACATCTGGACACACAGAGATGCTCAGACTTTCAGAAATTGTACAGTATAATAAGAATATGCATATTCAAACACACACACTGCTGCACATTGTCCTGTCTGTTACTGGATGTAGTCGTGCAAATATGAATTCAGTAATATTCGCATGGTGACAGGCAAGTGAAATCATGTTTTGTTTTTTTGTTTTGTTTTTCCAGAGGATATGAGTAGCAGGAAGCCGAGTGGGGGAAATTCTTTGGTTCTGAATCGGCATTCAAACACCTAATGGAAATGCACTCATAGTTTAATCAATAAAATATGTGAAAGGGAATTACTTGGCATGGCTTACAAGGGGATGTTGGCAGCAGCAGGCTCTCAAACAAGGACAAATATTCACAGCATGGACCAGGGATAGTCAACACCTCAGCAGATAATGTCACAGATTCATTTGTCTGACAGGATGAAGCTGTTTAAAGCAATGAAACCACATCTTTGCAAGACCAGGGGTCATATTGGTTTGCAGAATCAGCACCAATTATATTGTAATGCTTAACCTCATTACTTATTCTCTAACTACTAAGTTTGTACTGATATTAACTGTGTAAACGTACATGCAGCAGCAAAGTTCTGCTTTTCAAAATTGCAATCTGCAACAAGTATAGAAGGATTCAAATGGTGCCTTCTTTTTTTTTTCTCGGATGGTCGGGAGTTGGAAAGTTGTTCTTCCGACTGCTAAAATATTGTTGCTTATTATAATATGATTGTTTATTTCTCAGGTTATTAGAACAGCATGCTTCCAGTATTTATTTCCAGCTTGAGGCTTTGGATTTTTTCCCAGACTTGTTGTGACACTAATACGTTCCACTAAAATTTTGGTTTATCCTGACTTGTTAGGAGTGAAACCTTTTTAAACGAATCTAGGTCACTTAACGTAAACAGCAACTAATGGTTTAAACCAAATACCTTTAAAATGTGAGCAAAAAACTGATGTACAATTCTTTCAACTTATAAAACGTTTCCAAACATCAACCCAACATTTACTTTCGTATGCCATGTTTCCGTCTAATATGACATCAATTTGGCAAGTCGTACTGCCAACCAAAAGTTTCACAGACTTTTCGAGTTGCTCCAACTTGAGGGGGCATTCACATGAATTTTGTCAGTCGGGAACTTCATTTTTCAGATTATTCTGACACCAATTGAATGTAACAACAGTGTACCAAAGCAGCATTTTGGTTTTGACATGCTGCTCTCACACTTACAGCAAGTGTAAAGGATTCAGTTTTACTTTTGAAAATGGTTGCTCACATTCAAAGCCCATAAGCCACTAAGCACATTGTTCATTCTCACACAAAAAAGCAGACATATAAAGACACTCTCCACTTTTATAAGTGGAGAACAGTTTATTTATTTATTTTTTATATAATCCACAACTAAAGCCTCTGTACTCTAAGGGGGCTTGCTGAGGCCATAATCCTTTTCTGTTTTTGCCAATCTGCCGATGAGGAAAAATACTGCAAAAATCCCTTGGGATCTTCCTGTAGTTAAATAAAAATTCACTATGTTGTCTTCCAAAACATGAAGTCTTTGTTGTTTTCTTGCCAAAACATTTGTAACATTACACTGTTATATGACATCTTCAAACATGTCTGCTAGCCTGATAGCATTCAGGGGGTTGGGATAGAAAATGATACAGCAGAGATCTAAATTCCCACCTTTTATTCTTAATCCACCTGTTTATAACTATGTATTGTAAACAAGAAATACAGTGTAAGGTGTAAAGTGATTCGAATACCAAATCAAATGCTGTTTCTTGGAGCGAACAATCTTCACAAGTTGTCTGAGGGAAGACAACTAATCCTGCAATAATTCTAATGGCAAGTAAATCATCTGTGCTCCAGATCATATACTTTACTATTGGTATTGTTAACATGAAATATTAATTATGCAGTGATGGTCAAAAAGACATGAGCAACATATGAATGCAAACTGACAAAGCAGGTGTATTTGATGTTGCATTCACCTGTCTCATCTCTCACCCTGAACCCTCACCACATTTGTAATTTTGTGTTTGGAAAAAAGAAATTGGTCGGCTAAATAGGCAAAAGTGTTACAGTCGAATATCTTGGATATTTTGTATGTTGTGACTGTAAATTCAATAGGTAAATTAATACGTAAAGCTATGATATGTATTAGACAGGGTTTGAGTTGGTTTTGGTTGTTGTGTGTCTTAGATGTTTTGTTATGTATCTAGTCTTATTGTGAGTAAGAATCTTATGGGTGTGTATTTTCTGTTATTGAAATATTGTAAAAATATAAATGTAGACCCCAGGAAGAGAGATTACAATGTTGTAGCTAATGGGGATCTAAATAAACAAACAAATACATAAAAACAAGCAATTTTAAACTTTTAAACAAACAAATAAAAAAAAACAAGCAATTTTTATTGGAGAAGAATAGAATATGTCTGTGTAGAAGCATATCCTTTGTGTAGAGTATATTTATCTCTCTCTCTCTCTCTCTCTCTCTCTTTCTCTCTCTCTCTCTCTCTCTCTCTTTCTCTCTACAAACACACACAGACACACACACACACACACACGCACACACACACATTATATATATATATATATATATATATATATATATATATATATATATGGAAGGCTGTTTCCCTTGAAAGGTTTTGATGTGTTTCTGTGGATGACAGGACGAAAGGTAACTGCTGTTGAACCAAACAAGCTCCTGCTCATGTGTGACAAGGGCGGCCAAGTGGAAAACAACAGCACATCAAATGCAAACCTCTGACCTAAGAAATAACTCACTTGGACTTATTATTTTTATTCCACCCACTTAAAAGGCAAAGGCAGCCATCTAACAAGGGACATACATTCAATTCTATTGAGAGACATTTCAAAAGCTTTAATCAGATAAAACAAAAAGAGTAAACAAGGTCCAGAGATTAATCAAGAAGAAAATTGGAGAAAAAAGAACAATAAATACTACACAATTGTTTTTTAACCTCAGGTGGGCTACATCTGCAAACACGTGTGTGGTATCAGGTAGATATCACATGAACTGCAGTGAATTCCTCACCACAGTTGGCAACACACTTTCCATTGGCGCATGTGCTGGGAGTGTGATCATGCTCCCCACGACTCCCTCCCTTCCACCGTATAAATGTCAACAGACATCTCTGTCAGAACAGCAAAATCTAGATACAATGCATTTCCGCTCTGTGGATAGCAGAGAGACTATGATGGCCCATCACTTCAGGGGGGCAATCAGCCAATCAGATTACAACCGCAGTGATCCTGTTATGGCGTTTGCATCTGCCTGTGTGCCTGAGCAGCTGTGGTGTAACCCTGTGTGCACTGCGCGCGTTGACCTTGGAGTATCCCTATGCCAGCACTCAGGATGTGACTCCACAAATAACTAGTGCCAAACATTGATTACCGCTAGCACACAACGCCAGCCTCACAAAGCAGAGTAGAAAAAGGACAGGGGCAGAGATATTGGCTGCACAGTTAACAGTTATTTTCCTGTCTCTCTCTGACTGTCTTTCTCTCTCTGGCCATGTGCTTTGTTGCTCTTTCCATTACTCGCAGGCATAGCAAATACAATATCGGTTGGTCAATCAGTTGTACATTCTCAGGTTTCAACAGCTCTGTTATAAAGTATTTAAAAGCAGCACTTAGACTTGTGAATTTGAACAAAAGAAGTTAGCAAGGTCTAACGAGCTTATTTCTTTCCCCGTTTGCTGCCCTTCTCCAATGTAATCAGCAAAGATGGAGTGTAACATCATGAAGTCAATGCAGGTACGGGTATGAACCCTTTGCAGTTCAGCTAATCTCATTAGCGTCCAAGATCTAAACCTAACAACTCTTCAGATAGATAAACAGGAAGCAACCCATTAGAACATTTATTTTTCTCATCTTAACTTGATTAATCATTTCCTCTTCCAATTACCCACCTGCAATCCTCATATTTAGTTTTGAGCTCCTGCTGGCAGTCCTTCCAAGGTCCCCTACAATGTTTACAGAGGCGCCCTCTCTAATTTTAGGAAGGCAGGCATGGTGGTAATGGAAAGTGACACTATCTAGCCAGCACTCTTCTTCGCTGGAGGGCATTTTAAAGCTGTGGCTGTAGCAGTAGCCACCCAGATGAAAGTCCTGTGACCAAAATGTTGCAGGACTTATGTGATTGTGTGATTATATCCACATATAAACAAGTATAAGCATGATCACCAGCATCCTTAAGTCTTCTTTTTGTTTCTTTTATGGAGGAGTGGCACAACAACAGCGGAGGATATGGTAGCTGTGGACCATGTTAGCACTACCAGTAGCAGTGTTACTACAGGGTCTGGAAGGTCGCAGCCTTCCCGAGGTCTACGGGGATTTCCACGCATCAATCAGCAAGTGGCGAGACAAAATAATGAGTCATGAGCTCAATATACTTCTGATGTGCTACATTTTTGGTATTGATTAAATAAGATTTAAAGGTTAAACCAAATCTAATTGTGTAACCATTTGCTATAAATAACTATTTGACAGGAGTGACTGAATTGCTATCCAGTCAAACATGAGGAAGACAGAATTAACTTTTACTTTGTGTGTTGAATCGGTTTGCCTGCCAGATGCATTACTGATAAAAGGTGACACTAAAACATATTTAGAAATACCCCAATATATTAATTTAGTTTGCGTTACATGTGAAATGCTTGAAATTGTTGGCATATACAGCGTGCTGTGGGATATTTGGATGCATGATCTCCACTTTGTTCATAGACTTCATAGAATGAGTATCACTTTATAAAAATAACTTTACTTTGGCAGGCCTCGACTTCACGTCTTTATTGGCCAGACGTTTCATTTTACCAAAATTAAAGTTGGATGGATTAAAAAGGTTCTCTATAATATTAAACTTGAGAAACTTAGATTCTCTGCCACAGGCTTAATAAAAAAAATGGAAGCCTTTTTTGGAATTGACATGCTCAACATTACCCCCTCTCCCACTGTCTTTCTCCTCTTGTATCTTTTTTCATATCCCCTTCTTTTGTCCTGATATTTATTTATTTCGTTTTTCTTTCTTTTTTTATCTCTCTGCATTTGTACTGACTGAGTTGAAATGCTCTACAAAGTCAATAAATAGATTGAAGGAAAAAAAAGAACCTTTACTGTGATGAAGCTCTATAAATCTCTATCAAAAAAATCAGGTCATCGAAAGCTATTATGTTGAGCCTACTCATTCATCTCAATGAGACCACCCTGTTGGCGTAGGCAGAGGTCATGATGCAGAGGCTTCAGCACAGGAATGGAAACAAATTTGTCTGGAACTATCAGAATTATCTGGCAATGCTAATCTAATATGTGGAAGCAAAACTGTTCATGTAAATTGACTTTCAACGTAAACACTGTGCTCCTTCCTTGAACCAGATGGGGGGAGAACGATTGGTGCTGTGATGAGTTGTTTAATCCTGACTCATTGTATGAGACTTATAGACGGTTCACTCAACACACCCAGAGCAACGCAGACCCCCTTTTCCCTCTGTGCAGTTTATTGTCTAACCACCTTTCCTATTAAGTTTTGTAGATATGTTTAATTGTCTCTTTCTTGCCCCTCAAAAAAAGTTTAACCGACTCTCATGCTTCTCTTTTGATGGCTTGTCTTCATTTTGGCAGAGGTTGATATGTTGTTTTTTATAAATACACCTGGGTGCTTTAAATAAACTAACCTCACAAGGAGATTCACACCTGAAAACATCTTGCTGTGTAGCAGCAGTGTTAACTACTGGGCTACTGCCCTTTGTTTTTCTTTATTTTCTAGTAAGGCAAGGCATTTGAGCAAGAGGAGCAGACCCTTATATTCAGAGCACAAACAGAATTAATGATTGTGATACATTTGGTTAGTTCATTCCCCTGAATAGTTGATGGCACAGGGCCAATAGCCCAGCTCGCTCCAATTTAATTACATTATCTCACAGGAAAGCTATCATTCCTGAAGACTACAAACACACAAACCAACATCCTGCTCCCATGGAGGATCTTAAAAGCAAACAAGCAAGGATCGCAGAGGAAACTGAAGCAATCACTGAAAGCAGTGGAAAGGCAACACAAGATGATGATGTTCATCTCACATCTCACACATCTCACTCAATTTCACATTTTCATCATGAGATATGTTATTAGGACGTGGTCCTCAGCAAAGGCAGAATTAAGTGACAGATTGGCTGCCCCTGCATGCTGAAAGGCCCTCGAGACAGGACAGAACCAGACTAAAAAAACAAAAAAAGGTTTTAAGTTGTGTAACATTTTCCCTCGCAGCGCTAATTTTGCTCTGTCCTTATGCTCAACTAAACCACCACCCTGAGGTAAAATCCACCAAATGACCAATCTTTTTTTTTTTTTTTAATTTAAAAAGAAAAGCAAAGAAAATTTAATTTCTGATTTAAATGCTCCAACTGATTATTCCTTCAAGCTATTATGGTTAAGTTTTTCTGGCAGTAGTAGCATAAACATTTTCTTATTAGATGTTATGGTAATAGCTAGAGGACATTTATAGCTGTAGCTGTGTGGGGCTGCTATAACCTGCAAAGAGAGACAGCTGGAGGCGTCAGTCAGCCACTTTTAGATAGCTTTGTTAGCTTATCTGCACAATAAGAGGATAATCTGCAAAGAAGTGCATAACAGTCTTAACAATTAGGTGACTGCTGTAAGGGTTAGGGTTAGGTTCTGACCTATAAAATAACAGTCATGGAGGTATTAAAGCTGCAGCTGGTAACCTTTGGGAAAATGTGTTTTTTATCACATTTGCAGGAACTACATCCTGACAGTACACATTTTACTTATCTGTTTAAATGTAAAATGAACAGGCTTCAGCTTTGGAAAAAAACAAAAAAATGTCTTTCAGGGAGGTCCCCGGTTCATCTTCGCTACTGACAGTCCTGAGGGGAAGAAACAGAAGTTATGAGGCAAAACTGGCACCGAGAGGATTGTTGATAAAAGCCGTAACACCACTGTGTGATGGTGCCGTCTGAAATAAATGAGAAAGACACACACCTATAACCCTCTGGTGGACTGGGATGTGCAGATAATTGAGATGTCAGGCGATAGCCATTCTATCCCTGTGGGCAAGGCAATACCAGAGACCCACAATAAGACAATACAAACAACCAGTTCGAGGTGCCATTGCTATAACAATGTTTTAATTCTGTGTGTGTTCATATAGTACATTGACCAGATACACAATATTTTCTTTAACAATATCACTCAATGAATAATCAATACACTTAAATGTAATTGAATGTCACTGAAATTGTCAGCCAGCACACAATTCATAATATGGAAAAACCCCCTTTAGCTTCACCATTCTATTTTAAAACAAGGTCTCCATGGAGACAAGAGGAGCGGAGAACAAGATAAATGCACTACAGAAACTATAGGATAGATGATGAAAAGCCCAATCTGACTGGGGAAGACACCTCGCAGGGTTTTTATGATGTATGGGACAGAACCACAGGTTACTCTGGAAGAGATGTAGAGCAGGCAGACCTGCTGGGAGAGTGGTGTAAGAGAGATGATTATGAGTAGAAAAGGTCACAACATGCAGAAAACAAGGATGTATGATAAAAGCAAATAAAAAGGTAAAAGCTCCCCAGTGTTTTCAAGGACAAAAGGGAATGTGAAATTCAACATATGAAACTATGAATATTGCAGATGGCACAAGCCTCCTTTTACGGCTGTTGAGAAGTGCAATGTTTCAAAATCTCATTAGTGTAAACAATTACTGTAAACACCATGTGAAAAAGATTCTTGATATACTGTATACATTTACATAAAGAAGCGCAAAAAAATCATAACCTTCGTGTGAAATATGTCAACACAATCTCACTGCTCAACCCGTCGTATAGGGCCATTTGTTCAAAGACCCTTGATGCCATGTTTGTAATGCTCTGGGTATGCCTTTGCTGTCATTTGTCATTTTTCAACATGCAAGGTGGGCGGCTGTGGCTTGGAGGCAGAGTGGGTCGTCCTCTGTTTGAGAGATTGGTGGTTCGATCCCTATCTCCCCCCGGTCCACATGTCGAAGTGTCCTTGGGCAAGACACTGAACCCCGAATTGCTCCCCGTGCTGTGCATGGGTGTGTGAATGTGGTGTGAATAGTTAGATTAGATGGTCTGTAGATGTCCACTGCCATCAGTGTGAATGTCTGTGTGAATGGGTGAATGTGACAGACACTGTGAAGCACCTTGAGTAGTCAGATGACTAGAAAGGCGCCATATAAGTACAAGTCCATTTACCATTACCAAGGTAAGGTTAGATTTAAGAAAATATTGTTTGGGTTAAAATACATATGTTTGTTACTGCTGTATGTGGCAATAGTAATGTATGTCACATAAATAACTTTACTTACATAAACTAAATCAATGTGGTTCCACGGGACACAAACAGTGGTTTCCTGGGTGAAAGTCCTGTGCTTGTTTGCTGCACATGAGCAGGAGCTTGTTTGGTTCGACAGCAGTTACCTTTCATCCTGGCAGTCATCCACAACACAACCGTTAAGGTAAAAAGTCTATCTATAGTAATATACTATATATACTGTATATATATATATAGATAGGTAGGTAGATAGATAGATAGATATATAGATAGATAGATAGATAGATAGATAGATAGATAGATAGATAGATAGATAGATAGATAGATAGATATCTTATATGTTCATTACATGTTCACATTGTGCAACACGCCCCCTCCCTCGCAACACCAACTACATCTCTCCATTGGCTCAGCATCAGGGCTAACACCTTATCATGACCTTCTTCTTCTACATCATCACACCTCTCGTCACCCATGTTGGTCCTTTCTCATATGTTAATGCAGACACAGCAGCTGAAGTCTACATGACTGTGGACCAAATAAGTAAGATCATATTTGTTGCATACATTTTTTTAAACAAACAATTAAATAACTCATCACTTTGTATATCTTGCATAAGCAGCATCTATGTCCTAAAAGTTAAGATGCAGCAGCTGGAATCACTTAACTAGTTTCAGATGTTGTCATGGAAATAACTATTTATACATTGTATAAGAAAGTTGTGTTGCCATGGAGTCCTAGTTAAAAATAACATCATCTAACTTCTATCAAGGAGAAGATCATTATTTAAGATCTTTATGCACTTCTTCAAAGCTTCATGTTTATTAAGTGCTGCCAATCTGCCTAAAACAATGTTTTCAACTTGCATGGTGTATTTTATGATCCATAACTCTGTTCACACAGCAGCTCATTATAACTTGCTCATGGGTAAATCCAATTTTAAAATGCATTTGTCTGTTTGAATTTAGAACCCATACAATCATTGGCTAGAAGGGGTATTTTTCAACCTGGACCCTTTTCCCCATGTTTTAATTGGTCCAGTGTTGAGCAAGAATGCTGCAGGCTGACCCTCGTGACCCAGGCTACAATGTAATCGAGCAGGGCAACTACATCCTGTTGATGTAGGTCTAATAAAAGTGCTTATTTTTTTCCACTGACAGGCTCAGATTGTTATTATAGTATCTGACTACATTATATAAAGATGGTGAAGTCTCATTCTTAAATTCTCGTTTTGAAATCTTGCAAAATGACTTGTTGCTGGAAGACAGTGGTGTGGAACCGTGAACTGAAGTCAGAAAGAAAGGGATGCCTACTTACAGCCAAAGAGTAGAATAAATCTTACCAAAGCACATTTTCCCAAGGCAAAATGCTGTCCCAAAGGTAGAGCGCTGCAGACAGAACAGAGGCAGGCGTGTCCTATTAGCTAACGTTACTGTGTTTACCTGCATCAGTAGCTTCACACCAAAGCATGGCAGGATAACGGCAACTTCTCAGAGAGAGTCAGTGGCAGAAACAAGATAGTTTTTGTGTATGCAAAGAGGCAGTCCTAGTGCTCAATACTGGGAAAATTTTTTAAGTTCCAATACGTGATGCACAGCCGCACATTTCACTCTTCTCTGAGCCAATCTAATACATTTAGAAAAGCAGCTTACTTATGTAGAAATAATATTACCATTTGTATGTAGGAATTCAAGTCATGACCATGTCCGGCCTGTAGGATGCTCCTCTTGATCAACCCACGTTCCCCTCTGCCGATTCTGATGGCCCTCCTCTCCTGCACACATTTTATATTTTGGAACTTGTTATTGCTGGAGCAAGTGTGCGCCACTTCCTTCATGCATTACACTAATTGGCAATGTGTTTATGTACCACCCGAGGGAACCGAACAGTCAGCGAAATCATTATCGAGATTAAGTGTTTCTTAGCTGCGCCCAAATGATCCTATGTAAGCAAATTTATCTAGGTGAGTTTTGTGTATATTATAACTACAGATGTTGCTTTGTGAATCCTCATTAAGGCATCAATCAAAGGCCTTCTCTGATTTGATTCCTATCTCATACTGTGCAAAAAAAATTTATTCAATAGGTCAAAATCACATTTTATCAGGGGGCATGCCAAACATTTCCATCCAATAAATATATGACTATATTTCCGACCAACACCCTGTTAAAAAGTTTTCTTTTGCCCCATGCTCTTCAGGAATTGATAACATTCTGCAGGTGACAAAAATGACAAGAGGCATATTTCATTTTTATATTACCTACTAGCTCCAGATACACCTCCAACTTGGTGCTGGAAGGAATAAAATCTTGTTAATCCACCTGTCCCTCTCCCCGGCCACTCCTTTCAGCTGATGCCGGGGGAGCCCAAGGCGTTCCCAGGCCAGACGAGATATACAGTATAATCTCTCCAGCATGTTGGCTTGGTCTACCCTGGGGCATTCACCCAGTTGGACATACCCAGAAAACCTATAAAGATACTCCACATCCACCTCCATCCACCTCAGCTTGGCCCTTTCAACCAGAAGGAGCAGCGGCTCTACTCGGAGCTTCCTCCGGATGTCTGAACTCCTCACCCTATCTTGAAACAGAGCATAGCCACCCTGCAGAGGACACTCATTTTGGCTGCTTGTAACCGCAATCTCATTCTTTTAGTCACTACCCAAAACTCATGACCGTAGGTGAGGGTCAGAATGTAGAAGGACTAGCTCTCTCTTCACCACAATGGTCTGGTACAACACCTGCATCACTGCTTATGCTGTACCACACATCTCACGCACCATTTTACCCTTACTCGTGAACAAGATCCAGAGATACTCCTTCATGGGGCAGTGATCCAAAGGGAGCAAGTTACTGTTTTCCGGCAGAATGCGACATTTTTACTTGTACAATTCCAAATAGTTCATAGGGCACACTACATTAAATCACTACTCGCCAACATATACCTAGATATGACTGACACTTGTTGACAAATGTTTCCTGGCTCCTTGTAATTTTACTCATGTGTTCTCATCATGTCTAACAACTGAGTATCAGAAGGGGGTTCAGTATACAGAGTCTGTGAACAACATTGTTTTGATTTCACAATAATTGCGTCAGCACAATAAATAAACAGTTTGAACTACCAAGAACACTGCCAAGAAATACAAACAATCAACCTCTGAGCCACAGTGCATTACAATTGCTGCTGCAGTTCAAGGATCTTGCATAATTAGTGGAGATAGGTAGGTTGATAGAGCAGTAATTTTGAATAGTGGCAAATTTATTTTTATTTGCCCTTTATAGACCATATGCAATATGCTTTTATCTTTATGTTGAGCTTTTTCTAACAGGCATGTTTTTCATTGAGATCAGGTCCAAGTGGGCCAACCCCCAAAGACATTCACATCAAACAATTTGAGATTAAACTGAAAGCCTATATAATCGCTTGCATAGGGAGGTTACAACAGATAAAATATGTACACCCACATACTGTACATAAAAGAAACTCCACTGCATTGACATGCCTCCAATCACACACACACATACACACACACACACAGACACACACACACACACACACACACACACACACACACACACACACACACACACACACACACACACACACACACACACACACACACACACACACTTAATTAGATGGATGCTTATCTGAGCCTTAACCTATGGTAAAAGTAGATTTATATATTTTCTTCTGAAAAAGTCTAACTGCAAGTGGCTGTTTGGACTTACATCACATTTAGTGATTAAAATTAAAGAATTTATGAATGGACTTTATTTATATAACATTTTTCATGCACAAAATGCAGCACAAATTGCATTACAATTCAGGCTGTCCCCATTCTCTATTTGTACATATAGTGGAAAATAATGCATTGTAATTCAAATGTAATCCACTTATATAATTTTGTAGAATTGACATCAGGAGGAAAGAAGAAAATCAGGTGACATAGAATAAGAATACAACATACAACGCTCTCCTCCAGTTTCCACGGAAGTTTGCCCTCTCTCTTTTTTGGTCATTCCTTGTCCCTCTGCAAAAGTTATTTTTCTGTTTGCTTTGGTGCAGGGATCCTCTTGTCTCCACAGTGAAAATTATTTTGTCATTGCAGTTATAATCTCTCTTTTTTATTTTCTTGTATTTGTTTATTCCATAAACTGCAGAAACATCTGGTCTGCAGCGTACATGTGTACGTGGCACAGTGGCATGTATGTTTCAGCATACGTTGAAAATGAAGTGCCAAAGGAAAGGGTTCTCTTACGGCAAGGTATAGCAGTGAAAATATTCCAAATATAGAATAGAGATATAAACACACACTGATATTGCTTTTTAAGGTGACTTAAGTAAGTTTTGCTGCAGCTGCTGACTCCACACAGTAGCTTGTCAGGATTCCTGCACTTCTCCAAACTGGAATTGTGCTAACCCTCACCTACAGTACTGTAAGTAATAATCTGACTATGGATAAAGGACTCATATAGCCACACTTCAAAAAAGCCGAACTATCCCTTTAAGCTACAGTACATTTATCTCTGTCAGCCACTACAGATTTTCATAATCCACTGGTTTATCATTCAAAAGGTGTCCCAATTCCCAACAACACACACATGCACAGGATTACAGGATTAAAGTTCAATATTCTGTATATTCTCCCAAATTTGCATAAAAAAGACCAAGACAAATTAGAAATAAAAACAAATGTCTTCACTGGCTTTTGCCTATATCTGGCAAGTTTCATTTTATTTCAAGCTCCTGCATGTATTTCAGATTGGCTCTCTTTATATTCTTGACTGTGGCTTGCATGAGCGTGTGTATGTGTAAGACTGTGTGTATGCCAATGTGTGCATGTGCGTGTCTGTCTATGTGGAGCAGAGCAAATGCAGCCCATTTATCATCTTCTGCTACCTGTTCAGCTAATGAACCTAAGCCCGGCTGCACCTTAGGTACAAGAAATGTGGTCAGAGGATGCACCTCTGAGATACACAAAACTCTAAGAGGCCACACATGTAGCAGTCCACGGATCAACCACCCTTAAACATCCTACTACAGCAAATTCAAATTTCTAGTTGTGGTCCCTCATATGGTTTTTCACCATATTTTGTCTGCTGACTGTTAATACTTCAGTCAGCAGACATTTTCAATAATTTTTGCCTTCTGTAAGCATGGCATTGAAATGTTGAGACTGCATACTTTAATTTGAATGTAAGTTATCTGTGCGATAAGACTGTGCCTATATTTGATTTTGCAATACTTGCTCTTGCTCAGCCTCTCTCTTCTCCACATCCAATTTATCCCCTTTCTCCATTCCCTCTCTTGCTTATTTCACAGGCACAAAATTGCTACCCCGAGACCTACATACCAAATCAATTAAAGCCATGCTGATCCACCCCCTGTTGGCTTGTTTCAGTTTCTCAGGATAGGGATGTCAACTGGATAAACCCTCATGCACTCCACGCCAAAAGAGTTTTTGGGCGCATGTCTCCCACTGTATACAGACTCTTCTTCAACTGAATATCTGTGTTCTAACATAGCCACCACACTACACATGAGCATGTTGTTAATTTCTTGTTACCTTCATTCCTTTTCCACAAGCATCAAAAGAAAACAAAGTGATTGCCTGATAGTCGTTCGCATTGTGTCAGTGGACGTTTAAGATTTTCTCAACTTTCCCCTATACTGCTGCTGACAATCTTTTAAACCTCGGTAGCTAATTTTTTTAGTGATAGAGTTGGGTTTGCTTGGATTTTCCACTTTGTCACTTTTGTCAGCCATTTTACAGTCCACTACAGAATGTTGGATAAAATATCCAAATGGTTTACACTTGATCTTTATCTGTAAGAGCACAGTTGGAGGAAGCCTGAGATCTAAGAATGTCATGGCCAAAGACTGCCTCACTGTAATTGTTGTGTTTGGTAAAATAACTTAAACTTTTGAAATAACCTCCAGTATTAAGAAATTGAGTTATGGAAAAGCTCAAAAATATGACAGCAATTCAGCTCTCTAAAATGTTCTTTGCCTTAAGACATCTCTTCCAAAGTCATAGGGCTTATATATAGAGAGAAAATGCATTAAGTTAACAATGAAATAAATTTAAAATGTGAATGCAGGTTGGTTTGACATGGTGGGTTAATGGAAATGTGTAAATCCACCCAACCACTTCCTTCCCTTGACCTACTTCTTGCTTCTGAGCACCATCTTCCAACAAGGGCCTTCCAGCATAATGAGAGAGGTCATACAGCAGGTGGTTGAAGGTGACACATGACAAATTGATCGCATGTATTTTTTGCTTAAAATAGAGTTGAATGGAATAGTAATAAGCTTGTGGGATCCATTCCACTGAGACTCCCATCTGTTGTCTTTGACACAGGACAGTAACATGCTAGAGTGTGGCCAAACAGACATGCAGCTTTCCGCATATTGATCAGGCTCAGGTGAAAGGGCAGCATGAGATTGTAGTGGATATGTCCTTGGTGGTTGGTTGGAATTAGTTATTTAGATTGTTCTTAGACAGAGAATGAGCAGGTGAAGTGGAAAATGTCACTGATGTGGTTTTGTGAAGCAAGTTATACATTACACATTATAATAATTGTACATTGTTTTCCCAAGAGGAATCCCATCACCATTAGTGTAGAGCATGGGCATTAAATAGCTTCAAATACGCAGAGGAGAAGAGGATATTTTCCAGAGATCAGCAGTTCTTGGGTGCCATTGACTTTTCACTTTCAACCCACTTCACAAGTTCTCCTGTCTGCAGAAAAGGAACATAGTTTACTGTTACACAGGACTCCGAGACAACCTGTCATGAAAGAATATATCTTCCTACCAGACATAAACATTGAGCTTCACTTTAACGTACCCTTCCTCATCATTTTTAAGTCAGGTCATAAATGTACTCATACACTTTCAGGGGTAGGGCTTGTATATATATACAACTGTAATAATATCTATACAAAAGAGACCCATGCCCTATGATGGTTAGAGTTCTTGGGTCTCTGTAATGCCACCCATGAACACTTTTTGGCTAAATGAGGAATATTTACTGTAACTTCCTCAGTCAGATGATGTACGGGAAACATGTGGAAACATTTTGATTTGACATTTGAAAAGGGCACTTTGACACCCAAGAGAGAAAGGACATGAGCAGCTGTCCGCTCTGCCACCACCCCGTCGACACCACAGGAATGAGTGACTTCCCATGCATCCTTGAAAAGTATGGTGCCTTCATTTCTAGTCATAGATGTCATTTTTGAATTGAAATTGATTGTAAGTAAGTAAGAGAGCAATATGGCGAGGGACCTAAAGAAAGAACTGCAGAGAGAATAGAAAGGGGGACAAGAAAGCGATGAAGGGCCTTAACGAACCTTTCTGTAAAAGATGGAAAGTCTCCCCCTCAAATCAAAGCAGTGAGAGAATGAGGAGAAGGCAATGTCTCCTAATAGGAGGCTTTTCCTACAATGACAACATTATTTTGTCGTGAAAGTCAGTACACAGATGAGCACAAAACAAGCTGTAGAGTCTTTGAGACTCTAGGCAATGCGTCACTTTCCTGTTGGGAGTTCAACTGCAAAGGGTACTTACTCAAAAAATGTTTTAGCATCATTTGATAAAATGTATTCCATTTTTGTTTTTAGCCTAGTAATGAACCCTATGTGATGACAGTGTTGATTGCTCAGTCTCCCACTTTGTTCCAGAGTGAAATATCTTAACAACTTTTGCATGGATTGCCGTGGAGTGTGTAAAGACATTGTTTTCATAGGATAAAATATTGACTTTGGTGATTCCATGACTTTTCCTCTCGCTCCATCAATAGGTTGACGTTTATGGTTCAGAGTGAAATATCTCAACAATTCTTGGGTAGATATCATACAACTTGGTACAGACATTTGTGGCCCTTGTGAACTTGTGATTCATGACTTTCCATCTATGTGTCATCGTAATAATTTTAGTTTGTTTTTCTTCAATTCTTTAGCATATCTATCTAACAATTAAGTTTCTTTACAATGCGCATTTCAGCCTCACAAAGCCGCTAGCATGGCTTTTGACTCTTAATCTTGTTTGGGTTAGGCTCTATGGTTCAGTGACAGTGCAGTGACAATCTTTTTGTTAATTATAATATTTAGAGACTAGATAAGATATTAAAACAAATTACCAGCGTCTCTGCCAAAAGCAAACTCTAGGAGCCCTTCTTGTAAAGTGGTTGATACAGGTACTGCAGAAATGTGAGCAAAATGAGATGTCCAATACTAAGCTTGTCTCTTTTCTGATATTGCAAACCTACCATCCTGTATTACAAAAAAAATATGTAAACTTTTTTTAACCCTCTTCTATAGTGACACTGGGCTGTATTAAAAGTAGAAAAACTGTAACACACTGAATATTGACCAGTATGTCCTGTCATACTATGCTGAAGCAATCATCACTAAAGGTCTTTTGTGTCAGTCAAGGAATGAAAATGTTCTGTAAAATGTCATTCGTTCCACTGGAGGTGTACTTATGTACTGTACCTCAGCCCACAGGAAAGGAATCAAGAGACGGAGATAGTCAGCAAGATAGACCAGGGTGAGAGGTAGAGGAAGACTACAGAAAGACAGAGATAGAGTCAGTCAAAGAACATCTAAGCAGGGCTTTAATTTCCCAGGGGCCCCCCGCTGGGACCCAGTATAGCGATCTGGGCTGTAGAGAGCTCCAACTGACCAAATAAAACCAAATGGAAACCCCACTGTGACATGCAGGCCAATTAAGGCTCACCCCATGGCCTCAGATGACCTCTGATAGGTCAGTCTGTACGAGAGAAGGCAGGGAAACCATACTGGATAATGCCACTGCACCCTATTGTATAGAGCTGCACAGGACTGTATCTATGTGTGTTCAGATGTGTGTTTTTTATCCAAGGTATGAATCCAATTTGAGAACTTTCAATTTCATTTTGACCTCCACCAAGGAGGTTATGTTTTCGGTTCAGTTTGTTGACTCTTTGATTTTTTGTGAGCAGAATTACAGAAAGACTACAAGCCGGATTTTCGTGAAATATGGAGGAAGGGTGTAGCAAAGGCCAAGGAAGAACTAATTAAATCCTGGAGCAGATCTGTATCACAGGATACACAAGAGAAGGCCGGCAAGTCGTCTGGTGGGAGGGGCTTGGTTTTTTGGTTTGACTTGACTTTCTCATTTTGCAGCTAAGCGCCATTAAAATATGTTTCTGAAAAAAAATGTATGTGCAAAATAGGCACAAATCTTCAAATCATCTTTGATTGAATCATATTTCATCAGCAGTCACTGACACTGTCTCAGAGATCCCATCGGCTCTGAGTGGTTGGCGTAGGGTGGAATCTAGCAGATGCCATTAGGAGCAGACTTTGGTAACAGACAGGTAACAGTGAAGGTAGAGATCCATTTCTGTTCCACAGATCGTCCGTCTCATTGTGCTGTCAGGGTAAAAAAAACAACAACATATCCTCCCAGAATGTAACCAACCAATTTATTTTAATATTTATTTATTTTTATCTCAAATGATTAATGATTAAATGACATCCCTCTGAGGCCATTTGTTGATTTTAATTAAAACATTTTTGCCTGAAGCTGGATGATAAATATACAGATTGACTTGAATAGACCTTTGAGCTGTAAAGCTCATGAAAGGCTGTAAGGAGTCAGACAGGCATGAGCTTGTCTTCATTAACATATTGCCCTCTGCAAAGGGTAAACCTCACATCTAAAGTTCGACACTATCATAAAATCTAAAAGGCAGCCTACACAGAGAGGGTCTCACAGCACAAACAAGTGATTACATTTCTCCGGCACCTCAACTGAATAGGTTGCCCAAGCAGAAAACACAGAGCATATTATCCCCCTAATAGGACTACCGCTCACTGTGATCTGTTTTCTTTTTTATGCCTGGTTGGCAGGACTAATCAAGGGTACGGGTTTTGAGCAGATTCTCTTGTTCCTTTTTCAACAGAATGGCAATTCTGATAGGAATACCAGGTTCCAAGGTTTGCACGGATTTATGGGGGGGAAAGCCTTCTACTTTGCTCTCTGGACTTAAAATAATCTGCAGAGCATACTACATTTTAATAATTCAGTCCCCTTGGAAACATTTAAAAGTCCATTAAACAGAGTAATGCAACAGCTTTTTTCTAGTTTGATTTAGTTTATTTCTTGAGTATTTGATCATTGTATGTCATGTGTGTTGTTTATTTCTATTTAAACTTTTACTGGTGTACTGTCTAATTGTCCCCTTCGCTACTTCCAACCTCAATACTTCTGGCACCCTTTCTTTCCTTTCGCCCTTAGGCCAAACTCATCTTTGAATTTGGCCTTTATTTTGATCTCAGCTACACATCTGTAAAGTTTTGTGACTGCATCTTGCACAGTTATCGGGACTTTCTACGCCCCTACTTCCGCCACCCTTGCTCAGATCAAATCCATTTCCTAAAACTTTTGAACATTTTTGAAACTGAGCGTGCCATCATTCTGATCTCAGCTACAAACTAATTTTTCGTGACTTGAATCTTGCTTGGTTACGACATAATTGTGGTGAAAAATCTGGCTGCCGGCAGATAGACATATAAACACCTACTACTCAAGAATTAATTG